>NC_090938.1:572142107-572450147 GCF_040938575.1 Ambystoma mexicanum | reverse complement strand
GGCTTCAATAAGTTCTACTAGCTCTACTGCTTGCGCTGAAAAATATGAGGGCAGTCTCGCACTTGCTACTACCTCAAAAGTCCCATTCTGTTTTTACTTTAAGACTGACATCCCAATGTGACTTTTACTTGAAGTCTGGTTAATTGTTGAAGACCTGTCGACAAAGAGTACGTATCACCCGCCTCCAAGGGCATTTTCTCTCATGTGGGATATGTCATCATAGTATTCTGTGTATTTGGGGCAGTCGTGTAGATAATCCCCCTCCTCAACGGGTGCTGCTATGAATGTTGTGGAGTTTACTACATTACATCTCATTGCTTTCATTAATGGAATTCAATTGATTACTTCATAACCTGACACCCTCTGCATCATCAGTGTGCTCTTGGGTTTCTCAAGGATGGCAAAAAAGGGCATGCTCCAAATACAGGGCTGTTCCACAGCCCATGGTAATATTTGCTGACTTCTTCAGTGCAAAGGCTGCTGCAGTCAATGCTTGCTCACAAGGGTAATGGCCCTTTTTCACTGGATCTAACAGCCCACTGTAGTAGGCCAGTGGTTTGTGTCCCAGTATAGCATTCTGTATGAGCACTGCTCTCATCATTACTACTACCTTTAGGAGTGGCCTAACGTATATGCTGAAATCAAATACCTATGCCCTGCAATAGCTGCAGAAGCCTAGAAACTGTTGCATCTCCTTCACTGTATTTGGCTGTGGTTCTTTGGTTATTGCTTCTGCTCTTTCTGGGTTTACCTTCCTGCCTCCCTCTTAAATCAACTGTCCAAAATATAAAACCTCTTTCTGACAGTACTATAGTTTTGCTTTCTCCACCTTGTACCCCTTTGTCTGCCAAAACGGTCATTAGTTGTATTGAGTCTCATCTGTACTGTTCCTCTGTCTCACTGCACACAAAAATGTCATCCACATACTGAATTACCATGCTGTCCATGTGTTTGTTCCCCAAATCCGTCTGAAGAACCCTGTTGAATATAAACAGGGACTTGCAGTATCCCTGCGGTAATCTTTTATGTTTCCAAGTCCGGTTTCTATTTTGAAAATTAGCTCTGGTCTTGTGAGTCTTCATGAAGGGGGATTGACAAGAACACATTTTCTAGATCAATGACTGTGTGGCTGCCGTTGGAATATTACATAATATGGTGGCTGGGTTGGGAACCAATGGAAACTCTGCCTCAACAATGTTGTTTATGGGGTGTGAATCCTGTATAAAACTCCACAACCCCTGTTGCCTTCTTCACTGGGTACACCACCATGTTACACAGGGACCCCGATGGCACTAGAATTCCCTGTTGCTCTAGCACTGAAATTGTTTCAAAAATGCCTTTTCCTGCTTCCCTGGATATGGGATATTGCTTCACTCCGGGTAAAATTACTCCTGGCTTTAGTTTTATTTTTACTGCTCCTACTCCCTTTAGTAGCCCAACTTCATAAGGACTGTTGGTCCACAAGACAGCTGGCACCTGTGCCAAGTCGTATTCCAGGAACAATGCTGTCTTTTTTTATAAGTGTCATTCTCTGTGACACTTCCTTGTATTCTATTCTCATCCAACAAAGTAATGCTCACAGGAAAACCACTTCTCTGTCTCATCACTAAATAGTTCTTCGTCAGTCAGGTCAGTCAGTCCGTGCCCTTCATCCAGGGCAATTAGCAGTCATCAGGCTTTCCCCTCATCATCTGTCCCATGGAGAACCACTCACTAGTCCCTGATGATAACAGCTTCTAATTCTAGTGCAAACACGTGTCCCTCTTCCTGCTCCGTGGGAATTTCTGGCCTGAATAGGATGTCTATAGGCAACCCCAACCTTCTACCCTGAATCCAGGGCAGCCATGCTAGAATAAGGCTTACCCCATACAAAAACACCTACATTTCTAGGGGTGCCCACCTCTGTAGTGCCTGCCCACAGAATGTTAGGATAAGTTCTCCTGCATTAATGTAGTAGATCCTTGGAGTAGAACACACTATCCCCTGTTCAGTAAATGAGATGGTCATGTTGAGCTTACTCATTATATCCTTTCCCATTATGTTCACTAAGGTGTGACAGGAATATAATAGTGGCATGGTAAGGTCAAGTAATGTCAACTTTGAGGAGCAATTCGTCAATGAAGGGAACCAAATTTGTAGCCCCAGGAAAACCTTGTCCATTCATGGCAATGCATCACATTGGGTATCTCCCTACCCTTACACAGGATCTAGTGGCCCCCATATCTACAAGGAAAGAGAATGTCTTGTCACCTATGGTCACTGGCACTTGTGGCTCCTCTTGGGGGTCAGGTGTGACAGATCGGATGGAACACATCGAGTCAGTCTGTGAGCTGTCTTATTGTGGGTATAGGTTTATCCTGGTCCCAGTTAAAGGGTCCCTCCCACTAATGTCACATTCCCTAATTTGGGTGCGGGGGCCTTGCTGCATTGGTGTTTGAGGTGGTATCTGCATGTATGCCTGCTGTGGCGGTGTCTGTGGTTGTGTCTGTTGTGGCTGTACTGGCCCTTGGGGGGCTTGTTGCATTTGAGGCGAATGTGTCTGGTATTGCGTGTGATCCTGGTCATAATAGTCAGGTGGCTCTGCTGTATATGCAGGTGGATATGTTGACTCCCCTCTTGGATCTTGCCAATCCTGTTGCATCCCTCCCCTACTCCTAAATATATGCGATAAGGCCATCTTCCCACATGTCCAACACTTTGGTGGTCCCAAAGTTCTGGGCTTTCCTCCGTTAAATCCTCCTCATCCATTCAGTGTTTTAAAATCCACCTCCTCTCCCTCTGAACATGCCCCCCTTCCATGGAGCCAGTTGAGATACTCTCCCCTTCCTGCAGAGCTCCCTCCTGCCATTGCCTGGTTGCACAGCTGATCTTGCACAACCATGCCCTCTCCACTCATCAGCACCACCCCTTCCATTGAATATTTTGACAACTTCCTATGAACTAATTTTGCTCCGTCCTGTTTTCTTTCTTCATATCATTCTCTTGCATTAACAAACAGTGGTGTATTATTGTCAGTTATATTTCTAGCCACGGTCTTGCTTCCATTCCCACTACTTTCTTCAGCTACTTCTGTGTGTACTCTGGCAGTCACTGACATAATATTTGATAAAATAGACCCACTGTGTTATCCCACGGTTCACACGATTCGAGGCGCCAACGCTCTTCGATCTCCTGAAAATATTCAATTGAGTCTTCGTCCTCATGCATTTTGCATGCCATACTTGCAGCTAAGTCTGATATGTCAGGATACCCGGTCTGCTTCCAAATGTGGTCCGTTCACTCCCCAAGGATGGTGGAGAGTAAGCTTTTTTTCTTTTTGAAAATTGAATTTTATTGAAGATCAACAGGTACAGTGAGTTACAGTACTTACAGTCACCAATCAGTCCACGTGCTTCGATCTAGTTTTTAATTTCTCCCCTCCTCTCTCTCCCTCCTCCCTCCTCCCTCTTACCTCTTCCCTGCCCCTGACAGAAAACATACTTCGAAAGAACAGCAAGCATTCAGCACTTGTTAAATACACTTCTGGCAATTGGCTTACAGTATTGTTCGTGATTGCAGCACCCTGAGGGGCTGTTTGAGCTAGCATGCAATCAAACTTTTGCGGAAGAGATAACAGCCAAAGTCGGGGCTTTCAGGTGCTAATTTGTTCTTTTCCCAATACTCTAGAAATGGGAGCCACATTGTGTCTATGTGCATGCGTGATTCCATTAGTGTTGCAGTAAGGCTTTCCATATCAAATATCGCCTTTGCTTTTTGCGCAGCCACTCCTTTTTTGTCTGGAGCATGCTGCTCTTCCACCGTATCGTTTAACACACCCGGGCAGCAAGAAGTAAATTCCTGGACATGTGCTGTAACACCAAATATTCTACGAGCTCAACACCAAACAAAACCAGGAGTGGGGTTGCAACTCTCCAGATTCCCTCTATGTCATGAATCCTGCCCAGGATTTCCTTTCAATAGGTGTGAACTTTAGGACAATCCCACCATTAGTGCCAATAGTTGCTAGCCAGTGGGCAACCCCTCCAACAATATGGGCCTACCCTCAAGTACATTTTCTGAAGCTTCTCTGGGGTGAAGTGCCATTGCATAAGCAACCTGCTGTTGTGCATTTTGTACTGGACTGAAATAGTGGAGTTCCAGGCAGCTCTGTATACTGCGACACACACATCCCAGGTCTCTCTCCCACCAAGCTTGTGTGTGTGGTGTTGGTAGGTGTCCCTTTTCCAGAAAGGCACGATAACATTTTGCAATCAACCCGCTGGAGCCTGTGTCAGTGTTAAGCATGCTCTCAAATGGAGTAAGTTGTCTCTGGGGTTGTTTGTTCCACAGTGGGTCTGTAAGTGCACTTTTTAGTTGCATGTATAACAATGGTTGAATCTGTTGGCCTTGTTGAGCGCTGTCTATCTCATCCTTTGTCAGAAAGGTCCCGTCCTTCCACAGTTGCCCTACCCATACCAAACCCTGCTTGTATTGCGGTTGAAAGCGAATTGGGTCTGCTATTAGGTCTCTAACTGGAGGTGCCCAGATGCATCTCAGGGGAGAGGGCCATATGGTGAAATCGCTCAGGTCTGTTTTCTTTTTCCAAAGGGTCCATAACACTGCCAGGATTGGGTGTTCGGGCCCTCTTCTCAGCAATGATTTTAAGGGATCCATAGTCATTCTCCCAGCATGACTGGTGCAAAGCATCCATTCTCTAGGTGTACCCAGTGCTTGTCTAGTGATTCTCTCAGATGGTCTAATAACACATGGAATTGTGCTACTCTATAGTACTCAGAAATGTCTGGGTACGCCATGCCCCCCTTGTTTTTTGGAAGGATCATTGTTTTGTAAGCGATGCAAGGCCTCTTCCATTCCCACAGAAAGGTTAACAGGGAGTGCTTAACATCCGCGTGGAAGTAATCTGGGAGTATCACCGGGAGTGACTGGAAAAGGAAGAGAAGTCGCGGGAGCACGTTCATTTTAATTGTTGTGAACCTTCCCGCCCAGCAGAGTTTTAGTTTTGACTATTTCTGGATGTCCCTTTTAAACGCCGTCCAGAGAGGGGCAAAATTGGCCTGGTACAGGTCACTCAACTGTTTTGTGATGGTTACCCCCAAGTATTGGATGGCGTCATGATTCTGCTTCAGGCGCCAGCTTTTCAATGCATTAACTGAGAGGCACCTGCCGTCTTTCATTAATAGGATAACTGTTTTTCTTCAATTTACGCGAAAACCAGAGTGGGTCCCATATTTCTCCATTGCAGCTAAAAATGCTGGGATGGACCGGGATGTGTGCATCATGCAAACTAAGACATCGGGCCTCATTACGGGTTCGGGCAGTCCGGAATTAACAGTGGCGGTAAACCCACCGCCACTGTTAATTCTGGACCGCCCGATCCCGACCCCTGCAAGCGAAAGGTGATCTTCCCGACAGGTCTGACCTGACGGGTTGAACACCTCCCGCCTGCAGGCGGACGTGGAAACACCAGCACCATCACGAGATGGTGCCGGTGTTTCCAATTCCCCATTCCCATTGAGTCCTATGGGACTCAATGGGAATGGGATTAACACCATTCCGCCTCCGTGACTCCCGGGACACTGGTGCTGTAATGCCCTGGTAATTCCGGGAGTCACGGAGGCGGAATGGTAATACGAGTCCGGCGGTAACCAGGCAGTTTTACCGCCGCTGTTACCGCCGAACTCGTAATGAGGCCCTACGAACAACGCCAATTTGTATTTCTTCCCAAATTTAGTAATCCCATTGATTGTGGCATTTTCAAGGATGTTCTGGGCCAGGGGCTCCATCACTAATGCAAAAATCAAAGGCAATAGGGGCAGCCATGCCTAGTCCCCCGACTTAAGGCAAAAAGAGGGGATGCGACTCCATTGACCACTACCTTTGCTTTTGTGTTGCAGTACAGAGCTTATGCCCCCATATTCCAGTGGGCCCCAAGTTGGCTTTCTGCAGGACATTTAACATAAACGGCCACTCCACCCTCTCGAATGCTTTTTCAGCATCCACTGAGACTAAGGTGGGGGTCTGAGTCTTGTGGGTCGATTGCGCCATTAGGTCCAGTGTTTTGCGGATGTTGTCTGAACCTTGTCGTTCTTTCACGTAGCCGACCTGGTCATTGTGTATAAGCTTCGGAAGACCCCTACTTAACCTGTTTGTGAGGATGCTAGCATAGATTTTGGCATTGACGTTCAACAGGGAGATTGGCCTGTAGGAACCACACTCAAGCTTGTCTTTCCCTTCTTTGGGGAGAAGAATGATACAGGCCTCTGTGAAGGATACTGGGGCCTGGCCTGTTTCCATTATGCTGTTAAAGAGGAGGGTCAAACAGGGAGTCATCGCCCCATTGAAGGTCTTATAGAATGCTGGAGTGAAGCCGTCCTGCCCTGCTGCCGATCCTGCCTTTAGTTTTGAGATGGCGGCACTTACTTCTTCTGCTTTTATTGGGGTGTCCGATTGGTCTCTATCTGGGCTTTGCAATGGTTCAAATGTAAAGCTCTCTAAGAAACTCTCTATGTTTTCCTGGGTGGATGTGTTATCTGATGTGTACAATTGTTCATAAAACTGGGCGAATCGAGCTGTGATTTCGGTGGGTTTGTTCAGTATTGCTCCCTTCCCATCCTTAATTTTGTATACCGCTCTTTCAGCTCTCTGTCCTCTTAGTCTGGCTGCCAAAAGTGTGTGAGCTTTATCCCCTTTTTCATAAAACATTTGTTTGACATACCGAAGGTGTGTCAGTGCTTTCCCGCTCCACAATTCTTTAAGTTCTGGTCTAAGCTCTTTTATTTCTGCCAATGTTTGTATAGTGTTCCCCCTCCTGCCTGACAGAACTGCTTCTTTGTTTCTTTTTTCGTTTTTCCCGCAGCAGTCTGTTTCTCTTCCTAAATGTCCCCTATGCTATAATGAGCCCCTTTATCATTGCTTTTGCTGCTTCCGATAGAGTGAGTTGTGAGATCTCGCCTGTGTCGTTTCGTTCAAACATTTCCCTTATTTCGGGGTCAAGTGATTCCCTAAAGACCTGGTCTTTGAAAAGTGTGTTGTTACAGATCCATCTTTTGTCTGTCATTGTGCCCGGGCCTAAATCTTCATTTATGGTGCACATGTCGTGGTCTGACCAACCAACTAATTCAATGGCTGCTCTCTCAATGTTGTGCTCATGTGCCACGTCCAGAAAGATGTCATCTATGTGGGTGAATGTTTGATGCGGGGGAGAGTAAAATATGTAAGCTCTAGTTTGCAGGTGGTGGGATCTCTATGAATCTACCAAGAAGTGTTCTTGCAAAAGGGGCTGGAAAAGCCCTTTCCCCAGCGGCGGAACAGCTCCTTCTCTGTATGAAACCCAGTCCGCAGCCGGATCCATCACCATGTTGAAGTCCCCTCCACAGATCAGAGCCCGCGTTCTCCATTTTTCTAGAAAGGCGAAATGTTCCCTACTAAATGCAATTTGCTGGCTGTTAGGTGCATAAGCTGAGCACAAGGTGACTGCCCTCGATCGAATGATCCCATTTATTACCAGATACCTCCCTTTCATATTTCTGTGAGTTTGTGTTATTTGAAACCCCAATGATGCCCGATATAGCATCCCCACACCACCCGTTTTGACTGGTGCTGATGCCCAAATGACTCCTTCCAGTTGCCTTCGCTTCATTTTGCTAGGACCAACCTCGGACCATTCGGGGGGCCTCCTGCCGGTGCGCTCTTTCAAACTCCAGGCCTGGCATTAGGGGGGAGGTGAAGAGAGAGTTGACTAAGGCTTTCACTTGCCTTTCCAGGCCCGACGAGGTCTCGTTTGGCCTCTCCTTGAGACCTTGTATACATATGTTAGACTTCCTTTCCCGGTTCCCGAGGTCACCAACCTTGGCCGCCATGGTCTACATTTCTCTGCTCCAGGTCATGGAAGAGATCTTCCATTTTCATTTCCACCATGTCAGTCAACAGTTGGTAATTTTCCAGAGCCTCTACCTTGTCCTTGATACTGTTGACTCTGTCTTGCAAGGTGTTTACTGTAGTTGTCATTCTGCTGTTCAGCGACCTGATTTCATCCAGGAGTAGACGAATATCTGCTTTTGTGGAGGCATCCTGATCTGCTCCCATATGATTGGTGGGTCTGTAGGAGGTTGAGTCACCATGTTTGGAGTCTTGTAACGAAACCCTCGCAGCTTGTGTACGGTTGCAGGGTCTAATTCTCCAGGCATGTGAACTTTATGGTAACTGTTGCTGATGGTGGGCAGTGTTTTCCATTTTGCGCTTGAGCCAGTGTTTGATTTTGGTCCCCTGCTCCGGGTGATTGCGATGATGGTGGGTTACACTGCCATGATTGAGTAGCACATGGGTATGCGTGCTGCTGTGTAGAGTTTGTTTTAGTGCTGCAAGTCTGTTGTGCCAGGTGGGCTGGTTCAGCGTGTGGTTCTGTGTCTCCACGGCCTGTCTGTTCTTTAGGTGCTCTCAGTCCTTGCACACTGGTGGCCTGGGGTGGGGGGTGGTGGCAGCAAAACACTGTATGCACTTCTGCGACTGTGCTATACCGCTTACACCACATGCTGGGGGCAGCCGGTTTTCGCTTCTCTTTGCAGTCGGGGGGCTGGGTTCATGCAGGGCCTTGCACGTGTGCACGTGAAGAGATCCCAAACACACTTCCCCCGTGTTCCTTTGCTCGGCTCGTGATGTTGTGTGTGCTAGCACACGTGGATGTCATGTTTTCCACTTGTTATAGGAGGCTGAAGGCAGACTCTTCTATCTAGGGCTGTGAATTGTGCGTGTGCCCACGTTGATTGAAGTGGAGCGGGAGAATGGTGGGCCAGGCCCCGGGAGCCCCGCTAAGCTGGGTGTTGCTTGCTGCTCACGGGGAGCACTTGCTTTTCAAGGGGAAATGCTTCTTTTCCCACCAATTCACTTTCTGGGCAATGACCTCTCTTGGGTTGTAGCTCACAAGGTCACTCCGGGCAATGCCTGCCCCTCCGCTCTCTGTGCTCTCCTCGCTGTATATGGCTGGCGCTTAGGGATTTCTTCCCCACTCTTTCTGACACCGCTGTCTCTCCCTCCCGATCCGTTGCGTTGAGCGTCGGGTGGAGCCGTGTGCATGCTCAAGAATCAGCAAGTGCTGTGGCCGGGCCTCAGGGTCAGGCACCTATGCTGCAATACATGATGATATGGCGGCCTGAGCCTTTGTCTTCCCTGAAGCCCACGAGGGAAGACGGAGGCTCAGGCAGTCATATCATCCGCCTGAGCTCACCGATTCTGTCCAGGACACGACCTGCATGGTGCCGGCCGCTTCCCCTCTTCACCCATCTGCTAATTATTTTAAACGGGTTGAGTTGGCTGAAATGCGCCGCCATTCCCTCGTGGGCTTCAGGGAAGACGAAGGCTCAGGAAGCCATAGGCTGTGTAGTGTGGGCTTCAGGGGAGTTGCTAGGTCTAGAAAAGACCCGGGGCTAAGCTGATATCGGTACTGTTGGGACTGGGGGCTAGCTAGTCTTTTGACTGTAGCTCCTGAGATTCTATCCGGGGCTACAACCAAAAGATCAGGGGCTATAGCCCCCTTAGCCCCCCCCTAGCAACGCCCCTGGTGGGCTTCCCCTTGCTCATGGTTGTTCCTACCTCCCATTCCCTGGAATGAATCACCGACAGTTTTGTTGTGGACAAATTATTGGCTGTAGGCATTTATTTTCTACAGAAAATACACAGCCACAATTATATAACAAATACGTTGCTTTTGGGCACACCGTGTCCAGGGTTGGAGATGCCATCCTACGCCTTGGCAAGTCTCTGTTACCCTCGGGCATCTGTTCCTGGACACGTGTCTCCTACTTTCTGCAGTTGTAGGGTGGGTTGGGTGGAAAACGTTTCTTTCTCCCTTTCAGGTCCTAGAAGCTTACCCGAGCGAGGTGAGCTTCTTATCTGGTTTGTGCTTTTTCCTTGCTGTTGGGCCCTACTTATACTCCTCAGCCCTTTGTCATTCCGTGGGGGGGCTGGCCCTCCCCCGGCCCCCATGCTGGTTTCCCTCAAACCTTTCCTCGTGTTGCTGCTGCTGCCCTGGCAATGCTGGGGTGGGGGCGCCACCTGGCTGCCCCTCCCCTTGTGTTTTCACGCCATCTCGCCCCCACCCTGCGCCTACCCCCCCCCAGGCCCTCCATCGCGCCGCAATTTGTGCGACCCAGGGCTTGGGGCATATCATCTGCGCCCACTGGTGGTCTCCGAGAGTAAGCTTTTAATATCACCTACTGCTGACGTTGTTCCTGTTGTAAATTTCTCGATCTCATATATGGTCAATGGACAGTTAGTTTTGCGAAATAGAAAAACATTTTAATTGCTTTTATGTATGTTTTTTTAGAGAATGATAAAGACTGCGTGAAGATGTTTTTGAAGATTTTAAACACTACTTGTTAATGACGGTCCAGTCCTGAGGAAGACAGGCATCATTGCTACTGCAGCCCTAGATGTTGCTCGATCGACACTAAGATAAGGGAAGTTCTATGTAAAAAGCTTGAGGAGACAGATGTACCTCTAAACTACCTTTAGTTGGCAAATGTCTATTTTGTATGAATTATGTGATAAATGATTGTATCGTATGAACTTGTAAACATTTTAAGGCACCCAAACCTATAGGCTCTGTAGATAGGGATACGTGCAATATAAAAGAAATAACCTAAATGCTCATGAATAGAGAAAGTCAAATTGCTTTTTGCACTTTCAATTTTTATCGTACTCTCTATACATTCTTATGTTCTACTACTCGCCCTAATGCTGGATAAATCTGATTTTTTTTTAGTCCCCAGTCAAAGCCCTTTTTATAAAATGAAATAATTGGAGTGACCATTTCGTGAGACACCACACTTGTAGTTTCATTGTAACCATTCCCACCTGTCTACGAATCAAGGGGATTCCCACACATAGTTGACACTTATCCATCTAAGACCATGGTATGTATTGTTGATGCCCCCCTTTCTCCAACACTGGGTATTGAGTTATATCTGTTATTTTTGTGCAGATCCAGCCCCTTTGTCACTGTAAATGCTCCCGTCAGTCCGGTCAAGATCGCCATCTTCCGTTCCGGTAACGCCCCCAACCTCTAAGCATATGGGGTAATTTTGTCCACGCTGCATGAGTGACCACTTAGGTGCTTAACGCGTGTCCCAAGTACAGGCCCTTCGTCTTCTGACCACTGTGTTTACTAGTCTAAGGCTGCCTCTTCTGAGGGGTTTAGTGTCTCTCTTCATTTCTCCCAATGCTCACCTGCCACCCCTTCCCTCGCCTGACCCCATGGTTCCGCAGCTATCATCGCTCCCCTCATCACTCGCATAGTTTAGTCATTTGAGCATACCCCTCCCCCTGTTCCCCTTCAGAGCTCTATCTAATGATCTTCGCTCTCTTCCTGTAGAGTCCCTGCTGTGCTCTTTGCTGCCTTAGATGTAGCCCCACCATCTCTTCTGTCCCGATATAATGTTCCAATCCTCCTCTTTATCCTCTCTCCCTCGTCTTCCTATGGGAGCGTACAGTTTTTCATTATTTCCTCCACTTCCTTTACTCGTCTTTCTCAGCTTCTCGCTCTTGCCCACTCCTGCCATCTATTTTCCTCCTCAGTCATGCGTATATGCTCTCAAGCAAGTCTTTCAACCTCCCATCTCCTTGTTTCTTCGTTCAGTTGCACCTGTCTCTCTTTTTCCTCCTTTGCTCCTCTTGCTATGCTCCCAGCCTCTTCCTTCTGCCTCTCCCCCTCTGCTTTCTCTAATTCCCTTCTTCTTCTCTCCTGCCATCTTCTTTCTCTACTCTCGCTTCCCTCTACTTCTTCTATTGCTATATCCCATTCTCTTTCCTCCTCTAACTTCTGTTTCTGTCATGGTTCTTCTTCCTGTCCGTCTCGGCTGGAATAATTTAACGTGGTTTCGCTTATTGTGCCTCCGCTGCCATATGCGGCAGGCGTATACACCGGGTTGGTGTATCCTGCCGCTGCCTTTAATTCATTCAATGTGTAAAACCCCTGTCCTTTGTTTGGCAGGTTGGTACTCTGATGAGGAGGAGCCGTGTGTGCCCCCCCTGCATCATGCTGATTCAGAATCCACTCTCTCATAGGTGAGTCCGCCTCCTCGTCCCCGAACATCTTCATAATTCTAGAACCACTATTCTGTTTTGGAACTTTTGGGCAGTATGTGCAGCAAGTAAATAAGTGGTTATGTGTTGCAGCATAGGTTTAAAAAAACTGCCTGTGAGGAATCGGACCATTCCTACGGTGGGTGTGCGCTCGTCTGGGATTTTTTGAAATTTTAAAAGAAATTGAATGATGTAGATAAACCTCCAGAAAATGTGTGGGGCTAATCCACACACATTTTCCTATGCTCACTGCACAATCTACACATAGACCTGTGTACTCTGGGTGGAAACAGCCTTCAGGCGCCGTCCCCGCTGTCATATTTATTTGGAATATGACAGCCAAGATTACATCAAGGCATCTCAGAAGGGGGAGTGCAAAAGCTTCCTCCTGCCATGACCAGCCTAATTTACTATCAAAGGCTCCATAGATCCGTCCTGTCCATTTGTTTACCCTCTGCAAATGGTGGCGGCAATTAACATAATTAACATACTAATAGAGTATACTTCAAAGGTGCCCATATGAGGCCTGGCTGCAGAGGCTGAAACAGAGGAGACAGGAAACCCCAACAACCCATTCATATACACTGTGTAAACCTCAAGCCAGTCCCCACACTAAAGTATCCATGACAGTGAGCAGTCATGTCTGTTACGTGTTTACAGTAGGCAACTCCCACAGGGGGGCCCCATTCAGAGGGTAGGAGTATGTGATTTGATGGAGACAAAATGTCTGTTCTCGCCACAGACCTGCCACTTTAAGCAGGAACCACAGAGAGCTCAATTAACCAGAGAGACCCTTTGATCCACAACGAAAGGAAGATGGGTGGGACTTAGTATTACATGTTTTCACTCCTTTACCTTTTCTGGTGCAAAGCACTCTGGTTATGCCCTCAGGCATACAGGAGATTGTTGGTGGGGACCCAGTATTGGTTCATTGAGGTAGGCTTAACCTACACCAATCACTGTGGCCCATTTGGCTTTAAAAGAAGCCTGAGCCCCTCCTTTGTGCAGATCATCTGAAGACTTTGCAAGGAGTAACAAGAAGAACTCATTTGGACCCTGGCTGAAGGTAGAGTCTGCCTTGCCGCTTCCCCTTTGAAGGAAGGCCAGGATTTCCAAAAAGGGAAGCAAGATCCCTCCCCCTAAACATCTTCCAGGGAGCAATGGGAGATACTGAATCCAGAGGGCCCTCCAGCAGCTCCAGAACCGGTACCCTGTCAGCACACAGCATGCCCTGATAGGCTCTGCAAGAAAGCTTCCTAGGTAGGAAGTGCCAGAGAGTCTCTAAAACAAACCAAGGACAAGGCCGTTGCCTGCAACACTCTCTTCAGCTTTGGGCCATCTGCCTTAAAGGACGACACAAGCCCAATGAAGAAGCTAGGAGTGCATCGACAAGCATCAACCAGCGTCTGCCTTAAAGGACATTTTTGACCAGTCGAGCACCTCGAGCTGCAACCAACTGCACCGTTGACTGTTCTAATGCCGCAGTCGCTAATGTGGTCCGAGACGCCTCGACCAGTGCTTCACACCCGCCAACCAGCACTGAGATGATTGATGACCCAGAGCCGCCATGTAGGCCTGCCTGCAGCCATCCGTCCAGCCTCGTTCGCTGAACTGCCTGTCCCTTGATACTCGCAGCTATCTCCTTTCTTGAACTCTATCGCTGGAGCAGCAAAGCGCCCTGAAACCAGCTCGATCCTGTCAAGCACCAAGAACCTCTACAAGCACAAGATACATTCTGGTTCTGTCCTCCTGGTCCTTCTCCAAAGGCCCCTAGTGACATTTTACAACCAAATGTTCCCTTTGTGTTGAAACCAAGTATCCTTGAACTATTGGGATTAATTACTTTACTGACTACCCTCCTGTCAGTATCCAGAGGACAGGGTGGGTTGTATTGTGTAGTGTGCTAGAACTATCTGTTGAATAATAATAAAGTAGACATTTGTATGAATCCTTGATTGGACAGTTCCTTTTATCATTGGGTGATAATTGTATTTTCGCTGTGTTGCAACTAACCAACGATACACGACCTTGCAGAGATAAACCTGCCGTTCTGGCCACGTTACCAAAATTGGACAAGGAGGTTTAAAATGAGCTTGTGTTTCCAATCTGTTCGGATCCATTCAGTTGTACTAGAGGTGTGGGGTTGATTGATGGTTTAGAAACCGACATTCATCCCTGGACCACTGGTGCCCCGGAAGTTGATTCGTCATACTGCCCTCCCAGGGACAAGGTTTTATCATCTTGCCCTCTGTCTCACAAGTCCTTTCTGCACTACACTTGCAAATTGTGACCTTATACTGTGTGACCTCAAAATGGGTTTTTTGTTTATACCTCAAATATCCTCACTTTAATTTCCACAATCCTTCATCAATCTATAATATATTTACTCCAATGTTCAATACTTCTTGATCCTTCCCACAAGCCTCTCTTGCTCCACCAACACCATTTCGGAGCACACACCACAGTCGCTGCCCCTTCTTCCAACTCTGCCCTTTAGGCCAATCCAAACCTCCACGTGCTCATAGAGCCTGTACTAATGTCAAAGCAAACTTTCCTCACGACTTCAAGACCACAACCTCGAGAATCTCTATTTCGCACCCTCAACAACCTGGATAATCCTCAAGCCAGTCCCCTTTTGTCCCAAAAGACCAAGATTGTCTCCACCAACCTATGACAATCGGAGTGTCCCTCCTCCTGGGTCAGCAACCTCCTTCTGCCAATTCTATAAAGTGCAAAGTGTGGTTACAACTCATCTCCAACCACAACTGCTATATGCATACAACACATAAGTGAATGTGTAAACCAACACAATACCCCCTACGGCCATCTTCCTGTCCACTCATGGCAAGGGAATCATCAATTATAACAGCCCCGTTAGGCCATGGGGGGCGTGGCCCTTCTTCTATGCCTCAATCAGTCACAGGCAATCTTCTATTTTTTTTTTATATCATTCTTTTTTCTTTAAGCAAAAAAACTCTTGTCACAGGGAACCTGTCTCTATTTTCTCCCCATAATGTATACAATATTTCCCTCCCCAACTACATTTGCTAGAAGACTGTTCTCATACTTATATCCGTTAGTCACCTAACACCTTTGGAACCACATTCTCCCACAATATGCCACTCCACCCTCTGGTTTGCAAATCGTCCCGCAGCGAGAGGGCAGGACGTTTTCCAAGGGGGCTCCTGATGACTGTCTGAGTTTTCATGCGATTGGCAATCCGGTCTTCACAGGGCATGACGCAATATTATTATTCAACAGATAGTTCCCACTACGAGACTGAAGGGCTCTTCAGTCTCGTAGTGGGAAAAAGGTGGTATAGTCACCAAGGGTGTTGGTGACCATCCTCTGCTACCATTTGTCAAGTTATGAGGGGGGCACCCCCTCACTCAGGTATGCAGCGGACAGGCCAGGAACATCCCACACCCAATGAAAACGGACGAGACCACTAGTGTGGCAAAAGACACTGTTTTATCATGAACAAATGATAGATATGATAATGACATGATATGATAGGTTATTTATAATGCCCTTAATACCAAATAGATTGATTAAACCTGGGGTGGGATGTGATTGGGTGAATAGTATGGTAGCATATATTTTCTATATGGTATTAGTCTTCTAATTGGTCTGGTGATACTGATTAACTCTTCCTACGACCACCTACAAAAAGGACACATGGAAACATGTCATCAGGGCAAATTATGAGTGGCTGGTACAACACTGTTATGGTGACATGGAAGGTGGACGGGGATTGGTGAAGGGTCGCTTCTCAGCCTTGGTTGGTGGACGGTTACCAGCACATGAGAAATAATTGAAGGTGATGAGAATGGCCCCAAGATGCTGCATGTCCCACCAAAGTTACCATTCCCTGATTCCCTAGCTGTCGAGCCAGGACATTTTGCTTTCAACTTTACAATTTATTGGATCTTTCGTCCCACAGAAATGGATAGGAACGAAGGTCTCTGTCTGCCCATGTCTGGCTCTAATTAATAGGCATTCTCTATCAGCGGCAAGTCACGTGTGGGGACCATACTTCAACTTATCCTGTTCAGCAATTAATACACATTTTAGCTGATTTTACGATGTGTGTTATTCCCTTCCTTGCCTCTGGAGACTTGTTTGAGCGGTTGTATACTAATTGACCTTTTCACAATTGCCCTCGGGAGAATTAACCTCGGGAGAATTTACCTAATTTAGAAGGTCAATTAGGACATATGTGCAGGGGGAAACCCCCCGCAACCCCTCATCCAATCCAAAACCCCCCACAATCCCCCACCCAATCCCCTTATATAATTTTTATCCAAAACCAGCCCAATACATGTATAAAATAACTAAAATAATATAAAGGTCAATTGTGCAGAAGGTCAATTAGGACCACTATAATTAAGTCAATTGTTCAAGAGGTCAATTGTAAAAGGTCAATTTGGGTAATACTGTTTGAGCTACCCTCTCCTCGGTGTCAAGTGTAAGCTGATGAGAACCTGACCTTCCCACAACACTTGTTTCTTGTTGATTTAGATAAAGCTGTGTCTGTAGTCTGGGATCTGCACATTGGGCCTCATGGCCTCATTACAAGTTTGGCGGTAAAACCAGCAGGCTGCTGCCAAACTTGTGAATTTTTCCGACCCCTAGTAATGGGGAAATACAGGGCCATCACAACCCTGGTGGACCCTGTATTTCCCCATTGCCAGGGGACGGAAACCTTTCCTCCCCATTCCCATGTGAGCCGCGTAGGGCTCAATGGGAATGGGGAGGCTGATAGCACCGGCACCATTCAGAATGGTGCCGGTGCTACCAGTAGTGTCTGCTTGCGGGTGCCGGTATGCCCGCCAGGTCAGACCTGGCAGGCGGGAAGGCACTCACTAGCAGAACTCGTAGTTTACCGGTCTGGTAACAACGGTACCGGCAAGCTTACTGGTACCATTGTTACCGGACCGGCAAACTTGTAATGAGGCCCATTGTTTTTTCCAATGCTGGTCCGAACCTGTCTTTCTCCGTTAACCTTGGCAATCCGGGCATTTGCTATCTGTGCTGTTCAAGCTTGGCTTGGTTGCCGGCTCAGCAAGACAGGGGCTCCCAGCTGTCTTATGGCTTCCCAATGTCTCCCATTCACCTAACGCGACTGCGTCCTCCATCTTGATTTACATGGCTACTCATTTTAGTTGCATTCTGCATTAATCAAGTGTTTATGTGTATCCTTGTGCGACGTGCGTTTCAGCATAGGAAAAAGAGAGAGTGTGTGTTTTCTACCCTAGTGACTGCAAGCATGTTCTTAGTTTCTGAATGCAGTTTGACCTAGTGTTCGTGTATCTTTATGCTTGGATTCATGTGCTCCGTGTCTAATGCGTCTATGTGTGTTGGCCCTAGCAGTGACATCATTTGTCTTCTTCGTGCCTTTAGCTTGTCCAAGGCTTCCATCATTTGCAGGTTTATTGTTTCGGTTATGTCATCTGGGTGGGGTCTGTATAATTGTCTCAGAAAATAACATCTCTCGCATTGGCGATATAGCTGCAGTAAGGGGGTAAACGCTATGAGTGAATTGCACCGCTCATGCTTATACGGTTGAAATGGGGGTAGGGCCGAAGTAATGATGGCCACATTCATTTGACTCTCTTCATTAGCTATCAGTAACATGAGACCCCAAAAAGCGCGACAGACTAGTCTGCATCAGAGCACAACTCCTGGCAGAGAACACCTCAGTGGGACCCAAGAGTGGAGGGTCATGGGACTAGGCACACCAGGAGCAGCACCAGTCCTTCCTGCCAAAAGAGCTACCAGGCAAAAAGGCAGAGTCGTAGCACGGGAAACAAATACCAGAACTACAGAGCACTGATAGAGACAGAGTGCTTAGGCTGGGCAATCACACAATGGGCCTCATTTCGAGGAGGGAGGTAAGGGGTTAACGGCACCGGTAAAGGTGCCGGAGCCGTTAACCCCTTACCGCCCTATTACGAGGTCTGCTCGCGGGACCCGCTAAGGCCGCCTGGTTTTACTAGGTTTTACCAGGCGGCCTTAGCGGGTCCCGCAAGCAGCCCAGCATGCTAACAACGGGTCCGTTATTAACGGTCCCATTGTTAGCCTGCTCCCCATTCCCATTGAGTCCTATGGGGGCTCGAATGGGGGTGTACCGGGTCCGGGTTCCTTGAATGACGAATTACCGGGCCCTCCAAGGTTGGACTGGCCCGGTAATTCCTCATTTAAGGAACCCGGACCCAGTACCCGGTAAGAGGGTAGCCATGCCACTAATAGCGGCATGGCTACCTTCTAACTCGTAATGACCCCCAATGTATGTTCAAACCAGGCACCGCAAAGAGATGGGAGAAGTCCTGAGTGCCTGCATCCCTCGCAGCAGACATGCCGTCAGGGGCGTTGCTAGGGGGGGGGCTAAGGGGCCTATAGCCCCTGATCTTTTGGTTGTAGCCCCGGATAGAATCTCAGGAGCTACAGCCAAAAGACTAGCTAGCCCCCAGTCCCAACAGTTCCGACATCAGCTTAGCCCCGGGTCTTTTCCAGACCTAGCAACTCCCCTGCATGCCGTCACCACACTAGGCTACCATCAAGGCCCAGCGCGGCAGTCCCAGCACCATGGCAGCAAGAACAAGCCCGCAGCTCATTGGAGAGGCAGGCTGGGAAATAAAGAATACCGCCCGCCAGAGCCAGCAGTGATAAACAGACACATAGGCACCATGAGAAGGAGTGTCCCCAACCCCTGTGGCCTGGCAAGGGGACAGAGAGGAACACCTTGGTGTGCCCCTCTGGATGGGCTGGCTGGTGTCAGCACCACTGCAGCAGAGCAGCGCAGAAAGCATGTATAACAAACCTGCACTCCCTGGGACAAATAGCCCGGGGCAGACATCCAAGCCCGCCACCCTCCACAAGCCCCAAAGCTCTGCAAGAGTTTCCGTGCTCAACTGGTCCCCAACCTGCGCATGGGAAAACTAGGCATAATCAACCGAATTGATTAATTCACTCTGGTTTTCTTCAACTTTTTGGTTTTCATCTTAATGATAAACCAGGACATTTACTAAAGAAGTTGAATTTTGTTGTCTTCATGCATTTGTTTTAAGCATATCCATGTATTTGTTTCAAGTATAGGACTTCCTGTATGTGCTTTCTCTTAATGGCAAATCAGGATATTCACTAAAGAAGCTGAATTCTGTTGTCTCCATGTATTTGTTTAAAGTACATCCATGTATTTGTTTAAAGCGTAGGATTTCATGTATTTGTTTAATGTACTTACCTTTGTGAAATAAAAACTTGTAATATATTTTTGAACAAGATGTTTTTGGTGTGACTCTACATTGCTGTATGGTTTTCATGGCTACCCTGGGTAGTTCCAAGTTAGGATATCCATTTGTTGGATACCGAGTTCATTAGAATTAGTAGCTTTCTTGAATTTATTTTTTACAGCTGATGTAACTCCTTGTGTATAAATATTTGAGACCCCCTCATTAGCTGTACCACATTTGGGGCCATCCCCTTTTATGCTCATCGGAAAACTAGGAGCATGCCCCATAGGAGGGGACCCAAAAGCCCCACAGAAAGCAACCTCCATGGGGGGCAGTAACCGTAGCCCTCCGGTGCCCTGTACCGAAAACATTCCTGACCACAGGACAAGAAAATTTGAACTGGGGCTGGTAGGTAAGGCGGTTGTTTTATACATCACAAGAAAAGAAAGTGAAGAAGGATTCCTGGGTCAGAGGCAGGGCTTCAGAGGTAAGTTCTGGGACAAGGAAGAGGGATGTGGAGGTAATGGCCTATAGGGAACTCTGGAGATTTCCTGGTAGGCCTTTGCGCCTTGGGCCTATTATCGATTTATTTATTTATTTAATATGTATAGCGTGCTAAACCCAGAGGCATCAAGGTGCAAGCATTCAAGTAACAAGCATAAGAAATAGTATAGTAGCAGGTACAACATTTATGCAAAGATATTTAAAGTGTCAGGTCGGTCGGGCTGAGGCGCTCCGGTCCTTTCAGAGGTTGGTGTTAGGGGAACTTTTGTTTGGTAACCAGTGGTCGAAGTGGGCGGGAGCGGTGCTCCTCTATTTTTTCTTTTTTTTAAGTTGTACTGTTCTTATAGTTTTATTTTAAAAAGAAACCGTTACTGAATGGTTTAATTTTTTTTTTTTTTAAAGTGTAGGAAGAGGTTGGAACTTGCACTTCAGTGCGCAGCACTGAACATTCCCTTAAACCGCAGGGTATTGGGGGTTTGGATTGCTTCTGGGAGGGGCGTGGAGATGGGTGTGTGGGGGGCAGGCCAGCTTGTACACGTCTACCACTGGTGGTAACCTATTTTTCTCATGGGAAGGGGTTAGGCTTTCTGAAAACGTGTAACACGGGGCCACTTTAAACATTATTTCTATGGCCTATTTTGGTTCCCTGTCCATCCCTGCCCCCACATTGGGTAACCAGACCTTTCCTCTGTGGAGGGAAAATAAGGGCTGGCTGAGAAGTAAAGGTGGGAGCAAGGATAGGAAACGTGTAGGCAAAGAATTTGAACGATAGGAGTGAGTTAAGGAAAGAGGGCAGGTGGTTGAAGTTATAGGGGGCATGTGTAGGGATAGGCAGTGGATAAGCCGGAATGCTGATTAGAAAAAGGAAAACAGAAACTCGTGATAACCAGCATTCTGCGTTGATGGCAGTTTCTAGTTCTCGGAAGACGTTACTAGAATTCATCAGAGCATGGCTGTGCAATGGCCGCCAGATGCGCTCGGTACATCCCTTGAAGCGTGAGGGCTTGATTGGCAGTTAATGTTTTTAAGCAGCCCTGCCAATCCCCAGTGAATTCACCTCAGACTGCCAAGCCAGCTGTCAGATGAGACTGACAAAAAGAAGATGTGTAAAGGAGAACGTGGGGCGCACAAAAGAGAGTGTGGAAGGGAAGGTGACTCCATCCCCCTCCCCCTAACAAGAGCCTGGTTTCCTGGTGGAAATAAGCCTGGAAGTGCTTTTGTGCGGGAGGTGCATGCAGGTGACAGGTGTCATGAGTGACGAGTGACAAGTATGACATGACAGTAATGGCAGTGTCAGGAATGAGGAGGCCAAACAGGAAGTGAGGTGAAAACACTTTGGCCACAAGCTTTATTTTAGTACAAGCCATGGTGCAAAAGAAAACCGACCATAACAACATCATATAAAGAATAACAAGAATATATTTTGGGGACAGAGGGATCAGGTGAGCGGGGGGCCCTACTCCCATGTAGGGCCCGCTCGAGGCTGATCCCCTCCGCCATTCATATGAAAGCTTGTGAAGGTGACTCCATCCCCCTCCCCCTAACAAGAGCCTGGTTTCCTGGTGGAAAATAGTGTGTGTAGTGTGATGTGAGGAGAGGAGGGGGGCCGCCTGGAGGTGTTGAGAACCCACCCATCTGAATTGAGAGGTCTGCTGTATCCAATAAGATTGGGTCTAGGGCCGGGGTAGGGTTTATTGACAAACATTTTACTAGTTTCAGTGCTAAGGCGCAGAAAATCCTAGTCTTTGCAGAATACTGGGAGCCTACAGTTACGAAGCTCCATTATATGTGTGTATGATATGCAAACCCGTTAAGTGCTTATATGTGTATAAAATAAAATAAAATAAAATGAAGCTCCAATGCACAGGGAAAGGGACCTCATAAAGTGCCAAAAATGAGAAGCATGCAACACAGGCCAGAAAAGCCATGCCGAGGCCACATGCCATGCAATTCCAACATAGTATGAAATGGCATCACCAAATGTCGATAACATCGCTGTCATCTGGGAGGATGGGTTAGGTTAGTGGTCTTCAAACTGTGGGCCGTGCCGGGGCCTGAATGATGTATAGTGGTGGTGCGAGGCATGTAGAGCAGCACGGGTTCAAAACCCAGTCCTTAGAGCCCGGGCATTAAGCGCAATATAAGAACCCAATTTCATTTGCATCGAGCTATGCAATAATACATCCACTGATTGCTATAGAGCAGGTGCAGTGGAAAAGCAATTCTTTTGTGCGGGGTGAAATCATGCACTGACAGGAATTAACCCAATTATGAAATGTCAGAGGCCCCTGTTCCCCCTGCAGAAAATAATCTATACATAGTTCAATTATATGTTTATATATTTAAATATTTAAAACGAGTACAAATTTGACAAATTGCTTTAACTCTTTAGCCCTTGTCAAATCTGTTGAACACCTAGAAGAAGCTAAACCCCACCCACTCAGGAGAATATACAGGCTCCTCTGGCCGAAAATCTTTACAATCGCATCTATTAACCTTGATTTTCTGTAATGTAAGAAGAAATGTAAGCAAACCATGGATTGTTTCTCATGGTACAATGAACTAGTTGCGAGACAAGAAAAATAGAATAATTTCCATAAGCATCCTCAACTAGGCCATGGGCCGTATTACAATTGTGGTAGTCTGGAAATAGCGTTGCCGGTCGCACAGTACCGGCACCCTTTTCCAGACAGCCTTACTTTGAGTCTCGGTGCCGGAAACACTGTTACCGAAAACAAGACCCACAGTGCCACCGTTATTGGCAGCACCATGACCGCGACCAACAGTTGCACCTGGAGCCTGTGCCTGAAACACTGTCACATCGGTCGTACGGGCACATTCTGAGTACTGCCAACACAGAAACACTGGCATAAAAATACTGGTAGCACTGTGATTAATGCGCCGGAAACACCAGCATCGCGGATCAGGCGGAAAGCAGTCTCAGGAGTGCAGCATCAGGCCAGAGGTGTACACAATCAGCCCAGCTGCACACTATTAGCACTGAGAATGCTCAAAATCACCACACCCACACCCCACGCACCTCCTAACACATCCATGCTGGCAGCTGCAGCAGCAGTCATGGAGCTGGGGGCCCTGCATGCAGGTCTCCAATATGAGGAGGATTTGGAAGAGGCAGAATGCAGAGGAGGCGGCGGAGGCGCAGGAGTTGAAGGAGGAGGATGAGGGCCATGGCCATGACCAATAGCCAGCAGGTGGCACCCCACAGGCAGCCACCCATACCCTGCTTAAGGGCCACACCGTGGAACCTGAGTGCAGCACAGAGCCACACCCTGTATCGACTGGACAGGGAGACCATTACACCCCTTGTTAATTTGATCCATGATGACATCAGCAGCCTAATCAACATCCGGACTGCAATACCCCCCTTGCTCAAGGTGGAATCAGTGCTGCATTTCTTGGCCACTGGCACCTTTCAACACACCCTGAGAAAGCTGCATGGGTTATCCCAACCCTTTTTCTCCACAGTGCTTTTCCAGGTCCTGGATGCACTCCTGTGGCACGTGTCAGACCACATAGCCCTCCTCAGAACACCTGCCCAGGGGAATGCCACCAAAGTGGGGTTCCACGCCCTGACTGGCATGCCCACCATCATTGGTGCGCTGTACTGCACACATGTTGAGCTGGTGGCCAGACATGCAAATGAGGTGGTCTACCGCAACCACAAACTGTACCAGTCTCTGAATGTGCAGGTTATGTGCAATGCAGATCTCATCACTCACTGCTGCGCACGTTTCCCTGGTTCCACGCCCAATTCCATGGTGCTGTCGAACTCCATGCTCCCAGGGTACATGGCACGACACAGCAGAGAGCAGACCTGTCTTTTGGGTGAGTCAAAGTACCACAGCATGAGCACTGCGGAAAGGGGGCGGCCGGGCAGGGGGTTGGTTGTCCACTGGCAACAGTGCATGTGCGTAATGTAATGTCATATACACAGTTAGCATGCATGAGCAGGAAGGCATGTCTGACATGTGGAGCATGGGCAAATGGAGCACAACCCATCACAATTTTTGCACAGATAGACTGGCATGGCACATGCAGTACTGGTACCAGAATGCATTTCACCCATGCCACCCACCCCAGCATCTACACACTGTACACATCCCACACCACCTGTGCCACAGCCATTTCAGACTAATGTAACTTCCCCAAGCACTGTACCCCACAGCATGTAGCCAGATCACCTGCCTGTCACAAGTGCACATACCCATATGCATTTGAAATGAAATATAACAATGTTTTAACACAGATGAACGAATGGGTGAGATGACCATTGAGCAACATGCAAATGAAACCAGAAGTGGCACGCACAATGGACAAGGGAGGAGCTGGTGTTGCCATAGGGTCAATGGGCAATGTTGGTTTGAAATGGTGTGGGATATTTTAACGGAAACCGCCGCCCCCCGCTTCATGATTAAGGCTTCCGGCATATATTAACTGCCAATTACGTCCTCATTCATCCACATTTATTTCTGGGCCTTTCATTCTGCATTCACCAACATTCGTTTCTGGGCCTTTCATTCTGCATTCATCTACATTTATTTCTGGGCCTTTCATTCTGCATTCACCCACATTTTTTTCTGAGCCTTCATTCACCCGCATTAGTTTCTGGGCCTTTCATTCTGCATTCATCTACATTTATTTCTGGGCCTTTCATTCAGCATTCACCCACATTTATTTCTGGGCCTTTCATTCTGCATTCACCCACATTTATTTCTGAGCCTGCATTCATCCACATTTATTTCTGGGCCTTTCATTCTGCATTCATCCACATTTATTTCGGGGCCTTTCATTCATTCACCCATATTTATTTCTGGGCCTTTCATTCTGCATTCACCCACATTTATTTCTGAGCCTGCATTCATCCACATTTATTTCTTGGCCTTTCATTCTGCATTCATCCACATTTATTTCTGGCTCTTTCATTCTGCATTCACCCACATTTATTTCTGGGCCTTTCATTCTGCATTCACCCACATTTATTTCTGGGGCTTTCTTTCTGCATTCATCCACATTTATTTCTGGGGCTTTCATTCTGCATTCATCCACATTTATTTCTGGGCTTTTTATTCTGCATTCACCCACATTTATTTCGGGGGCTTTCATTCTGCATTCAGCCACATTTATTTCCGGACCTTTCATTCTGCATTTATCCGCATTTATCTGGTGTCATATGAAAAGTTAATTCTCAAACTGTGTTAATCTGCTTTAATTGCAAATCAAAAATAAATTAATTAAAGCATGCATGTAGGCATATAGGAATGAAATCCTAGCTTCATTCATCCCATAGCAACAAATGATAGTTCCTGTGACTCCTGATGCCTTACGGTGTATGCTGTCAGCAATTCTATAACCTTCACTGCAATTCCCATACAACTATTGCACTATCCATGTTGCCAATCTGCAATGAGATTACCCTGCGATATATGAATGGCATTATAGAGAACCAGACAGAGAGATCTGTTTTACCTTTATTCACCATTTACACGAATAAATACAGACTCTAAGCAGGTTGATTTCAGTCTGCATGAATGTGTAAAAAATCAGTAAAAACTGAAAACTGGAAGCCTTAAACATAATGCACCGGATACTAGGGTCATCTGTGCCATTGCCTAGTTATTGTGCCAACCCCATGTGACACAGACCAACATTCAAAATTGGCTTCCATGCCACTACCACCACATTGACTTTGTCCCCCTTGTGTCACTCCCATGCAGGTGATGCAGGATACCCCTTGATGCCATGGCTGATGACCACCTTCAGGCAACCGCAAGACTAGCACGAGCATGCCTACAACTGTGCACATAACAGAACACAGTGTACCATAGAACACACTTTGAGCTGCTGAACGCAATGTTCCGCTGCCTGAGTAGGTCTGGGGGTTCACTCATGTACAGCCACGTGAAGGTGGGCAAGATAGTCCTGGCCTGTGCCATGTTACATAACTTTTGCATCAGGCTTAACATTCCCCTTCCCCCAGACATGGACATGCATCCAGCGGAGGCGGAGGACAACACTGACAAGGATGAAATTGCATTGCCCCATCGCAGGGTTACCATGGATGGGCGTGATGCACGCTATGAATGGATCAGCCACTACTTTTGAGCACAACACATATGCACATGGCCTAGGCCATCAACCACAATCTACATCGTACACCAAATAAATCACACACTCGCATAAAAAATGAATGTCCACTCATGATTTCTATGCAACACCCAGTGCATTGATATGTATGATTAGAAATAACAGGTTGACAAACACACCCTCCCAAACTATCCCTCAACACACCCCTAACCCCAACTATCCCTCCCCATAGCCCTTCCCTAACCATCCCTCTCCACACACCCTCCCCAAATTGTGGCACGTTGTCCATGATGTCTCAGCCCAGGACACTCCCATGGCACATGATAGTCCTTGGCCTATTTACAGGCCCGCTTGACACCTGGGTTGCCCTTGTGTTGTGTGCCTGACAGGTGCATTGACCTCCACCTAGTGCTGCACGGAGAGAACTGGCAGGCGTGGGGCTTGTGGATGGCTTGTGTGAGGTGTCACTGACCTGTTGATCCAGGGCCATCAACTCCACCATGGACGACATGGCAGGCATTCAGTACACTGTGGCAGGGTGGCAGGGTGCCATGTGTCTGTGTGGTCGAAGATGACTCTACACATTTTGCAGTACGGGGTGCCTGGGCAGTGTGTAACATGTATTACATGCATGGGTCATTGTGAGGGGGCCAAGGTGTATGGCCACGACAGCGCCCTTGGTGTTGGTTCGGGTGTGGGGGTGTGTGCCTGCAGGGTGTATTCTGGGGGATGGAGACAGTGCAATTCCCATCTCAGTGATGTGGTGGTATGGCGTTGGGGGCAGGGTTGCCAGGGGGGTTGTTCAGTGTTTTGGGGCTACGTGTACTCACAGGTCTCATTGGGTGTCCCGGTTCCGCCCTCCGCAGCGCCAACCCCTTCAATGGACTCCATGTGCAGCACACTGCTGCAATTCTCCTCCCAGGGCATGAGTCTAATTGGCAAAGAGGGTCCACCACCTGTGGCCATGCTTTGTCTGCAGTGGGCAGATAGAGGTTCCGGACCCTCAGGACGAGGTCATCCCACTGCTTGTGGCAATCCCTGTCTGTGCATGGAGTTGTCCCCACTGCTGTGACCTTCGGTGCCACTTGTTCCCATATGGACTTTTTCCGCTGCTGGGTTTGGCAGTGCAGGTCTGTTGAAAACAACTCCACTCCATGCAGGACAATGAAAGCATGTTCAGCTCCACCTCAGAGAAGCACTGCTTGCACTGCTGGATCTCATGGATGCAAGTTAACATGGCCCACTACGGATTTATGCAGTTAGGAGGGGTGGATGGCAACTGAATGCTGCAGATTGCAATGGATTGTGTTTTTAAGATGGCCGCCGGACTGTTTGCTGTTACGGCGATCACTTTATTTCCAGTCACGGTAATACTGGTGCCACTGTTTCCACTGATGCTGGCTCTGAAAAAGCCAATAAATTAGGCAGGAGTGCCTTTTAACTGTGTGAGATAGAAAACTCAAGTTGAAATTATAGTAATTTATGATTTAAGAAATGAACTGTGAGCCTGTGAGATGCGCAAGACAATTGGTTGTTAGACAAGAATTGAGTGAATGATTCTCAAGTTAAAAGCATAGCATGGTGGAATGCTAGTCTCGGTTTTATTTGTGTTTCAATTCAGAAAGGTGTTGACAAGGGTGTCTCGCCGAAGTGAAACAAAGCTGTGTTTTTTTGTGGAATGTTATGCTTGGGGTTTATGTGCCGTGGTTTTCATTTACCCAGAAGCAAGTTTAGGATGACCCACGAGAGTGAATACGGTGATTCATCAAGACAGGAATGCGCAATGTAGCAGTTCTTTGAGATAACACTGCCAAGTTAAGCAATCGCTCCATGTTGGAAGAAATGCAAAATGATCATGCGTTTTGCAAGGCCATACATATCGCGTACAAACAAGTGCAGTAAAAGACAGGCTTTACTTTATTAAAAACAATGTGTCAAATACAGATTACAGATGCGAAGGGTCTGTCTGAGCATTGTTGCACATTATGGAATAAATGTCAACACAAGTTGTAAGCATTTATAAGTGCAGTTACAGCTGACCCATTGAGTAACCCAGCGGTAAGGCGATACTTCCCTTGTGTTTAAAGGAGACAGCAGCTGAATATTTTAGTGGGACGGCTGATGAGCACAGGGCTCAGATTTGGTTGGGTCACTGCATTCTGCATTTATGGTTCATCATGACTCATGGTGGTCATTTTTTAGCAAGGCGGTAAACTTGATACATTATTTTAAAATGTGTGGTAAAAAGACACGTTAATAAGAGCAAGGATGTCATGCCATGTTATTTGGCAGTCATATAGCGCCTTACATATCAGTGGTATTATTTTAAAGCACTGATAGGTTGAACATCCTCGAGAACCATAGGTCAAGACAGTCGAGAGAGAGACAGCATTGTATGATGCATGGGAGTGTCAGCTATGTGTGCACCTGCTGTAATTGTTGGATGAAAAATATTTTTTGCGATCTGGTAAATGCTCAAGCTAGTTGTGTTTTATATGTTGCATTCATTGTGAAAATAAAGTGCATTACATGCAAAATTAATTTGTTGAAGTGGACAAGTAAGTGAGCATACATGTAGGCTCAGTAATACGCAAATGCAGGATACACAGATACACCTGGGAATAAAAGGTGTCAACCTAAAAATAAGAAATATTTTTTGCAAAACAAAAAAATGAATGTGTTTCACAGTAGGACAGCCCCGGAGGAGGACCGGATGTGTTTAGAAGAGTTAAGTGGCACTAGGGTTATAGAATACAAGGAGTACATGGCAAGAAAAACGGTTTTTGGTCTAATGATAGACATTGGGACTGTGTATCCATGGAGCAAAGACGGCTTTTAAGATTACAGATGTGGCATTGCTGGTGTAATTTCAATAGGCACCTTTCAGTGGTAGTTATTTAAACATAAAGGTGCACATCAGCCCAGGGGCAATGGTACAGGTACAGGACCACATTGAAAAGAAAAGAATTAGCATATGGATGGCATTGCCGTAGCCAGCTTGACTATTCATCATGAGGAGATCACGAAGAGGCTTGGTTGAACATGAATGTTTTCAGCATTTTGAGGAAATTAATGTAAGATTCTTTCATTTCCTAGTACTGGTGGGAGGGCATTCCAGTTTTTAGGAACCAGATGGCTAAAGCTGGGCCCCCCAGTTGTGGATTTATAAAGGCAGGCACATATATTGGACTGACCAGGAGGGTCTGATAGACTAATAAGAGTGATTCACTCTGATAAGTATGAAAGAACGTGGACAAAAAGGCATCTTTTGTGTGATGGCCATGAGTTTAAAAAAGGAATGCATTTGTTTACTGATAGCCAGTGCGCTTCTTTCCTGGTTTATGAAAGGCTTCCATATGCGAATATTCAGTATTGCCTAGAGGCATTATTCTGTGTGATATATATTTTATTGAGGAGTTGTCCATGAGTGCCCAGAGAAGGGGCATTGTAGTGATCCAGTAATGGTACCTACTGTAATTTGGCAAGGAATAAGCAATTCTTATTAGAGAGGAAAGGGTTAAATGTATGGAAAACCCTTTATTTATTTATTTACTAGAATTTGTAGAGCACACAGAAGCCCTTAGGCATTGTGGTGCTGTTACAAAGAAGAGGCTTGCAGATTACAAGGAAAATGGCATACATAAGTGGTTGCATGCCACAGCTTCGCCTGTAGTTATAGGACAAACAAATACACATTGTAGTTACAATTGATAAGTTGCATGTTTAGCTTACATTGGATACAGTAGAAATTGAGTAAACACATGGCATAGTGGTTAATTAAGCAGCAGGGGGAATACGTACAGACACTGCTGGGGACCTAATAGGGTTAGTTAAATAGGGTAGTTTTGAGGGTTTTTGCAAAAAATGAGGATGGATAGTTTGGCTCTAAGTTCGCTAGGGAACACCTTCCATGGTTTGGGAGCAATGTGGGGGGAAGCTTAGACCCCCGGCATTACCTCTTTTGATTAGTGGGACTTGCAGTTGGGTGACATGGTGACTTCTTTTTGGTTCAGGCTGAATGGACTCTATTGACAGTATCAGTTAGATATGCTGGTGCTGTGTGACACATGCATTTGTGCGTGATGGTTAGGATTTTGAGATTAACTGTCCCTTCACGGGTAGCCAGTGAGCAGCTCACCTGGCGTGATTAATGTGTATTCTTTTGAGAATGCTGAGAGCTGCACACAACATCACTCCGCACTATTTAGAGCCTGTGAAGATTTATTACTATGATGCCTGCATGGATGACAGTGTAGTAGTCCAATTTAACTCTGATAATGACACAGGAAATTTGTGGGGAAAGGAAAGGGCTGATGGCATTAGTGAACTGAGTAGTGAAGCAGAGACAATGGCACTCAATGATAAGTGCAACAGAACAGATTGTAGCATGTAACCTGGCATGACATTTACAAGTATGAGTTGAGGAACACTCCTAAGGGTTGTTTTACAGCAGCAGAAATAGTGTTGGGGTTAAAGGAGGCATTGGTTAAGGTCATGAGATATGTAGTAAGTGATTTTACATGGGTTTTTTAAACTAACGTGCGGGCAGGGTCCAGCATCGCCTTTGCAGCTGAATGGTCTAATATTATTTATGTTCTCTATTATTTTTGACTTGCAAAGCCCTCTGAGGTTGGAGGGGGTTATTGGGTCCTCTGTGACCTGTTTTTGGGGAGTTTTGAGGATAGCATAATGTACTGAATGGGGGGTTGGGGAGCTCCTTAAGGTCCTTTTCCATGAGCTCCACCTTGTGTGATGGGACAACCTGAATGGTGTTACACCAGGGTTAGTATTTTATAATTTTTGGAGGCCTTGGCAGCTGGCATGGAGGAAATTCTTTGTAAAATAGTGAAAAACCTTTTTTGATTCAGGACTAACAGTTGAGAGTCTATTATTTTCAGATGGTTGAAGAAAGGATTGAATGACAAAGCCTGAAAGCATAATGATATTGTTTAGGTTATCAAGGAAAGCACATTTGTTTATTTGGGACATGCACCATTTAGACACAAGCATAATTTGAAGGCATGAAAAAATGGCAGAAGGCCAATAAGATTATTTGGGTAAAAACTAAAGGATTTTAGTATTATGGCAAAGCATGGTAATATAGCCAGCTGTGTGACCTGGTAGAGAAATGATGAAAATATTTAATAAATTCAGGCGCAGGCCATGAACATTTATGAACAAGAGGGAGAGACAGATGACCTCCAGGTAATTAGAGGCATCCATAACGTAGGGAAACATGGCAAATGATTAAGAAGCAAACAGAATGAAATAAGAATCATGAAGGACAGTGATGGTTCAGATAAAAAGATTTAGGTTAAACAATGTCATAGATGACAATACAGACATTCAGGGTTTAATGGAGTATGAAATGGTACTTTTCTTACAGCATCACACAGAAAAAGAAAGGAAGTGTGTTTTAGTATACATGAAAAAAGGAAATAAGTGCTCAACATAAATAAAAGATGATTAGAAAAAGGATTAAAAATGTTAGGCAGACTTTAGGCCTTTTGTTACACAGGATCAGAAAAAATGTATTGGAAAAAGATGATAATGATTGATTATCTTAAATAAAAAATGAATAAAAGAAAAATTGAGGAAATGAACAATTGGACAAATTAATAAAATGATAGGGAATAAACCCAAAAGCATAAAACGGACAAAAAATCAAAACATTTGAAAACAAATAGCACTAATGGGGTTTCCTCGCCAACAGTAAAAAGGAGCTTGGGGCAATAAAAAGCATCAGTAACCATGAAGACAGAGAAAATGAGTATGGTTGACAAAAAACTAGGTCAACCAAACGAGGAAATTATACACAAGGTCATTTTAAGAAAATATATTGAGGTAAGTAAAAAACAATGTTTGAGTGCCTGTAACAATTTTTATTTTTGTTACAGATAAAGGTTGGGGACCTTGCGTGTAAGCACGAGAAATGTCAGCATGGCCTTAATTAGATAGAAAAAGAGAAAGGTAAGTACTAGTTCACGCTAAAACGGGTGTCGACACACAATTCAGCAGCACTAAAAGAGGATCCAGGTGAGTTACAGGAAAAGAGGTAGTAACAGACACAATGTCTTCAAGTGTTTAGCTGTTTTTCCCAAGATAGGTGCAATCAGGTGTGGAAAGAGTAGGAAGTAGATGACAGCATGACCATTTCAGACAACTACAGAAAACAGAAGTCAAATTGAAGGTGAGTAATTATTTTTGTGTTCATAATGCCAAAGGAGGTTGATGTGATAGGGGTATACAATTATTAGAAGAGGCAAACATTGTTGTGTACAATAAAAATGGTGGTACATAGTAAGAATTGGTGTCATAGTCTCGAAAAACAGGGGTACACTAGATTAAGTTAGGCAGGGACGGTGTGCAGCGAAACACCTCTGTTTTGTCTCCATAGGATGAACGCAAAGCACAAGCAAAGGCCATGGTCCAACAAAAGACAAGAAGAAAAAAGGAAGAATGGCTGCTAAGGAGCAAGTATTTACTGCTGAGCTGAAGACGTACTTGCAGCTAATCAGGAAGCACGTACAGCTAAGCTGAGCAAAGAACCAAGCCTAAACTAAGTATCCTATGGGGTGGTTGGAAAATAGTTGTTAATGTCCACCAATGAGTAGGGGAGAATGATCCAGAAGGTATTTGATAGCAGAAAAGGAGGAAAGGGTTGAAGTTAGAAAGAAAACCTGACCCCTTATCAGTACACGAAAGATTTTGGTTCCTATTTTGACTTTCTACAGACAACGGGGATCCCCAAGGACATCTCTGTCATCTACTACAGACGTCCCTAGAAGACCAGGAAAGAAGAAGACGCCTTTCTTTAATTGTTATTTTTATTTCCTTAGGGTTGCATGCGTCACCCTCAAGAAAGAAATGTGTCCCATGAAGGACAGTTTATGTATTGTATATTATTAAAAAGAAACTCAGGTTCTAGGCGGCTGACACAGAGTGAAAGATGGGGGTGTATTTTGTTTATGAGGCAGGAATGACCCATAAAATAAATGATTAAATGAAAATGACTTGTAGTTTCTCTAGGAGGCAGGGGTGTTCAATAAGAGGGAATGTCTTGCAGTTTTTCTAGGAGCTGGGGTATGAGAGCTGGAATGTGAATCAGAGGGTTTTTTAAGGAAATTGTTTGATAGGGAATGTGGCAAATAAAAGACACATGTTTATTTTACAAAAGAAACTCATTCAGTTTTATCTTATAGGTATATATCGAGGAACCTGTATGCCTTAGGAAATTAACGTCGAACCGTGTGAGGAAAGAGGGAGGTTGTAGAGCACCCCAGTGGAAGCCCTGCCAGGGTTGATTGTCTGAATTGTGTCTGCAAAAGACTCCCCCAACCTTATGTCCCCATGCTGAAACGTCCCCTCTTTTGGACTCATTTGAACAATGTATTTATTGAAAGAGAGACGCTCGCGAAAAAGTGAACTCTTTGTGAAAAAGGAAAAAAGACAATGGACTCCTAGTCTAAGCATCAAAGAACCTGGGGGACTGACTGTGAAAACAGCTCAAAAGAAAGGACAAAAGTGACAGGACACAGACAGTCCACCAATGCCAAACTAAGATGACTAAAGTGGAAGATACGGAAGAAGAAAATGTGTCGAACAAGAGGGAAAGATACAGTTTGAAAACATTGTATATATGTATGGGCAGAAGAAGAAGATCAAGGAGAGATTGTATTTCGTTGGGGTCGGAGTTGCAGACAAGATGTGACATATGAAAAGACAATGGGCTAATGGGTTATCTCAAAGCTTGACCAACCTCTCGAGTCTCACAATGGCTGTGAAATTTTCTAAGGCATACAGTTAGTTTAAAGTAAAATGAGAAAGTCAGGTGCGGCTTAGATGAAAGAAGATAAAAGAAGTTTAGAGACACACGCATGTTTTTTTTAAAGAATAATAATATGTTAATATTTAACAAATTGTAGAATTGTGACAGAATATTTTTTTTAGGTAAGTATCAAGGAGGGTGGACATGGATATGGTTGAAAGTAATTGTTTTGCAAAGAAGAACTTTCAAGACGGGGGAGTGTAACGGATGTGCCAAAATGAAGATGAGGTAGCAGCAACTGAATGCAGTAGGGGGCAGGCCCCACCACTTAAAGCTAGGCAGAGAAATTTGTATGGAGTGATTTAGTACTGTAAATGTGTGAAAATAGAACTCACAGGGTTAAAAGACATTTTTTTTTTTTTAAATTATTTATTGTTTGGCTGTATAGAACAACCTTTCAACAATTACAAAATGGATAAAAACATATCAAAAACATATTACAATTCAATTCATCAATATATAACACATTTTTAAATTTTGCACCTGACACCCAATATATAAAAGATTTTTGTAGCAGCAGCATTTTTTTTCCCCTTTTTCTCTCATTTTTTTTTTTCCTTTCTTTCTTTCCCTTCTATCACCATTCTCTCATGACAGCATTCACAATCACCTTGGATATACTTCATTTAAAAAGCCCGTTGTAGCTAATCTAATTGACATTCTCTTTGTACCAAAAATCAATAGCCATAATTCTTCCATATCAGTTACAGTTTGCGTTGTAAAGCAATGGAAATAGTATTTACAACGTATGACATATAATGCAGGACAGTAGACAATAACATGTTTCAGCGTTTCTGCATTTGCAGGATCCATACAAAAACGGCAGATGTTCTCGCTGGCATCAATTAGTTTTCGCCTAAATAAAATATCCCTTGTGTGCCACAAATTTAGACGAAAACGAATATAGTCATCTCTGAATTTTGGAGATGGGTATTTTAAAATGTATGGTTCCGCAACTCTAAATTTTTTATGGCCAAACTGGGCAGTGTTCCAATCTTTAGAATGGGAACATTTCTCCAAGGTATGTATCCAGTCTTGCCGATATAATTTAGTTTTAGCCTGCGTTGGATTATGAATTAGAATATATACAGAGATGTCCGCATCTGAAAGGATATTTATAGCTGTGTTTAACCAGCATTTTGGGTATTGATGATCGGAGTACAGTAAATATTTACCCAAGATACCGGATATGTCTAGACATTGTAATGACAGAATGCATTTTCTCAACAAGGCTATCAATTTCCATGCAATAGTACTGTATAGCGATAGCAGCCCTAATTCAAAACGAATCATTGCAATGGGGACACAGGCAGGCAAATTAAAAATTGAGCGCCAATATTTTCCTTCTAATCGATCCCACACTAAACGGGGCAGCATCGATGCAGCTTCAGAGCCATACGAGATAATGGGTTTTACTTTCATGGAATAGAATGATATTATATGATTGCATGTAAACTTTCCAAATTTATATAAAATGGCCTTAGATTGGGAAATTAGGGTTTGCAGTTTCAATTCAAGTTCTTTTTTTAACACCTTATCATTGTTACCCTGGGTGATCATAATGCCCAAGTATTTATATGTTGAGGTTAGAAGAATCGACTCCTTTTTTATATACCACTTGTATTGAAAGTGTTTTGTCATTTTACGATTTTGGCACATCATAATTTGAGTTTTCGTTAAGTTTACAGTCATAGCATTTTCTACAGTATACTCCGATAATCCATTAATCAAACGTTGCAAACCTGCAGGAGTTTTTGATAATAGAACAAGATCGTCTGCATAAAGGATCCATGGTATCTGTTCTTGGTCTAATTTAGGAGCATCAGAGTTAACATTCTGAAACTTTTCACCCATATCAAGGATGAATAAGTTAAACAATGTAGCTGCCAAGATGCATCCCTGTTTTAGTCCTCGATATGTTAAAATGGGGCGGGTTAGTATCCCGTCACGAGTAAGACGAATATGAACTGATGTATTTTCATGAAAGATAGATATTAACTTAACCAATGAATAGGGGCAGCCCAATAGTAGCAATTTTTTCAGCATTAGATTGCGATCTAATGAGTCGAAAGCTTCCTTGAAGTCTACAAAGGCAATGAATAGCGATTGTTTTTGCTGACAACAGAGTGCCTTGATTGCAGTCAAGGAGACGATATTTATAGCCGTTCCCTTACCAGCTACAAATCCTGTTTGAAACCTATCTCTCATATTTGATGAATTAATCCATTGTTGGAGATCTCTTAGAATTAATGAGGCAAAGATTTTCCCAGGAGCATCTAACAGGGCAATTGGCCTATAGTTTGCGGGGTTTTGTCTATCGCCTTTTTTATAAATGGGTACAATCAATGAGGTACACCATGATTTGGGGATCTTTTGGGTAATTACAACTTGAGAGAAGATTTCAAACAGGATGGGGGCCCATAGGTCCGGAAATTCTTTTAGCATGGCATTAGAAAGGCCATCGGGGCCTGGAGCACGGGATCTACTTGCTTTATGGATAAGAGTAAGAATATCATCTATTGTAAAATCTATTGAGAAGGATCCCTCAAGTTTTACAGGAGGTACGCAATTAGTAGAAGGGAGAAGAGCATAAAGATCAGTAAAATGGGAGATCCATATGGTAGAAGCAACGTCATTAGTCTGCATCTGACATTGAGTGGTGTTATATGTGTCTGATATTAATGTCCAACATCCTGCAGTGTTTTTAGTCAACATTTTAACTAACATTGCCTCACCATCTTTCTGGTATAATAAAGAACGATAAGTTCTTCTCCAGTTCCTATGTTTAGTTTTAATTGCTTTAAGAGCAGCTAAGCGCTGATCTACTGGTAGAGATTGAATCGCTTTCTTATTTTTTCGAAATAGAGCTTTCGCTTTCTGCATATCTTGGTTATAAGAGTGTGCTGCAACCGAAGATCTTGTTATCTTAGTAGAACTGGCAAATTGATACATTAGTTTTGTATAATCAATATCAGAATTACAGTGGTTTAGCGAGGTTTCGCTTGATGGTTTGAGAGAATCTGTGAAATGTAATAGTTTCGTACTGGTCCATCGTAGGCGATTTCGACCAAGATTCGCTTCAATAGTTCCTTCCATTGTTATAGGAGTCATAGGTGGAGCAGTGCTTTGAACAGTGCAGTTCAGTGGCCAGTGAAGATGTAACATATTGTGGTCACTGGCGGAAGATGGCAGAACCTGAAACCCTTTTAGGAGATAGAACAAGGAGCGGCTGACATAAATGAAATCAATAATAGCCACAGAACTACCCCTTTTCCATGTCGGATGGGGAGGAGAGTCCTCAGGAAATGATCCGTTTACCATGAACATGTCTTTCGATTGTATAAACGCATTCCAGCTTCGTACTCGATCGTCAGATAACACTTTGCTACTATTTAGACAATGGAGATTTAAATCTCCCGCTAAAATTATGTGCGTTTGTTTCTTGTATTGATGTATTTTTTCCCATAAGCGTTCAAGGGAGCGCAAGTAGGAATCAGTGGAAAGAGCAACTGGATTCCAATATGTATTAATCAAAGAGTATTGACAATCGTCAATAGATAGTTGTGCTAGCTGGAGATACGGAGTCAAGAATTCATGTGAAATAACACTCATGGATGGAGATGTTTTCAGCATGATTAACAGGCCAGACATTGGTCGACCTTTAATAGCAGAAATAGCAGGATTTAGGATGGGATAATATCCATCCCATGATGGGCAGTTAGTTAGCCATGTTTCCTGTAATAATATAAAATTGTACTCTCTTAGTTTAATGACAGCATCGGAGAAAAGATGTTTGAAGCCTCTAGTATTCCAGCTTAACAATGAAAGATGCTTACTAGGGGAGACGCTATGCTTGGGAGGTAGAACACCGACATTCACACTGTTGTTTACATTGTGAACCACTCGAGTTCACTTTAGTGGAGGTAACCAATGTTAGTTGTGCATCTTTATATGGGACTGTAATAGCAGAGCTTCTTTGATGGTCAATCGTAAGCTCAAAACCCAGATCCCACAAGGCTGCGCGAGCGGCCCAAAGAGTGTTTAGAACCACTCTTGAGCGGAGCCAGATTCGCACTAAGGACAGGTCGTTATTATTTAAGAATTCAACTTGTTCAATATCAGCAGAGTTGATATCCTCCAATGCGTATATATCACCAAAAATAGCTAAAAGGGTAGCACGATTCAAATCATATGAGTGATACGGCAAAGGTCTACATTTAATAATTAATGAGTGAAGATTTTGTTTTACATCGGGTTTTTTCAGTCTATTTAGAGTACTATCTGGATTCGAGGTGAGTGTCGCATGAGGACTTACGTGTTTAGTAGGGGCAAATGGAGTTTGTTTTGAAGATGAGGCAGCAAATACAGATTGGTTTAGATTCGAAGTAGTAATAGATGAAGGTAGTTTCTGCCCGCCTTCGTCGTACTTAGTGCCATTATCAGAGGACTGGTGATATTTTAGCATGTATTGTTCAATGGCTGAAGCTATAATATGATCTAAGGTTGATGGCATGGAAGATAAATTACATTGTTCCGTTTTATTCGCATCTGCCAAGGAGGGAAGAGAAAGCGACTGTGGTACTGATTTTATTGTAGAGGGTAATCTAAGTTGAGATAACTTATTGGCTCCAATTTGGGAAAGAGCACTATCTTTGATTTTAGATCCACCACTAATATTAGATTCAGCCGGAGTAAGTTTAAGGCTTTTAGCTTCTAAATAAAGGTCTATTTCTTTACGCAGCTCTGAGCGTTTTAAACACAACTCAGTATCAAATAGATCTTTCACTTTTGCAGCACTGATTGATGTTGGGTGATTATCAATTATCGCAGACTCATTGTCAATCAAAGCCACAATATTATTTAGGGGTGAATGTTCAGCTGGAGGTTGTACATTTACAGGTTCTTTTAAGCTTTTCTCTGCAGCGATTTTTGCATATTTATCTCGTACTGCTTTAGCAGCTATAGTCATTTTATTTTTGGCAGGTGGTTTTAGCCCTTTCAAAAAAGATTTGGCGATCGAGGAGGGAATGTGCTGCTTTGGTTGATTTTTTGTTTTCTTTTTTAAGGGGTTTGTATGAGTCTGTTTGGTCGGGACAGCACCCGAGAAAATTGTGAATAGTTCTTTGGAAGGTTGTGATTCATTCGCTGATGGTGAGAGCAACACAGTATTAGGAAATGGACATACAGGAGCACACTTCTCAGTAGGGGAATGAAGTTCCCGAATAATATGTGGAAATGTAGGGAGGGTAAATTGGACAGATGTAGCCGTATTTGTCATGGACAGTTTTGGTTTTTCTAATGGATTATGGGAAGAATCATTAGTTGCTTCCTGCTGTAATAATACAGCAGAAGTTAACTTTGATTTTTTAGGAGAGAAGGGGGCAGTGTCATTAAATGATTTCAACTGTTGTAAACGTAGTTGTGATTGCCATCTATTTAATTTAATAAGTTGCTTATCTTGGATTTTAAGTTTTTCATCCAAGGTCTCACATAGTTTAAACAATGATGATATAGCCAGATTCATAGCGTGCAAGGTGGTTTCAATTAGTACTGTAGAAGACAGACATGCAGTAGAAGGAGGGGGTAAAGAAGGCAAGGGCATGGAAGGAGAAAGAATGGGTTTCGGCATGGTGTCAGACCGTCTGGGAGTAGGTGCTAAATATGAGGATACAGACATATGTTTCTCATCATCAGAGTATATGTGGGAGATTTCTGGTAATTCGTAGTTTGCTTCAAGCACCACATTAGTATCGATAAAGGATGAATTAGGACAGTGGTTAAGTTCATCTTGAACCTTTATAAACTCATCAGCCAATACTATAACCGTAGGGTTAAAAGGTGTACCACACATAGAAGGAATACACGAAGCAGCAGGAGTTAATAGACCATTTGACCCAGATGTAACTAAAGGCTTGCTAATGGGCATAAATTTATCATTCTGCGGTAACTGTGTGCTCACTTCTTTTGTGGCCTGTGGATCTTTGTCGCTTACTGATTTTCCCAGATCAGTATAGGAATCTGTCAAAGAAGCCGGTTGTATCGGAATTTCACTATCTTTCAGCATAGTTATATCTGAAATAGAGCGCTTGGGTTTAGGCTGCATTATAGACGATGGAATATCAGACATAGCACAATTATCAGGTAATTCACTGCTACAGGGCCTTTTGTCTTTGCCCATAATGGCAAGCATCTCCTGTATATCACGAGACGCTACTGTTGCTTTAGATCTCGCAATTTTAGGAACTCGGGAAGCTGAAGTCACTTGTGGACGCGGTGTACTGCCCATTATTGTTCTTTTCTGAGAAACTAAAGGAGGGGAAGAGGATGGAGCTGCCGCCAGCTTGTTTGATCTAAGATAATAAAAGCGTCGGCGCATTTAATACGCCACCCAGAAGAGCACTTGAATTGCTATTTCAATTAGAAAGGATAGCTTTTTTTCCTCTTTCTTCACGAAGCAATGATATTCATCCAAATAGTCTGAGGCAGTTATTCGGTTTCCAGGGAAGGGAACGCCCGACAGCTTATGGAGCTGCCAGAGTCCGACTCTCCACCCCAAACCCTGAGAACTAGTCAAATAAGTGGAAGTGTGGTTAGCAGTTGAGAGCTTTGATTCAGACCACTCACCGCTCACAGCCGAACAGCATAACAGCGACTCCAGCCCTTACTTCCTCCAGGGCTTAACGCCGCAAGGGTGGATATCCCGGCAATTTATGCTGGCTTGGAATCACGTGACCACTCACGTGTGCGCGCTAGGCCCCGCCTCCTCCAGGAAGCAGGGGAAGCAGCAAGAGCTCGGCTCGCAGTGCTGCAGGGCACAAGTTGGGTTTTGCAGGCAACTTTTAAACGCTCCAATCATGAAGAGCACCTTCCAAATGTTCACGAACACACGCCGCTCGGGCGGATATCCCGGCAATTTATGCTGGCTTGGAATCACGTGACCACTCACGTGTGCGCGCAAGGCCCCGCCTCCTCCAGGAAGCAGGGGAAGCAGCAAGAGCTCGGCTCGCAGTGCTGCAGGGCACAAGTTGGGTTTTGCAGGCAACTTTAAAACGCTCCAATCATGAAGAGCACCTTCCAAATGTTCACGAACACACGCCGCTCGGGCGGATATCCCGGCAATTTATGCTGGCTTGGAATCACGTGACCACTCACGTGTGCGCGCTAGGCCCCGCCTCCTCCAGGAAGCAGGGGAAGCAGCAAGAGCTCGGCTCGCAGTGCTGCAGGGCACAAGTTGGGTTTTGCAGGCAACTTTAAAACGCTCCAATCATGAAGAGCACCTTCCAAATGTTCACGAACACATTAGTACTTTAAATGGTGTTGTGTTTATAAAGTCGAAAATTATTTTTTATCATGGTTTAGTAAGTAGGCAAGATACAGAATGCATATTATTAAAAATTGAGTAGGAAAATAATTATGTTTTTTTACTATACCCAGACAGAAAATAACTCTACGATTTGTGTAACCGACAATGCCTTTAACTGACAATACCTTTAAAGAGTAAAACAAATGCATTAAATGAAGAAACTCTCTGGGGGCGGTGGTAACATGAGACAGCCCTGGATTTGAAAAATTCAAGGCCACGGTGCCCTGCAGAAACCAGATAAGCAGTCTGAAACCAGACATATAATGAGGCCATGTCTGAGTTTCTCACCAAGGAAGGCAGCTGCGTGACCATATTTGGGTAGTGTGGCCGGGACAATCCTAGGATGGGTGCCAACATGTATTTCAATTTGGAGGTTTAAGCACATAAGAAATAATTGCCAGGTACGCAAGTAAAGTCAATGGAGAGTTTTGTCCGGGCATGTGTCAGAAAAGGGTGGGGGTTCGACGCTTGTTCTCAGAAATATATAAAAAGAAGCTCCGTTTTCAGCGAGGGGCAGAGTTTGTGTACTTGACAACAATGCTGTTTGTGTCAGTCTGGCGTGAATAAAACCTGATGAACCTGACTCTGTCTCCTGCCTGCTATCTGAGTACATTTGCTGAAATGCCAGAGAGCCCCAGAGACCCCAGAGAGCCCCAAATGTCCAGGAGAGCCTATAAGAGAGGAAGAGGTGTTAAAAGGCAAGATCGGGGTCTTAGGACCTCAAGAACAAGGGGGCAGCAGGCGTAGCCGCAGCAGGTGCTGCAAGGGTGGAGGGGGCAGCAGGTGTAGCCACAGCAGGTGCGGCCTGGGTTGGAGTGGCAGTTGTGACAGTTGCAGTGGTTTCTACAGTTTCCTGAATGGTGGTGGTGGTCTGTGGAGTTGTCGGTCGTCGGTGTCTTGTGCCCCTTGAGGTGCCTGAGGATGGAAGAAAGGCATGATGTTAGGGACCAGTGTGGGTTCAAGATGCAGTGATACATGCAATGTGTAGGTTCTGATGCATGCTGGCGAGGGAACATGGCATTGAACATGGCATGGTGCACACATGCTTCAGATGTGCGAACTCAGTTGCAGGTTGTGGGATATTGGTACATGATACACTGCTCTACTGGGACTACTCGTATGGTGTCCTGACATTTGCTGGGGATGGTGGTATGGGGGATCTGTCAGAGTGCGGGGTGTTGGGATGTGGGGGGGGGTTGGATGGGGTAAGGCTGGGCCTAATGGATGAGCCAGTTGTAGGGCCAGTATGTGTATTGGGGGTCTTTGGCAGGTCTGGCAGGGACATGGGGGACACGGGTCATTGCGATTGTATGGGAGGGTGGAAATGTGTGGGTGGAGCTGAGGGACAACGTTTTTGTTTCTTGGTGCAAGTAGTGGCATGCCAGGCAGGCATTCAGTACACTGTGGCAGGGTGCCATGTGTCTGTGTGGGGGAAGATGACTCTACACATTTTGCAGTACAGAGTCCCTGTGCAGTGTTTAACATGTATTACAGGCATGGGTCATTTTGAGGGGCACAAGGTGTATGGCCACAACAGCTCCCTGGGTGTTGGTTCAGGTGTGGGGGTGTGTGCCTGCAGGGTGAATTCTGGGGGATGGAGACAGTGCAATTCCCATCTCAGTGATGTGGTGGTACAGCGTTGGGGGCAGGGTGGCCAGGGGAGTTGTTCAGTATTTTGGGGCTACGTGTACTCACCGGCGTCATCGGGTGTCCCGGTTCCGCCCTCCGCAGCGCTGACCCCTTCTATGGACTCCATGTGCAGCACACTGCTTCATTTCTCCTCCCAGGGCATGAGCCTAATTGGCGAGGAGGGTCCACCACCTGTGGCCATGCTTTGTCTGCGATGGGCAGATAGGAGGTTCCGAACCCTCAGGCCGAGGTCATCCCACTGCTTGTGGCAATCCCTGTCTGTACATGGGCTTGTTCCCACTGCTGAGACCTTCTGTGCCACTTGTTCCCATATGGACTTTTTCCGCTGCTGTGTTTGGCAGCGCAGGTTTGTTGAAAACAACCCCCCTCCATGCAGGACAATGGTATCAGCAAGCATATTCAGCTCCACTTCAGAGAAGCGTTGCTTGCACTGCCTGGTCTCATGGATGCAAGTTAACATGGTCCACTACGGATTTATGCAGTTAGGAGGGGAGGATGGCAACTGAATGCTGCAGATTGCAAGGGATTGTGTTTTTATGATGGCTGGCGGACTGTTTGCTGTTCCGGCGATCACATTATTTCCGGTCACGGTAATACTGGTGCCGCTGTTTCCGATGCTGCTGTTTCCAGTGACACTGGGTCCGGCATCCTGATGCCGGATCTGGGGGCACGGGCGGTGAGGGTGAAGTAGTTTTTGCCACTTTTCATTGAGTTACCGGGAATGGCGGTGCCACCATTTCCGGCATGCCGGAATGTGTGCCCCCGACAACCTGTGATCGTCCGTTACTTCCGGCATCAGGGGTTGCCGGAAACAGAGGGACTGACATCACGGAAAATGTTTTTTTACAGGTAAACTTGTAATGAGATCCCTTGTGTCAGAAAACAGTCAAGCAAGAAATATGATAATGACGTATCATGGGCTACTAGTTACACAGTGGAAGGCATTTACAACTTTGCATTCCTAAGTCTAAACAGGCATTGACAAGGCCAACAGTTTGGACTTTTGCATAGATATGGGAAAGATATTTGTCTGGCATTGCCGTAGTGGCACTAACTGGCCATTAATTGTAGCAGCTTGAAAATCGTGGACGTGGCTGGGCACATGCTGTAAACAAGGAAAAGGGGGGGGGGTCCCGCCTGTCAAAATTCTATTCCATTGCGACTCATTCAAATGCAAATTTACTTACATATACGGCAAACTGGCAGCATTCTATTTACTATCATGTAATGCACTGCTGTGTACAAATACAACTAGACACTGTATATGGTTAGTGGAAGTCCGTTTTTTTCTCTTATTGCTGACACATTTTTTTTAAGCTTTTTTAACATAAACATAAGTTTAAAAGGCTGTGAACAACGTAAGCAAAGACACAAATGGGGTTCACAGAACACAATGCAAGCTATCTCATGATTGAGAAAGGTACAGAAAAAAGTTATTTTCACATGCGAGGAAAAATTCCCAAAAACAAAAACAAAAGCATTACTTCATGCAAATTTCTCATTCAATATCAAACATTGTAAATATATACAGAGGCAAATCTCAAGTATGAGACTCTAAGAGGTGCGCACGATTCTACACCTCGTATTTGGAAACAAATACTCCATATAACGTTTTTTGTTGTCTTGTGTCTTCCTTAGTAAGAATATAGTCAATATAGTGCATCTAGGAGACTAGACCTTGCAGAGGTCTATTAGAGCCAGGCTAAAGGGTGACCTTGTAATGAGTCTGGGCATATGGCAGCAATGCCTGGCACATGCTGATCTAATACAGGCACACAAGCCAAAATGTTTGGCTTTGCAAATTCTTGTTTTTAACAGGCTCTAGTGAAGTGCATGAATACTGCTCATAAATCAAGTTGGTAAAGGCAGACCTGATTAAGACATTTTTATTACACCAGTAGCATGTTTGCAGTACCAATTAGCTCTCAGAAGACTGCTTTGAAATAACCCGTGCAGTCACTGAGTGCAAAGTTTGATTTTAAGGCTTGTTAAAGTTAGTTTAAAAAGATCCAGGAGGATTTGTTTTGGACTGGGAGCAGCAGGAAGTGGGTAGTAATTGTCATAGGTATTAGCATGGCCAGTCAATGGATGGGTAAATAACCAAACAACATCTACAAGCATTTAACATTTAACATTTAACAAGCTTTGATCCCACCTCATATGTCATCTCTCCCCAGCGTTATTCCAATGTATTGGTTTGGCTTATAGGTGGCACTAAAGCACCACGTTATAAGCAAAACTAAACAGGTTAACCTGTATCCCCCAGTTGTAACACTTTTTTTGATTTTCAGAACACATTTTTAGATGAATGAAATTTGACGGCAGGACGTGCCCAGGTGTAGCCATGTCCCGCTGCCAAATGTTAATGCACGCCGCCTTTTGCCCTGAAGATTTACATTCTGCAGTACAACTGAATAAACGCTGCCTATCAGGCACACATGCCTGCAAGCACACAAGGTAGGCAGCATTTAATTGTAATTGTCAGGGCTGCCTGCCATGCGAGCACGGTGGGCAGCATTTAATGTACACGCTGCCAGGCTGGGTTTACATTGGATACCGATGGAGTCGGCCTGCTTTATGCTGTTGCATTAAGCAGGTGGGCTCCATCGGAATCCCCAGCATTTGTATCGGCATGAAAATGCTTGCCAGCGCAAATGCTGTGGCATTTGTATGGCGTTGAAGAAGGGTGGCGGGAACCCAAGTTGGATTCTGCCCCCGCTCTTCACCATACAAATGGATGAAAAACAAATGGATGAAAATCAGGCATGACGTTAATGAAAGGCGTAAAAGCCTTACTCAATGCTCCTTAATACTGCAAATGAGGAAAACTGCATGGAAGGGGCACAAATGCACAGAAGTGTACATTGACAAAACAATGAAGGTTCTTTATTTAAAATAACAGTGGATATTGCAGCAATGATACATGTATCCATATTTGTGTATGCTAGATTTCAGCACCATATGGGTCTCTTCCTCGGGCAGTCCTTACCGAGGAAGACGCCCATGTGGTCTTGACAACTAGCAGAAATACAATATGGAATATGTATTTATTTTATACACCACCAGCACTTTTTTTTTAATGGGCCCCTTTGTGTGGTTTCGAATTATTTATAATAGGGATAAGCACCAACTAAATGTACTGAATTTTCCGGTTGTAGTGAACAGAGCCATGGGCGCTTCTATTAAAGCGCGGGTTCTTCTTGTGAACAGAGCCATGGGCGCTTCCATTAAAGCGCGGGTTCTTCTTGTGAACAGAGCCATGGGCGCTTCCATTAAAGCGCGGGTTCTTCTTGTGAACAGAGCCATGGGCGCTTCCATTAAAGCGCGGGTTCTTCTTGTGAACAGAGCCATGGGCGCTTCCATTAAAGCGCGGGTTCTTCTTGTGAACAGAGCCATGGGCGCTTCCATTAAAGCGCGGGTTCTTCTTGTGAACAGAGCCATGGGCGCTTCCATTAAAGCGCGGGTTCTTTTTGTGAACAGAGCCATGGGCGCTTCCATTAAAGCGCGGGTTCTTCTTGTGAACAGAGCCATGGGCGCTTCCATTAAAGCGCGGGTTCTTTTTGTGAACAGAGCCATGGGCGCTTCCATTAAAGCGCGGGTTCTTCTTGTGAACAGAGCCATGGGCGCTTCCATTAAAGCGCGGGTTCTTCTTGTGAACAGAGCCATGGGCGCTTCCATTAAAGCGCGGGTTCTTCTTGTGAACAGAGCCATGGGCGCTTCCATTAAAGCGCGGGTTCTTCTTGTGAACAGAGCCATGGGCGCTTCCATTAAAGCGCGGGTTCTTTTTGTGAACAGAGCCATGGGCGCTTCCATTAAAGCGCGGGTTCTTCTTGTGAACAGAGCCATGGGCGCTTCCATTAAAGCGCGGGTTCTTTTTGTGAACAGAGCCATGGGCGCTTCTATTAAAGCGCGGGTTCTTCTTGTGAACAGAGCCATGGGCGCTTCCATTAAAGCGCGGGTTCTTTTTGTGAACAGAGCCATGGGCGCTTCCATTAAAGCGCGGGTTCTTCTTGTGAACAGAGCCATGGGCGCTTCCATTAAAGCGCGGGTTCTTTTTGTGAACAGAGCCATGGGCGCTTCCATTAAAGCGCGGGTTCTTCTTGTGAACAGAGCCATGGGCGCTTCCATTAAAGCGCAGGCTCTTTTTGTGAACAGAGCAATGGGCGCTTCCATTAAAGCTTGGGCTCTTCTTGTGAACAGAGCCATGGGCGCTTCCATTAAAGCAGTGGCTCTTCTGTGTGAACAGAGCCATGGGCGCTTCCATTAAAGCGCAGGCTCTTTTTGTGAACAGAGCCATGGGCGCTTCCATTAAAGCGCAGGCTCTTTTTGTGAACAGAGCAATGGGCGCTTCCATTAAAGCTTGGGCTCTTCTTGTGAACAGAGCCATGGGCGCTTCCATTAAAGCAGTGGCTCTTCTGTGTGAACAGAGCCATGGGCGCTTCCATTAAAGCGCAGGCTCTTTTTGTGAACAGAGCAATGGGCGCTTCCATTAAAGCGGGGGCTCTTCTTGTGAACAGAGCCATGGGCGCTTCCATTAAAGCGCAGGCTCTTTTTGTGAACAGAGCAATGGGCGCTTCCATTAAAGCGGGGGCTCTTCTTGTGAACAGAGCAATGGGTGCTTCCATTAAAGAGCAGGCTCTTCTTGTGAACAAATCAATGGATTCTTCTATTAAAGTGTGGGCTCTTCTTGTGGACAGAGCCATGGACTCTTCAATTAAACCATGATCTATCTTGTAAACAGAGTCTAGGGGCTCTTCCATTAAAGCCTAGGCTCTTCTTGTGAACAGAGCCACCGTTAAAGCGCAGGCTCTTCTTGTGAACAGAGCCATGGGCACTTCCGTTAAAGCGCAGCCTCTTCTTGTGAACAGAGCCATGGGCACTTCCATTAAAGCGGTGGCTCTTCTGTGTGAACAGAGCCATGGGCGCTTGCATAAAAGCGCAGGCTCTTCTTGTGAACAGAGCCATGGGCACTTCCATTAAAGCACTGGCTCTTCTTGTGAACAAATCAATGGATTCTTCTATTAAATCGTGAGGGCTCTTCTTGTGAACAGAGCCATGGACTCTTCAATTAAAGCATGAGCTTTCTTGTAAACAGAGACTAGGGGCGCTTCCATTAAAGCGCAGGCTCTTCTTGTGAACAGAGCCATGGGCACTTCCGTTAAAGCGCAGCCTCTTCTTGTGAACAGAGCCATGGGCACTTCCATTAAAGCGGTGGCTCTTCTGTGTGAACAGAGCCATGGGCACTTCCATTAAAGCGCAGGCTCTTCTTGTGAACAGAGCCATGGGCGCTTGCATAAAAGCGCGGGCTCTTCTTGTGAACAGAGCCATGGGCACTTCCATTAAAGCGGTGGCTCTTCTGTGTGAACAGAGCCATGGGCGCTTCCATTAAAGCGCAGGCTCTTCTTGTGAACAGAGCCATGGGCGCTTGCAAAAAAGCGCGGGCTCTTCTTGTGAACAGAGCCATGGGCACTTCCATTAAAGCATAAGCTTTCTTGTAAACAGAGACTAGGGGCTCTTCCATTAAAGTGTGGGCTCTTCTCTTCGTGTGAACAGAGCCATGGGCGCTTCCATTAAAGCCTGGGCTCTTCTTGTGAACAGAGCCATGGGCGCTTCCATTAAAGCAGTGGCTCTTCTGTGTGAACAGAGCCATGGGCGCTTCCATTAAAGCGCAGGCTCTTCTTGTGAACAGAGCCATGGGCGCTTGCATAAAAGCGCGGGCTCTTCTTGTGAACAGAGCCATGGGCGCTTCCATTAAAGCGCAGGCTTTTCTTGTGAACAGAGCCATGGGCGCTTCCATTAAAGCGCTGGCTCTTCTTGTGAACAAATCAATGGATTCTTCAATTAAAGCATGAGCTATCTTCTAAACAGAGACTAGGGGCTCTTCCATTTAGGCGTGGGCTCTTCTTGTGAACAGAGCCATGGGCACTTCCATTAAAGTGCGGCTCTTCTTGTGAACAGAGCCATGGGCGCTTCCATTAAAGCGAGGGCTCTTCTTGTGAACAGAGCCATGGGCGCTTCCATTAAAGCGCGGCTCCTCTTGTGAACAGAGCCATGGGCACTTCTATTAAAGCGCGGGTTCTTCTTGTGAACAGAGCCATGGCCGCTTCCATTAAAACACAGGCTTTTCTTGTGAACAAATCAATGGATTCTTCTATTAAAGCGTGGGCTCTTCTTGTGAACAGAGCCATGGACTTTCAATTAAAGCACGAGCTATCTTGTAAACAGAGACTAGGGGCTCTTCCATTAAAGTATGGGCTCCTCAGGGACATAATTTGGGGGTCGTACCTGTGGTCTCCATTGCTACCCCTGTGGTCTCCCTGGCTACCCCAACAAAATAAAAACATTTTATGTGTGTTTTAAATTGAAGCTCCTGGGCTGTGGCCAGTGCCATGTGGCTCTTTGTTTCTGGAGTGGCTGGCGTTTATGTTCAGGCCTCTTAAATAAAACAGGGGGTACCACAAGTGTAACACTTGGAGCAGTAACCACAAATAAGAAAGAATAGGAATAATTAATCATTTGTCTTTCTGGAATTCTATACAATAATTGCTAGACTCGTGTAAGGTTTATTTCAGGCACACTTCAGGGGCGGTTGGTGGGTGTGTGGACTGGTGGGGGGTTAGTCACTGATTTAGTCTGTTCTTAAACACCTCAAATTTACCTTCAGAAACAGACACAAACTTCCAAAAAGCATTTAGAATAAGCATCCCTTTTGGACTATGAGCCTCATTACAATGTTGCCGGTCCAGAAACAAGGGTGTCGGTAAGCTCACCGGCACCCTTGTTTCTGGACTGCCAAACTACAAGTCTGCCGGTCGGAGCAACTGTGCCGGACAGGTCTGACCCTGCCGGAAGAAGTGGCCACGGTAGGCAGACTTTTCACGGGAGCACTGGCACCGTTGTGCCATGTGAGTGAGCTGCTTTGCTTGCTGTTAGGAAAGATTTCTTAATTGTAGGCAATTTTCCTTCCATGTGGCAACCCCTAAACTTTTTGCTGTTGTTTTCACCCTGATCTAGACTTTGCCAGAGAAGCGCAGCCTTCCGCCGCACTCCTCTGGGCTTTCGCTCCATTCTTACAGGGAAACTGAAATGCCCTGGAAACGTTTTTTTCCGCAGTTCTTTTCTCATGTTGCAGCTTTCGCGCAACATGGCACAAGAGTGCACCGTAACTTACATTACCGCGCTCTTGGGTCTCTAGTCACTCTACAGGCCCTAGAAACTCTCGATGGATTTATAACGAACTGTGCAAGTATGTCACGGACGGGACTGGTGGCAGCGATCGTTTCTTTGTGTTTTTGAACTCCCTTTTGCCCTGTTAACTGCGCTTCTCGCGTTTGGCCAAAATGGGTGGCCTGGCTTCCAAAATGGCCCTGCCACGAGGTTCTTTGTCCTGTCCATTGACCGTCTTGCCCCTTCACCTTCCCCAGGTCGAGCCTACCTGGGGCCATCCTTATTTGGGCATGTACTTTCCCGCGAAACACAGATGCTTTCACAGGCTTCTGCATGCCTTGTGTGCGCCTCCAGGATGTGGGCTAGGATGTCTGGTCCCAATACACATCCTGGGTGCCAGAGAGTCTAGTGTGTCTTGAATGCCTGGGACCACCATGGTCCGTGATAGGTCCATGTATGGTGTGTTTTGTGAGAAGATCTCCCATTGGGTCCTCTCTGTTTTGGCGCGAAGGGAACTCTGGATAAGAGGAGGCTGGAAACACTACTACCATGTCGATCTCCTGAGTTCTCACGAACAACGGTTACAGGAGCCAAGTATCCTGCAACTAAGAGGCTGAACCGAGGAATTGCTTGTGACCCGCTGAAGGACTGCTCCTCTGCACTGCTGCCGCTCTGTGAAACCATTCTGCCTCTGATTGAACGAGAAGGCCTGTACTGGTACTTCGACCCTTTGGAATAGTGGGAACAATTATTCTCGGCATCTACATCATCTCCTGCACGTAAGCCTTCGGAAGCATCTCTGGACCATCCAGTGGGCTGACCAGCTTACCCAGGAGTCTTGCTCTGTAACTGCCATCAGGTTGCTGCTGTATTCCGAGTCCTTGACACTCTCACACGATTCGTACACTTGGCATTCCCAGGTCTGAAGTGAGAAGTGTACATTGGGCTGAAATACACACGGCCGCTTCGTTGCCCTGCTGTGGTAACAATCTGTGCGGGCTCACTGCGTTTGGGACATCCTCAACTCTAACTTCTGCTGCCGCGGAATCTACACGACGCCGAGACGTCCCCTGCTCGTATCTGAACCTGCCAGCACTGAAACTGACGTGGAGAAGCCTGGGTCTGCCTGCATCGGGGACCGGTGAGTAGAAACGCTAGGAACTGGTCGCACTCCTGCAGTAGCCAGCAGCTTTTCCTCGCTTTGTTAAACAGCACATCTTTTTCGCACTCGCGCTCTGCTTCTGTCCGCAAGTGGAGGCCGCGCTTGAGTAGCGGAGATCTGTTCGCCCTCCTTTGTTCACCGCTCTGAACTGCCTGACTTCCTTGAAGAGACTCCCCCTTGGCCCATTGGCACCAGCGTGTGCAGGTACTTTTGAGCACAAGGCTTCACTCTTCGTAGGGTTCGGACTTCCTTCTAGTTAGGTGGACTCTGAAGGCGAACTGGGTCTAAACGATTACTTGCACTGCCTGTTTTCCTCCCCATCTAGGTGGTCTGCATATTTCGTGCTTCTAACTCTTTAGACCCTTCGATAATTGTATATATATTGTATTTGATTGTGATGTGTTGGTTTACTAGAGTTTTATCGTGATTCTTTACTATGGTCAATGTTACAAAGGCCTTGTAATAAATGTGTCTATATTTTTAATATAACACCTGCGTGGAGTAATTTGTAAGCGCCCTTGCTTTGTGTGCTCATTGCGGGCTTTCAGTCACCCTCACCCCTCTTGAAACCTAGTCTTGACCGCCGCGATCGCTACCTTGATTGGTCTGGCTTGTCCAGAGGTTACCCTGTTCCAAGAAACAAGGCTGGCCTTCTGAACCTCTGCGCCTCCAGGACAGTGTTCAGAAATCCATCTTAACAAATTGGTGTACAGCGGTGGGATACGACTGAAGGTTTCCAGTGTTGCGCACGAGCGAAGGCATTTCAAGTTATTCCTACCAGGACACATAGTGAATTGTTGTAGTATAACTTTTAAAAGGCCATAGTCCTATCTAACAGTATGGAAACAAATACCTTGTTAACTTTAAATGCTTCTAAATCCAAAACATTGAAAAGATGTGTGCCGAGAGAGGTGCCTCCTCTCAAGGCACCAAATTGGATATGATCCAAAGAATCGTGGCGTGGCAAGAAGCTCAGCTTGACGCTATAGCTTCCGAGGACAGTGCAGAAGGAGGTGGGGCTGCTCTCACTGGTAGAACCGACGGTTCTGCCGCTGCACTGGTCCACTGCGACCATGAGGACAGGGAGGATGAGATGTCTAATGTTTCCTCTGCCAGTGTTGATGGGGATGCCATGCTTGAATTCAAGAAGCAAGAGCTGCTGTTTAGGCAGAAGGAGCTTGAGTTCAATATGGCCAAACTCCAGGAAGAGCTTGAGTTCAATAGGGCCAAACTAAAAATCGAACAGGCAGAAAAACAGAAAGACAGGGATCACCAGTTGAAACCGGCCAAGCTTCAGGTTGCAAATGGATCCAAGGGTCCTGGACATGGGTCTGGGGCCTCCTCTCATCCAAGGTTTCCAAAAGATCTGCTCAGTGTTTATGAGGAAAAGAATGACATTATGGACTGGCTGAATATGTTTGAGTATGCATGTGAAGTTCAACAAGTTGACAATGCTGATAAGATTGCCTGGTTACTCAGCAGACTGCCCCATTCTGGCTGTAGTGCCATTATGGAAATGTCGAAGGCTGAGCGAGCGGATTTTGCAATGTTGAAGCAAACTCTCATTTTAAAGTTTGGAAAGACTCCTGCCCAATATTTAAAACGATTCCGAGAGTATAAGAAAAAAGAAGGTGGTACTTGGGTATCTTATGTAACCGAATCCTTAAAAAACTTGACTGGCTGGGTCGAAAGTTATAAGGTTTCTACCGTTGAAGGCATGATAAGTCTTGTCATGCTGGAACATATTTTTGCATCTTCTTCCCCAGAGCTTAAGCAGCATTTGGCGGATTCTAAGGAGATAGATCCTAAGAAGCTTGCCATTGCAGCAGATTTATGGGTGTCACATTGAGTGTCCCATAAGGACAAAACTCATCCTGGTAAGCAGGAGGAAGGGAAAAAGTCCAAAGATAAGGAGGGTGGAGAATCTGATAAATCTTCTCAAAAGCGCCACAAAAAGAAAAATAAGGGTTCAGACAAAAGAGAACTCACAGGGTAGTGGAGGTCAGCCTCTGAAACAGAACTCTGGTTACAATAAGCCTCCCTATGTAAACAGACCCAATGGATCTTGTTTTGCTTGTGGAGCAACTGACCACGTGAAGGGGGATCCCCGGTGTAAGGTTAAACCTTTGGGGGTCCACTCCGTTAATCTAGCCTTCTCCTCCTACGAAGAAGCTGAGGTAGTTTTATTTTCCCTGGGTTCCTGGGAGCCTAAAGTCACAGAGGCTTATGCTAGGATTCCAGATAATACCAAGCACTACTTTAAAGACAGTGTGCTGATCAATGGAGTCGATACTCCAGCTCTTAGGGATAGTGGGTGCAGTCGAACTGTAGTGGATTCTACCTTGGTAGACTCGGAGGAAGTTGCCAGAGCTACTCTGATGCCCACTAAGTTGGCAGACGGCCCACTTCGCATTTTTCCAGTAATACCTGTAAATCTTACTTTAAATGGTACAGCAGTCAGGATTCCGGTGAGCATTCAGAGAAACGTCCCAGGAAAGGTCTTGTTGGGCAACGATCTCAGAGCTTTAGGGCTCGTAGGAGACACTGCTGACAGACCCTGCACACGGTCTCAAACACGGGCAGCATTGGCCAAGACCAATGCGCTGCCCCAGCCAAAGGGGAAACCCAAGGCTAAAGGAGTAAAGAAACCAAAACGAGGGAAAGAAAATATTCCCCCGAACTCACCTACCACTGCGGTGGAGGAAGTTGGTCAATCGCCCGGACCTGACGAGGAGGCGGCAATACCTGAAGTATTTGACCTCAATGACCATCCTGAACTAAAAGACTTGTTAGTAGAAGGTGGTCCTAACAGGGAAGAATTCAGTAGAGGCCAACGTGAGTGCCCATCTCTGGAAGGCCTATGGAGACAGGCCTGCTCCCAGCTTGAGGGTGAACCTCCTGGGAAGCATTGGATTTATTGGGAAGGTGGACTCCTGTACAGTGAGCCCACAGAGTCTACAGAAGGAGACCATAGGAGGTTGGTGGTTCCCCTTGCTGTAAGACCCTTCCTCCTGCAGCTGGCACATGAAGTGCCCCTTGCTGGTCACCTTGGTATTAAGAGGACCAAGAAAAGGTTATCCATGCACTTCTACTGGCCCAAGATGGGGGTGCAAGAAGAAAGTCACTGCAGGAGTTGTGCCTCTTGCCAGTTATCTGGTAAGAGTGGCTCAACAATCCAAGCTCCATTGGTACCACTCCCAGTTGTGGGAATACCATTCGAAAGGGTAGGGATCGACATCGTTGGTCCCCTTGACCCGCAAACATCCTCAGGCAATAGGTTTATCCTGGTGCTAGTCGACTATGCTACCAGATATCCTGAGGCCATCCCATTGAAAACTGTAACTGCCAAGTCAGTTGCAAAAGCGTTACTTGGCATCTTTACTAGGGTTGGCTTCCCTAAAGAAGTTGTGTCTGACAGAGGTAGCAACTTTATGTCAAAGTACATGCAGGCTATGTGGAAGGAATGTGGGGTCACCTACAAGTTCTCTTCGGCATACCACCCCCAGACAAATGGTCTGGTGGAACATTTCAACAGAACGTTAAAGAGCATGATTGGGGCTCTGGAAGAACCTCAGAGAAGAAAATGGGATCGTCTTTTACCATGCTTACTGTTTGCCTACCGAGAGGTACCACAGGAGGGTGTTGGCTTCAGCCCCTTCGAACTTCTGTTTGGTCACCCTGTGCGGGGACCCTTAGCCATAGTCAAGGAGGGTTGGGAGATGCCCACTCCCCCTATTACTACCAACGTAGTCGACTATGTGTTAGGGCTCAGAAAACGGATGGTACTTCTGATGGGTCTGGCTAGTGACAAGTTGAAGGCAGGACAAGCGCTGGTGAAACATTGGTACGACCAGAAGGCTTCCCTCATAAACTTTACACCTGGTCAGCAAGTCCTGATCATGAATCCCATAAGGCCTAGAGCTTTACAGGACAAATGGTCAGGCCCTTACACAGTGGTGGAGCCCCTGGGTGAGGTTAACTATTTAGTGGACCTTGGAAGGCCTGGACAGGCTCCAAAAGGGTTCCACGTAAATAGGCTGAAGGCTTTCGTCCCAAGAGTCGAAATCGCAGCACTGCTACTGGCTTCAGATGTTGAGGAAGAGGAGTCTGAACCCCTCCCCGACCTGTTCCAAAGCGGTCCTTCAGATAGCTCCTTTGAGGGTGTCCGAGTGGCCCCTCACCTGACTTCTGATCAACAGACTGAGGTGAAAAGTTTGCTTAGGCAATTTTCCCCCCTGTTTTCGCAGTCCCCTGGTTTGACACCATAGTGCAAACACAACATAGACACAGGAACCAGCGTTCCTACCAAAGGTAGAGGATACAGGATGTCAGACAACGTACGGTCTTACATTAAGGCAGAGGTCAACAAGATGTTAGATCTTGGGGTGATTGAACCCTCTAGTAGTCGTTGGTCCAGCCCTGTGGTTTTGGTTCCAAAAGCAGGCACTTCTGAATTGAAGTTCTGCGTGGATTACAGAGCTCTGAATGCTGTCACCAAGACAGATGCACACCCCTTGCCTCGAACAGATGAGCTGGTGGATACCTTGGGTGCCTCCAAGTACCTCAGCACGTTTGACCTCACTGCGGGCTATTGGCAAATAGCCTTAGCAGAACATGCCAAGGAGAAGACAGCGTTTTCCACTCCGGACGGTCTTTACCAATTCAGAGTAATGCCGTTCGGGTTGAAGAATGCACCTTCCACTTTCCAGAGGCTTGTGAATCATGTGTTGAATGGGTTGGATGAATTCTGTCTTGCATATCTGGACGATATAGCAGTTTACAGCGCCACCTGGGAAGACCATGTGAAACACCTCGGGATTGTGCTACAGGCTCTTCAGAAAGCACACTTGACCATAAAGGCTAGTAAATGCCAGATTGGACAAGGCTCAGTGGTTTACCTTGGACATGAAGTAGGTGGAGGGAGGATACAGCCTCTACCCAGTAAAGTACAAGCAGTACAAGACTGGCCTACCCCCACTACACAGACCCAAGTGAGAGCCTTCTTAGGACTCACAGGGTATTACCGCAACTTCATGGCAGACTATGGCACCATAGCTGCCCCTCTGACTGCCCTCACCACTCCGAAGAAACCCAAAAAGGTAACTTGGACCGACGAGTGTGAGAAGGCCTTCAACGGCTTAAAAGACTTCTTGTGCCAGGCCCCTGTCCTCAGGGCCCCTGATTATCAAAGACCTTTTATTGTGCAGACAGATGCCTCTGACACTGGGATAGGAGCTGTACTATCGCAAGTAGATGAGAAGGGTAAGGAACACCCTATTGGTTTCATTAGTCGCCAGTTTAAGGACAGAGAGCTCAGATGGTCCACAGTAGAGAAAGAATGTTTCTCTGTTGTGTGGGCCCTACGGAAACTGAGGCCCTACCTCTATGGGACCCACTTCACTGTGAAAACTGACCATAAGCCCTTAAAGTGGCTGATGAACATGAAGGTAGAGAATCCAAAGTTGCTTAGGTGGTCCATACGTCTACAAGGCTTTGACTTCACTATTGAGCATAGGCCAGGTGTCCAACATAGCAATGCTGATGGGTTGTCCAGAATGTTTAACCGACCTGAACAAGAGACTCATCCAGGGGTGGATTAGTTCCCCCTGTCCATAGTTTGGGAGTGGCGAGTGTTAGGAAAGATTTCTTAATTGTAGGCAATTTTCCTTCCATGTGGCAACCCCTAAACTTTTTGCTGTTGTTTTCACCCTGATCTAGACTTTGCCAGAGAAGCGCAGCCTTCCGCCGCACTCCTCTGGGCTTTCGCTCCATTCTTACAGGGAAACTGAAATGCCCTTAAAACAGTCAGTACCGGGAAACGTTTTTTTCCGCAGTTCTTTTCTCATGTTGCAGCTTTCGCGCAACATGGCACAAGAGTGCACCGTAACTTACATTACCGCGCTCTTGGGTCTCTAGTCACTCTACAGGCCCTAGAAACTCTCGATGGATTTATAACGAACTGTGCAAGTATGTCACGGACGGGACTGGTGGCAGCGATCGTTTCTTTGTGTTTTTGAACTCCCTTTTGCCCTGTTAACTGCGCTTCTCGCGTTTGGCCAAAATGGGTGGCCTGGCTTCCAAAATGGCCCTGCCACGAGGTTCTTTGTCCTGTCCATTGACCGTCTTGCCCCTTCACCTTCCCCAGGTCGAGCCTACCTGGGGCCATCCTTATTTGGGCATGTACTTTCCCGCGAAACACAGATGCTTTCACAGGCTTCTGCATGCCTTGTGTGCGCCTCCAGGATGTGGGCTGGGATGTCTGGTCCCAATACACATGCTGGGTGCCAGAGAGTCTAGTGTGTCTTGAATGCCTGGGACCACCATGGTCCATGATAGGTCCAGATATGGTGTGAGTGTTTTGTGAGCAGATCTTCCATTGGGTCCTCTCCGTTTTGGCGCAAAGGGAACTCTGGATAAGAGGAGGCTGGAAACACCACTACCATGTCGATCTGAGTTCTCACGAACGACGGATACAGGAGCCAAGTATCCTGCAACTAAGAGGCTGAACCGAGGAATCACTGGTGACCCGCTGAAGGACTGCTCCTCTGCACTGCTGTCGCCCTGTGAAACCATTCTGCCTCTGATCGAACGAGAAGGCCTGTACTGGTACTTCGACCCTTTGGAATAGTGGGAACAACTATTCTCGGCATCTTCATCATCTCCTGCACGTAAGCCTTCTGAAGCGTCTCTGGGCCATCCAGTGGACTGACCAGCTTACCCAGGAGTCTTGTAACCGCCGTCAGGTTGCTGCTGTATTCCGAGTCCTTGACACTCTCACACGATTCGTACACTTGGCATTCCCAGGTCTGAAGTGAGATGTGTACATTGGGCTGAAATACACACGGCCGCTTCGTTGCCCTGCTGTGGTAACAATCTGTGCGGGTTCACTGCATTTGGGACATCCTCAACTGTAACTTCTGCTGCCGCGGAATCTACACGATTTGGAGACGTCCCCTGCTCGTATCTGAACCTGCCAGCATTGAAATTTACGCGGAGAAGCCTCGGTCTGCCAGCATCGTGGACCGGTGATCAGCAACGCTAGGAACTGGTCGCCCTCCTGCAGTAGCCCGTAGCTTTTCCTCGCTGTGTTAAACAGCACACCATTTTCGCACTCGTGCTCTGCTTCTGCCCGCAAGTGGAAGCCGCGCTTGAGTAGCGGAGATCTATTCGCCCTCCTTTGTTCACTGCTCTGAACTGCCTGACTTCCTTGAAGAGACTCCCCTTGGCCCATTGGCACCAGCATGTGCAGGTACTTCTGAGCACAAGGCTCCAATCTTCGTAGGGCTCGGACTTCCTTCTAGTTGGGTGGCCTCTGAAGGCGAACTGGGTCTAAACGATTACTTGCACTGCCTGTTTTCCTCCCCATCTAGGTGGTCTGCATATTTCGTGCTTCTAACTCTTTAGACCCTTCGGTAATTGTATATATATTGTATTTGATTGTGATGTGTTGGTTTACTTGAGTTTTATCGTGATTCTTTACTATGGTCAATGTTACAAAGGCTTTGTAATAAATGTGTCTATATTTTTAATATAACACCTGCTTGGAGTCATTTGTAAGCGCCCTTGCTTTGTGTGCTCATTGCGGGCTTTCAGTCACCCTCACCCCTCTTGAGACCTAATCTTGACTGCCGCGATCGCTGCCTTGATTGGTCTGGCTTGTCCAGAGGTTACCCTGTTCCAAGAAACTAGGCTGGCCTTCTGAACCTCTGCGCCTTCAGGACAGAGTTCAGAAATCCATCTTAACACTTGCGCTGCTCTAAATTCTTTAATACACAGTTATCAGACCTCCCAGTGGTATGTATATTACCAGCTTCTGATGCCTAAAAGGTAGATCCACACAGGCTTGCCATGTGGCCAACTTTGCACCAGACCTGCAGATTAACTGGCCTGCTGTTAAATCTCAGTTACCAGTTTAATGGTATCCACCACAGAGTGTAATTTGCTTTCTGACTTTGAGAACATTTAAACATGTAATGGCTCATTTTACCATAGCCGATAAGATAGCTATAGCCAGTAAGATAGCTCAGTGCGTTGAGCACTCGTTCCTGCGATGTGTGTGTGATCTGCAGGTTTGAATCCCGGCAAGGCCAACTCAGCCTTTCATTCTTCTGAGGTTGATAAATGAGTAACAACACAGGTTGGGTGATATTGTATGTATATTTGTTCTATTCAAAGCACTTAAGAATAAGTGCTATTTAATAACACATCATTATCATTTGACCTTGGACTTCTGCTTGCATTTACAGTAATTTGATAATATGGACATATACACACTGATATTTATGATGCATATGGTGATCCATTCTTGTATGAAATGTATTTCACATTACAGTGATATTGTAACCATATATTTCGTTGTGTACTTAGGAACAATGATATGTGATGCCACTTCCTGTTTTGTCAAGGGGTGAAAGGTCGTGTTCCATCACTGCCGGTGATGTCACTTTGGGGTGGGGTCAAATTACACCACTTTCTGTGATGTATTCAGAGGCCAAGGGTCATGTGATGACACTTCCACTGCCCATGGCATTTTGGTGAAACAACATCCCTGGGACTCTTCTTGTGAACAGAGCCATGGACTCTTCCTTTAAAGCATAGGCTTGTCTTGTGAATAGAACCATGGGCTCTTCATTTAAAACTCCCAGTCCCTAAACCTCAAGCTCTCCCTTGGAAATGAGGTTGTGCAGACCAGTGCTGTGGGATCCAGTCCACTCAATTTACTCCACTGTGACACAGATCATACGTGTTGTCCTTTTCTACCCTCGAAAGACGGCAACATTGAATTTGAAACCATTCAAATAGAACACTCACAGTAGTCTCAAACTGCTGCAAAACTACCAGTGCCTCGTTGTCTACTTTGAAATACACTGCTATAGAAAAGTTTAACACAAAGGCGATGCTGTGGGTCAGCTGCTTCCATTCTGCTGGCCAATGCTCAGCACAACAACTCCACTTCTGTGCCTCTCTCTGATGAAAGGCTCCGCACATGTTAGCAGCTTGTGGGGGTCGGTAAGCATGCACGCATGTCGTTTCAGTGTTAACGGGACTCGCTCACCAAACGGAGGATAAGCACTGCGCAGGACTTCCGGGTTTGGCTCGAAGTAAATGGTCGGTTCCCCTGCTTTTGCCTATCTGTGACAGATGACATAAACTCCCCGTGAACAGCCATGAGACTTCACATTGCAGTTAGTGAGATGTGGGGCAGGGTGGTGCTTCAGGAGCTTGTAGGTGGGCGCATTAGCGCAGCCTGGGGACTGTCATGCAGATGATTTAAAACATATAAGTCAGCCAATCATCTTCTCGAGAGGTTTCCCTAAAGATCATTACTGTGATGCGGACCGGACTGAATGAGGCAGGGGTCTGCAACCTTTTGCTCTCCAGATGTTTGGGACTATAGCTCCCTTCAGCCGTAGCCAGCATTTTCTAGGGTGATGGTTCATGGGAGTTGTAAAACATCTTGAGTGCTACAGACTTCAGACCCCTGGTGGAAGGTAAGAGCAACCCCAAACAGACACCTACAGGTGATCCCTATTTTAAGGCGTTACTCAGCCCTCCTCCCTGCTGGTACAGGGTAGGATCCCCATAGGATGATAGAACTGCCACCAGGAGGCATGGCTCAGAGACAACCTTTAGAGCTTCCTGAAAGAGAGCGACTGTCAATATTAGAACGGATAGACCATCTGAAAATACTTTGGCTTTAGGAGACCTTGGAGGACTTGAATTTTAAATATTTTGGGGGCCAGACCCAAAATTCAGAAACGGGAGCAGTTAGACCCACATACATGCAATGAACCCATGTCCCTGCCTATTTTGATATATTATCCAGCTGCTAAACTGCAGGTCTCCCCTAAGATGTTATGGCTTTATCCTCTCTAGCGTTTACCCCAGACAGCCTGCTCCGTTCCTCGCACAGGTCGGAAAGCAGCCTGCCGTTTCCTTTGCTGAAGGTTAATCTTCCAGAGAGGTTCTGCCATCCCCATGGCAAATCCTACACTTTTGCACAGATAAGCAAGCATTGTTGTCCTGCTCCAGAGCATGTTTGCAGTGCCTGCATCTGGACAGTTGCCCTATGTAAATAATGGGAGCTATACTATGACCAGTTAACATTTGCGCAGCCATGTAAGACATTGCATTGTTTTTGTTGCAAAGGATATATTATTTGGTTTGAGTGGGTTGCTCCAAAATCCCTTCTCAAACCACAGTAACCCCATATTATATTTTAATGAGTTACAAGAAGAAAGGACCTTTATAAATAGTGTGCTTTTATATGGTGGGCAACTGTAGAGTGAGTTAAAGAGAAAAGTCTAATCTTATAATCGTATATAGGTATAGCATTAGTATTTAGAAAATAAACTGTATTCCATAATCACGGCAGTGTGTGTGTGTGCCATTTAATGCACACCATGGCAGAGCTTGCTAATTGGGGGTGGTTGCAGACAGACTGTGCAGCTTCTAGAGGGTCCTTGTCAACCCAATGTTGATGCCCTGGGACACTTCGAATACCAGCCGATCCACTTATAGTAAGATCTAAACCTGGGATTTCACAGGAGGCTTCCAGTTATTTCAAAGATCTCCGAGGTGAATCTAACAGGTACCCATTCCCCTGTTCAATCTGTATCAGTGGTGCCTTGAAACACCTGACGCATGCGTACACAAGAAGATCACATGCCAACGGCAGCCAACAAGAACAGCCTTATTCTAGTGTCCCTCACTTACAAAGAGGCAATCTTCCAAGCCAAAAAAGATACTTACAACAATAGGATCTCTCAAGCAAAATCGAGCACTAAAGAACTCGTTAAGATATTTAAAGAACTAGAATCTCCAGTACCGTTAACTGATACCTGTCTTAAAGATAGTACCTGCTACGCTAACATCCAAAAAGCTCTACTAGACAAACCTACTATGCTCCAAAACAAAATCAACGCTACAAAAAGTAGTTGGACACTGGACTTACAGCATAGCCCACCAGTCAGCACTCCAGACCACCCTCAACACGTTCACAAGCCTTTCAATTTTTCACCACTTTCCACCAAAGAGGTAGAAAATATCATCACCAAACTTAAACCTTCTGTCAGGGAGACACTTGCTCAGCTCATATCATTAAGGAGGCAACTAAAGAACTAGCACTATTCATCACTATCTCCATAAATGCCTCATTAAACACTGGCATCGTGCCTAACAACCTGGACGATGCCTGGGTTCTCCTACTGCTTAAAAAAACATATTTATACCCAAGCACCCCTTTCAACTACAGGCCTGTCAGCACCGTCCCATTCCTGCTCAAAATCTTGGACAGAGCAGCTCACCTGCAGATCCAGGATTACTTAAAGGCTAATAACATCCTCGGTCTGAGACAATCAGGCTTCAGACCGAGGCATGGAACCGAAACAGCGCTGATAGACTTGAAAACTCAAATTGAAATCCTAAAAGATAATGGCAAGCTGGCCCTCCTCTTACTGCTCGATTTATCTGCAGCATTTGATCTGGTCAACCACCAAATACTTTGCAACCATCTTAAATCCGCAGCTCATTTCTCGTACAAAGCCACCTCCTGGATTAGTTCCTTCGTGGAGAACAGATCAATGAGGGTCTTTTCCCCAATGGCTTCGGCTGAACTGTCACCAGTTCAGTATGGAGTCCCCAAAGGTCTTGCGTATCACCAACACTTTACAATGTGTTTATGAAGCCCCTCTTTGATATTCTTAACTATTTGTGTGTCACCTACACAAATTATGCAGATGACACCCAAATACTCATCCCCATCAGAGGAGACCACAAGGCAGACTCTAAAGCCCTAAACTATATTTACCCGGTCATCCAAGCCTGGATGGCCTAACACCGGCTTTGTCTGAACGATGATAAAACAGAGCTATTAGTCCTTGGGTCCCAATCTAGACTCAATAAGTTGGACTCATTCATCATTGATGGCAATACCATTAAGGTAGCTAACAACACCAAGACTCTTGGTATATACCTAGATTCTATGCTGTCCCCAATGAGACAAACTAACGCCATAATATCCTCTACTGGCTACACATGCAAACTCATCACTGCCTGCCGACCATTCCTCACCACCGCCAATTGTACTACCTTAGCTAGAACACTTGTACTGTCGAAACTCGACTACTACAACGTGCTCCATCTAGGGACCAGCCAACGGAACCTAAACAAGTTACATATAATCCAAAATAATGCCATTAGGGCAGCTCTGAACATCCCCAGAAACCACCATATCTCGGATACCAGACGCAAACTACAATGGCTTTCTGTCTCCCAAAGAATCACGTTTAAATCACTGTCTCTTACGCACAAATGCCTTGCCAAGCAGGCACCAAAATACCCGTTTAACCTATTCACATGTAACACGTCTGATCAACCCCATAGAGTGGCCCAAGCGCACTGCATGTTACTACCGAGGTTCAAGCTTCAGAAAGCGGGGGGGATGCAGCATCCCGGTGCTCGCCGCAAGGCTCTGGAATTCTCTTCCTAGCCCATTCAGATCTGAACCCTCTTTCCATGCCTTCAGGAGTAAAGCGAAAATCTGGCTGGTAGCCCAGGACCAGCTTGCACACGCCTAACTGACCTGTGCTTTGCTTCAGGGTAATGCTACTGTAAATATTATCTGTATTTAACTGCCTTTTGTAACCGGTCATGCTCATGTAATATGGATGCAATATGTATGAAATACCTATGCAACATTGTGTAATATATTTAAATGCTTTGTCCTTGTAACACCTGTAAATATATGCAACTATAACCTATTTAAGAAATGCGCCCAGATGCCCCTGGGAGAGGCGTGCTATACAAATAAACAAAATACAAATACAAATGCCTGCTCTTACTCTCCTCTCCTTGCCATGTATTTGTCCTCTGGTATCTGGCACTGACTGAGGTCTCCCAGTATAATCTATGTAACCCCCAACTGGTAGGTGATGATACTGCCAGAAAACTGCACCCCCTCTACTCCTTTTCTCCCTGAGTCCTTCAACTTCACCTCAGATATCCCACCATAACTCCATTGAGCCTTCATCCCCTAACCTGTCGGCCACTGACCACCACCTATTCAGCCCAGCTAATCCGCAGTCTCTTTACTTTCCCTGCACTATTCTCTTGGGGTTCTCATACCCACTGTAGGGTTGCTCTCAGAACTCTCTGACCTTGATCGTGAACCGGTAGCAATAGCACTATTTGTAAGGTGACCACTAAACCCCTGTACTAGTGGCATGCTTGGCATTCGCTATCACTTTGATGCCCTTTGCTGGCAGGTTCTTCCTTGTGGCAGGGCAAATTGTTGCATTCTCTCCCCACTTCTTTCAAGCCCCCGTGCCGCACTTGGATCACATTATTCATGGTTCTTCGGGTGGGAAATTGACCCACAGCAGTGCTCTCATCCACATTTGCAGGGATTGTCCATGCTACCACCTGCACTAGCCCTGTTGTTAGGGTGGGCTCCTGTCCTCCCTAGTTGACCTCAGAGAAGGTGAACATTGCCCTGCCCTTGTAAGATAGCATTACAACAAATGTGCATAGTATCCACCACTAGCAGGGTCTATGTTACCACTCATCTTTGGCTAGCATCCAGAGGTCTTCCTTATCATTCCTCTTTCCTTGTTTTGTTATGCTATTTGCATTTGTAAAGCACTAAACTCGACATGTGTGGGCGTGTGACTCTTCAATACCACACTGCAGCACCTAATTGGGATTCCAGTAGGCCTTAAACTAAAACGTATCATCTATTTCATGAATGATTACAGTGTAATCCCAACATTAAATGGTTGTCCAGTGCTTTTAGCAATAGGCTGCAGGCATATGCAATAATTGGAGTTGCGGGGTACTGCATGAGGTAAAATCTGTCACAAGTGTTGGTTCTGTGAGGGTTTAAAATGGTGCATGGGGACGGTGAGAAATAACATGATGCGGCATGTGAGTACAAGAGGTAGTAAGGTGGTAAGTGGCTTGGTGCCCAGATAATGGTTTGCGGAATGTGCGGCTCTGCCTATCTTCACCTATAACACTACATTAATTACAGATGCTAAGATGTAAACTGACAGTAAACATGTTGGGTCGCATCAATGTGCAGGTTGAAGGGAAGGCCTGCATGCGATGGCATATTTGTAAGATTGGGCCGGGACAGAGAAGAATTTTGGTTGTGGCTGCTGCTGTCTGACATTTGTAAAGCTGCCACTTGCTTCTCGTCCAGGAACTTTGCTCACCATTGCCTTCTTTGGTAAGCGGCTGAAGCATCGGCTACATTTGGTAATGTCCACATACGGAAGATATTGAAATAATATGTGCTATTTGTAACAGCCTTGGGTGATCGGGAGAAGCTCTGGACAACAACTGCTTGATTGGATTGCAGGAGTGGGATACTGTGCGATGATTTAATCAGGCAAAATGTAGTTTGGGGGCACCACAACCCTCCCAAATTAGCCACACGCAATGTTTTATTTTTTATTTGGCAAAGATCTTTTTATGAACCTGGGACACACAAGTCTAACAGTATTGATTCCCTATAGACTCCTTCCCCTTTTGGGACAAGAAATACACAGGTCTGCACAGAAAGTCTATTTATTAAGAACATAGAAATAATCAAACCAATTAAAAAATATAAACACATTATACATTTGTATCATTCTCTATGAAATCCAGATGGCAGTGATTACAACAATGATGACTGATCACTACTCTGGTTAATTCTATTGTCAAAGTGGCATTTAACTTGGATATATACTTTTTAAAAACAGACACGTCACCACATGTGCATTTTGTTTGCCCTGAGTGCAACTTCACCATGGGTTGAAAAGTGAATGAGGATTCAGAGCAAAGCTTTCATTTTATAGAAAATAACATTAAAGCAGAACATCCCTGTTCATCTAAATCTCTACTCTTCCTGTATTAAAATTAAATACTTTTTTTCAATGTATATATCAGTGTTTCAAATAGAACTTTTGAAAACTCATTTTAAAAACATGCTATGTGACATTCCTGCATGTGAATCTCTTGCAAAAAGAAAAATGTCTATGTGGTGTTTGCTAGATTCCCTTCAATGTCATTGCTATTGCATTAATATATAGGAATTGCACATTTGTAATTTTTCAACGTGCAATTTAAAGTGGGAATGGGCGACTGTTAACCCTTTCCCTTTTTCCTTGAGTGATTCAAAGCCAGTAACAAGACTCTGCTTGGTGATATAACCAGGGAATGACTTCAATTATATTTCTTTTCTAGGCTTGTGCAAAGTGAGATATTATTTGTCTCCAAGTCTTTACTTCACCATTGCACAGAAACTCACAGATCTCTCAATAGACACGCCATTTGGTTCTATTTCAACAGATACAAATAAAAGGGGCTAGAATATAATCTATTCCATTTTAGAGTATGCCTCCTCTCAAAAATATATTTCCCCTAGGCCTTATAGTTACATAGGAATTTCTTTTCTTTGGCTGCCTCACAGACAGGTGGGTGCCCTCTCAGGGACCGGCTCAATTCTCCCCCTCTAGTAACAGGTCGGCATCAGTCAGCAAGATGGGGCGGCTTCCCTCCACAGCCTGGTCTCTCCTTCCATAATGGGCCTGTCTGCTTGCTTTTACACTGAGGAAGTCGCGGGGTTGAACTCCACAAAGCCTCTCTTCCAGCGAAGGAAAACAAGCTATTCTGTTCTTCTTTCTGTTGTTGTCAGTTCTTTTTTCTATCCCCCTTTTACAGTCGGTCTGTCCTTAAACAAAAGGGTTTGGACTTTTATATATTATAAACCTCTCCCTTTGGTCAGTCTATATGATTTGTTAGAGTTCCAAAAGTGACATGATATGATATGATAGGTTATTTATAATGCGTTTAATACCCAGAGGTTTCTAAGAGCGGACCCGGGGATAGAACCTGTGTTGCTCCATGTCGCATCACATTAAACCCTCCCCTTTGTATTTAGTGGGCATATTAAGGAACAGGGCATGTGATTAAGGTACTAATTAGCTTGCCAGATTGCCCTCCCTCAGGTGAATCAAATGATGCTAGTCTCGTTTTCACACGTGATGTGCATGTGACAGTTTTGGCTTTCTGTTCCCTGATACGTCCACTGAAAAATTCTATTCCCATCTCAAAATATCATCCTAGCCGGCACGGGCGCTAGGATTTAGGAATCAATGATGTGTGACTTTCTGTGCAAAAATATGTATTCTGAACAGTTTTTTTTTTTAAGTGAGATACTAAGACACTCATATCAAAAGATATTTAGTCAAATATGATTCCATATGTAAAATTCCACGATGCACTTATTTTCCTTATTTAACAAAATATGAAATAGTAGTTCCATGCGCTGGGCTGGCAACCTCCATATGGTGTCAGTCCTTTGAGGCTTCAGAGCAGGCCCAGTTGTGATCCCTGAGAGACCTGGATGTCATGTCACTATTGAAAAAAGGTTATTTGAAATTAGGCTTCTCAGAGCTAAATGTTGACATAGTTCTCTGTCACTTAAATGACTATACCAGCTGACTGTCAAAAACGCCAAACGCCATGTCTCTGTAAGCATGAATAGAATCCTTTAATGGAGGGCCTCTTTGATGAGAGCTCCTGATAACCTGCACAAGTCCATTGTGGGTCCAAGTTTCAGAATATATTTCTGTATTTTTAGGGAATTCTTAGATAAACCGAGTGGGCTCATTTCTTTAATTACCAATGCTGGCTTTCCAGATCAATGAGAGCATCTGATCCTTTGGGGACTCTGTTATAAAGTTTGTAGCCGTGCCATGAGGCCTTGGTTTTCGTTTCCTTTGGAAAAACATCTCCTCAGCACTGTTGTTGGGGTCAGAGAAAATGGCAATACATTTATTTTTTTTAGGGAATTTCACTGGTTTCATGTACAAATGTAACATATGAAGTCATTCCCACCACCCCTTTACACATAATTGTTTTTTAAAGTCTCTGCAGGTCTCAATGTATATGGCTGATTCTCAGTCCTGAAAGAAAAAAAGAGAAATGATGTGGGCCTCAACTCGATGTTCACTTTTCCATAAAATTCTGTGATTTTTGGTCCCAGATTGACTGTTCTCCATTTAATAAAGATTTCTGTATGCATTCATGAAACTGAAAAGATCCATATGGGTCTTGTCAATTACTCTGGACAGATACAATTGTGTTGTAGATGGTCGGCTGGCATCACATTTCCTCTTGTGTGTTTCTTTCAAATGCTTTGTGCAGAATGCAGTTCATATATTTTATATATGTATTTAGTTTTCAATGTGGAAGTTTCATTTTCTCCTTTTCTTTTGTGTAGATTTCCTTACAAAACAAATGAATTCGCATATTTAAATCCATCATTCTCACCAATTAAGATAAGCTACAGCTTTACTGTTTTATGTATTTTTCTGTTCATAAATAATTATGTATAGTTTACGATAACCTAACAGTTAAAACTCAGGTTCAGCCTGAACATTCATCCTTGCTACCAAATGGTGAACTTGGTGTTCTTATAAACCTCTTGTTTGACATTAGATTAAGAGTTGTGTATGCTGAGATAGCAGTCCGGTTAAAGAGGCTCTCCATTGGGTTGGAACTCCCCAAATCTCTGTGAGGCTAAAACATCAACTCACAATCCCACAGTTTCGACGATCAACACTCAAGTCCCTTCCTCATGCAATTATACTACACCTGCAATATAGAATTCCAGAGCTCAGCAAGCAGCGTTCACAAATGAATATTTCCACCTTTCCTGTTTTGGATCAGTGCAACATGCCATTGTTTCCAGGGATGTCATTTCACCAAAATGCCAGGGGTAGCGGAAGTGACATTCCACGAGCCTTGACCGCTGATGACATCACAGGGAGTGATTGTCATTTGACCTCAACCTGAAGTGATATCGCGGGAAGCGATAGAACTCGACCTTTCACCCCTTGACAAAACAGGAAGTGGCATCACATAGCATTGTTCCTAAGTACACTATGAGAAATATGTTTACGATATCACTATAATGTGATGTACATTTCACACAAGAATGGATCGCCATATGTATCGTTAGAATCAGTGTGTATAGACCCATATTACCAAATTACTGTGAATGCAAGCAGACGTCCATGGCCAAATAATGATGTGCTATTATATAGCACTTACGTTTAAGTGCTTTATGGAGAAAAAATATACACCCAGTATCACCCAACCTGTGTCGGTACTCATTTATCGACCTCAGAAGGATGAAAGACTGAGTTGAGGTATTTAATAACAGACTAAATCAGTGACTCGCCCCCGAAGTGTGCCTGAAATAAACCTTTATTGGTTCTAGCAATTATTGTATAGAATTCCAGAAAGACACATTATTTGGTATTCCTATTATTTCCTATTTAGGGTCAGTGCTGAAAGTGTTTAGACTTGTGGCACCCCTGTTCTTTTTTCTTCTTTTTTTTTAGCAGCCTGAACAAGAAAGCCAGCCACTCCAGAAGTAAAGAGCCACATGGGGCTGGACACAGCCCAGGAGCTTGCATTACAAAAAAAAAATATGTACACTTGTTTTTCAATTTTTGTTTTTTTTAGGGGTAGTAATGGAGACCTCTGGCGACCCCCAAATGATGTGCCTGGTTGTTTCTTTTCCTGCAAGCACAATTGTACAGTTCAGTTAGACTCATATTCCCTGTAAAGGCCAAATCTACTCCTCCGAGCAATAAAGGTCCAGAACAACTGTGTAATGTGTTCATGTTATTATATATGTATATAAATAACTAACAAGGCCTTCAAGCTCACACTCAAGAAGCACAGCCTATTTGCTGAACTTTTTCAGAGACCTACTTCTGCATCATCCCACATCCTTGTGCTTCAGCTCCATCCCTATTCTCTACATAATTGAAAATATGTATATTACCATTCTGTTTGTTTGTATTGGCCCCATTCTATCTTCACAATCTTTGGCCCTACATATCCCGGTAAATTTACTTCCATCTTCCTCTCAGCCAGTTTTGGAAAATCAACCAGCCATCTCCTGTAATCTTGACCTTATGCACTACAATTCCCCTCAGCCCATCTCAGAATAGTCAATGGTATGGGGTCATGGGAGAAGTAGTACAGTGCATCTGGACAGCCTCAGGTTCCAGACCCCTATTTACACCAAACAAGAAAGAAAATCATATTACACTTCTCAAAGCATTTTGCTGAAACTCAAGAATTTGTAAGTCAATTGTTCACATGCATTATGCATGCCCCGAGTTAAATAAACACAAGTTAAATGAAATCGCCCAACTCGTATTCTTGAAAGCTCAGTGCCTGTACATGTACGGCATGTTTACTGATTGAATACAGTGGGCCTCATTACGACCCTGGCGCTAAGTGAAAAACAATGGTGGTAAATGGTTACCGCCATCGTTTTCCGCCAGGTCCGATCATGACCCGTGACCGTTAACTACGATGCCATTAGCGGCATCGTAGTTAACGCTGCCGCTAACTGCGCTAAGGGTGCGCGCACGCGACCGGCCACACCGTACTTAGCGCCATGGCGGAAAGGTACGCAAATGCCGACCCAAGCGGACATGCACCTAACGCCATCACCCAGCCCGTTAAGTACCTTACCGCCATGGTGCTAATTACGCCATCGCGAACCAACCGTAAAGGTCCATGTAAAGTGAATGCAGCTGCCACAGGTGCACAGAAACAGCACAGGTGAAGGCAATACAGACTCAGGAAGTACAAAAAGAGCACACCCCACCCCTTCCCACACCCAGTCACACTCCACAATGATACCAATACGACTAGCAATGTTGGGGCTGGAGGACCTGATAGCAATGCATGTGCTACAACAGCAACAACAACAACAGGCAGCACAGAGGAGACGCAGGAGGAGAAGGAGGGCAAGGCAGGCCCAGCAAGCCCCACCAGCACAGCCAGTGCCACCACGCAGGCAGCCCCCAATCCCACGCATCAGAGCCAATCCATTCAACCTCACTGCTGAGCAGATCCACACCCTGTACCGTTTGGACCGGGACACCATCACCGCCATCGTAGACATGATACACAACGACATCGTCAGCATGATAGACACTCCAACCGCCATCCCCCCCCTACTGAAGGTAGTGTCTGTACTCCACTTCCTGGCCACAGGCACCTACCAGCACACAGTGGGGCACTTGCATGGCATTTCACAACCATTATTCTCACGAACACTCATCCAAGTGCTCGATGCCCTCCTCAAGCACACAGACGACCACATCTCATTACCACGGACTGCCCAGGACATTGCAAACACCAAAGTGGGTTTCCATGCACTAGCCGGCATACCCGGTTGCATTGGTGCCATCGACTGCACCCATGTGGACTTGGTGGTTCCACGTGCCATGGAGGTACCGTACCGCAACCGGAAACAGTTCCACTCAATCAACGTGCAAATGGTCTGTGACTCCAACAAGATCATCACACATTGTTGTGCCCGATTCCCCGGATCAACCCATGATTCTATGGTCCTGAGGAACTCCACAATACCACGCTACATGGAGCGACATGCAGGCCCAAGATCCTGGCTACTCGGTGAGTCCAATGTCATGGAAGTGGGCAGGTGAATGACGCACCGATGCATACTCCACCTGGCTGAAAGGGGGGGGGGATGATGCATACTCCACCTGGCTGATAGGGGGGGGAATGATGCATACTCCACCTGGCTGAAAGGGGGGCGGGATGATGCATACTCCACCTGGCTGATAGGGGGGGGGAATGATGCATACTCCACCTGGCTGAAATCAGGGGGGAATGATGCATACTCCACCTGGCTGAAAGGGGGGGGGATGATGCATACTCCACCTGGCTGATAGGGGGGGAATGATGTATACTCCACCTGGCTGAAAGGGGGGGGGGGGTGATGCATACTCCACCTGGCTGTGAGTAACACAGAGAACGGAGACAGAGGATGGGCACTCACAATGCACTCAACCCCTCTGCATACATTGGGTGATGGCATGCAAAACAGGCCATGGGAGCCATGAGCATATACTGGTTGCATTGTGTGAATCAATTAGTGCATGTAGAAGTGAGCCAAAGTAACAGTTGGATGCAAGCCATGTTGGCACATCATGTTCTTGATCAGACGACATGACTGACACATACATTCTCGCCTACATACAGGTGATGCAGGCTATCCCCTGAAGAGGTGGCTCCTTACACAAGTCCGTAACCCGCAGAACCAGCACGAGGAGGACTTCAACCGTGCACATACACGTACTCGTGTGGTCATAGAGCAGACATTCGGCCTATTGAAGGCACGGTTCCGAAGCCTCAGCAGGTCTGGTGGGGCACTCCTGTACCACCATGAGAAGGTGGCAAAGATCGTCATGGCATGTGTCATGCTACACAATATGTGCGTCAGATGGAATGTGCCCCTGCCCCCTGATGCAGAACTGCAACCACCTGACGATGAGGATGAGGAGGGTGCAGATGGGGCGGCACCCCATGGAGGAGGCGACGCACAGGAGGGGCGTGCAATGCGCCTAAGTATCATCGACCACTGCTTCTAGCACACACGGCTGGTGTGAATCATATGGAGACTGCACTTGGGGCACTGTGTGTCTCTGGGACATGCACACTGTGGACTGTACACCAATAAAGCACACATACGCAATGAAAATGTCCACACATTTCATTTTGGGAAAGAAAAAAGTGTATTTAAACTATGAAACGTCGTGACACACCCACTCCCCCCTCCCCCCTGCACACCCCAACACACCCCCTCCCCCCTCCCCCCTGCACACCCCAACACACCCCCTCCCACCTCCCCCCTGCACACCCCAACACACCCCATGTAGGTGTCAACAGATGCCTGTGACAGTGGGCACAGGCTGTTACAAGCCCCCTCTCCCGGCCCCCGGGGCACCCCTGGCTGTGGAGCGCAGATTACGTCCGGAACGTCGGACGGGGCTGCTCTGTGCAGAACTGGCAGTGGAGGATGTCCCTGCCTGCCCCCGTGCATGCCCGTCCTGTAGGGTGTGGGTGAGCTCAGTGAGCGCACGACGCAAGCCGGCAAGTTTAGCACAGATGTCCCTGGACATGGCCTGCATGGCATCCCTCAGGGTGGCAGTGCTCTGCGCAACTTCGGCCCTTAGGGTCTCCGTGGCCTTTTCAATGGTTGCCCTAGCCCCCACACATTCCGCGGCATGCTCAGCCAGCATCGTGGACAGTTGTTGCTGCCGTTCTGTGATGTCCTCGAGGGACTGCTGCCCCTGCTGCAGTGCTGGTGGTGTGTTGGAGGGGCTGCTCCCCTCCTGTGGACTGAGGACTAGGCATGGGGTAGAAGGCCACTCCTCTACCTCTGTGTGCCCCTGTGTGATCCTCATGGGGGCTGGCGTCTGACAAACAGGGGGAATGTAGTAGGTCAGTGGGGCTTCGGACTTCGTGCTCCTCAATGTCTGAGTCTGAACATGCAGCTATTGCAGCTGTCTCACCCATGTTGCTGCTGGCTGACCCGGTGCCTTCTGTGGCAGGCAATTTTGGTAGAGGTGGAGCAGCTGCTGCTGGCCTGCTGACTACAGGGGTGCTTGCCGGTGGGACGTCTGGTATGCTTGCAGTGGGTCCTGCTTGTTGTGGGGTCTGCCTCACTGCAGCTGAGGTCGAGGGTGCAGGGACGGTATAATTGGCCTTCTTGGCTCTCTTCGTCGCAGGGGTGTCCTGGTCCTCGGGGTGTGAATCTGTGCCTGTGGTGGAGCAATGGAGGGAGGGTGTTATTGATGGGTCTGCGGACTTTGGAATGACAATGATAGACATTATTCTGGTCAGTAGATGAGGCAGATTTCAGGCAGGGCCATGGAGGTTGTCTCCTTTTAGTGTGGAATGTGGATGCAGGTATGCGGGTGCCAGCAGTGTATACAGGGTGGTGCTCGCATGTGGCTATGGGCAGTGTGGAAATGTGTTGCATTTACACTCTAGGGCAACCTTGTGCTACACATGAATGGACTGCAGTGACTATGGCATGTCTTGTTTGAGGCACCTACCTTCATCGCCTGATGTCGGAGCTCCCCTTTCCATCCCTCCGACGCCTTCAATGGCTTCCATGCCAATCGTGGTTGCACAAATCTCCTCCCACGGTTGGAGTTTTAGTGGGGATTCCGACCCTCTACCGGTACCCATTGCAAGGTTGCGGTTCGCAGAGATGACCGCTCTGACCCGTATGCGGAAGTCGTCCCAGCGCTTCCTGCACTGCTGTGGGGTGCGGGGTACGGTCCCCACCGCGCTGACGCGCTCGGCCACCAGGGCCCAGATGGCCTTCTTTTTCCCTATCGCTGTCCTGGTCATTTCAGGGGAGAAAACGACAGCTGCGTTGTCTTGCAGGGTCTCCGCAAGCATGCAGAGTTCCTCCCGGCTGAATCTTTCCTGGCGCTGGCGGTCACATGCCCTCTTAACAGCTTTAGGCATTTTTGGGTAGTTGGATGGGTGGGTGATTGGTTGGGACAGGTGTCAGGGTTGGATCTGGTGTTGTTCGGTAGGATGGCAATGGATTGTGTTTTTAAAGATGGCCGACGTGCTGTTTCCCGTTCCGGCGTGATGACGCTATTTCCGGTCCTGCTTTTTACGGCCACCGCAAATTACGGTGGCCGCTAATTACGGTGGCCGCTACTTACGGTGGCGGAAGTGCACCTTGCTCGCTTTACGATGCCGGTAGGGGCCTTTTACGCCATGGCGTTAATTGCATTAACGCCATGGCGTAATGCTCGTGCGCGATGGGTCGTAATGTGGCGCTCTTTACGCCATCGGCCCACGGCGTAAACGCTCATTACACCATGGCGGTAATGACGGAAGATTACCGCCTGGGTCGTAATGAGGCCCAGTATATTTTATTTGCGCCCAGAGACGATATAGATGTCAGGGAGCACAGATTTTGATCCTTACCGTATTGTTTGGCGCACTTTCCAGGCCCACTGGCCAACAGCATTACAGCATCCTTCCTCCCAGGCACCAAACCCCCATTTGCCCTGGCCCACTGCCACACTCTCCCACCCCCTCCCACCCCATCGCCATTCACCCAGTCCCCATACACTTACCTCATTTTTGACAAGTGCCCATCGTTATGCTCTCCCACTCTCCCTGCTTCACCATGTCCTTCATACACAGCAGTGGCCGGCATATGAATGGAAAAGGGATGACGATTTGTTTCCTTCGCTGTTTTCTATGGCAGCCATTTTGACCTATAGTTTTATGAAACACCAATGGCGCTGTTTTACAATTTACAAAAAGAGAGTTATTTGAACCCTGGAAAGCATGCCGAAGTGTTAACAGATATGAACTCTTCAGCACATTGAGTAGGGACCTTTTTGGCTCAAGAAAACCAAAGTACACATTTACAGGTCAAAATGATCAAATATCTTAATATGTCACCCAACGCCTTACCTGTGAAATTCTGAAGCATACACATACAGGAAATACTGCCTGGTGTATACCAATGTAGCTAAGTAAGCACCGCCCGTCTCCTGAGCCCATTGCGGTCTTACCTCAAAATAAATACTCCATTGGGAGCAGAGGACTTGTGTTGTGATCTCGGCCACTCCACCACCCAACATCCTCAGCAAATCACCACATCTGCTTTTGCCTCTGTTCGCTTAGCTTACAAAACTGGGTGGCACATTGCTGATGAAGGTGCTACGGTAAATTATGCTGCTAGCTTGCATTGTGCATTGCATTACTGCTGAAGCTGTTTCAAAGCACCGAGAGTGATGAGAGAAATAATATTAGGAGACAGGGCCTCCTTAGGAGGTTGGTGGTAATTGACAGGGGCAATGTCAGTGAAAAGGGATCTGTCTGCAAGAGCCCAGTGGCAGGAGGGCAGGGTATTTTTCCTTCCAAGGATAACTCCCCTCGTCTACCAACTAACTCCCCTCTAAGAAAGCCTACCACCTTATACTACACAGGCATCCCCTACATATGGCTGCCACAGGCCTAGCCATTAGCACATCAACACTAATCGAGCCATGATAAAGCCCTCGTATTTACCCCTGCCACACGCTCCCACATCACTGCAGTTTTGAGCTGGAGATAATGTTTTGTTATTTTGGTTTCCTATACAGCAATTTACACCATTTGGAATGATGTTTCAAAGTACTCAGAGTGAGAGGAAGATTATTAGTAGAAGTAGGGACAGAGCTCTTATGGCAGTGGGTTAGAGGCAAACGAATGATATTGTATGTTGGTGGCTGGTCTAGCACTGCACCACTGTTGAGGCTGTATCAAGGCACTGAGAGCGGTGAGAAGAATGGTAGGTATAGTGTTTTATTGGGACTTATACCATGCTCCACTGCCATTTCATGGTCTCCATGCGCTGTGGCAGAGCAGAAAGAGGGGTGGGGTGGGTGGGGTTAGTGGGGAGAGAGAGAGGTAAAGGCAACATAGCTTTGATGTTGTGTTCATGCTTGCAGAATAGAACTACTCTATATGGGGGTCAGTGGGCCTCATTACGAGGCTGGCCGTAGCTGTGCCTGTAGTACAGGCATGGCTGCCGCCGGAATAGATTTTTATCTGGCGCCCAGAAAAGGGCAATTACCAGGTCATTACGACCTTGCCGGACCCGGTAATTGCCCTTTTCTGGGTGCCAGTAAAAATTATTCCCCGTTCCCATTTGAGCCCCATAGGGCTCAATGGGAATGGGGAGGGTGGTAGCAACGGTACCGTTATTAACGGTACCGTTGCTACCATCAGGTTCTGCTCGCGGGTGCCGGTACGGCCACCCAGTAAAACCTGGTGGCTGCAAGGGCACCCGCGAGCAGAACTCGTAGTATGGTGGTACGGTAGAAACGGTGCCGGTAGCGATACCGGCATCGTTGTTGCCTTACCGCCATACTTGTAATGAGGCTCAGTGTCTAGTTGTTCTGTAAGAAGAGCATACAGGCATTTGTGTCCAAAGGGGAGTACATTGTGGCTGTGGTGCTAGGATGCATTAACTAGGGCTGGGTATGTAAATTGGTTGTAGAAGTGTAGTGTTCTGATGTTTGATGCCTTATGTCTTATATTAGCGGCTTTCAATTGACATGTGTGTGGGTGGCTTAGCTCATGCAGATGGGGAGCAGGTGCAAGTGGATCTAGGTAACCTGGCATAAGCCCCACCCATCTGGTGCCTTCCTGGTTGCTGCTCTTTTTGCCTAATTAAAGCAGCACTCCAGCGTCTTTTCCTTTGCAGATGGGGAGCAGGTGCACGTGGATCTAGGTCACCTGGCCTAAGCATTACCCACCTTCTAAGCCGTGCCTCTTTCTTTCTGCTCTTAACTCTTTGATCAAGGGCTTCTCTCGCACAGGCATCCAAAGCAAAGGTCAGACGAAAAAAAGGGGAATTCCCGTGCAGACTAAGGTGGCCCAGGGCCTGAACCACTGGTCATACAGCAGGTAAGCATGCACCAACATGTGGTTTCTCCCTCTGTCCCCACAGGCCATCCTCATCATCATCAGGCAATGCCGTCAACTTCTCCGGTGCTGGGGTGAGGACAAATGCTCTGTGGCACAGGAAGTGTATTTGTAAAGGTTTTATTCTCGCAGTGCAGCACACGTGAGCTTGCTCGCCCCTCCCTCCACACTGCCGCGCTCCCATTGATTGGCCCTTTCGGCCACCCCAGTCACCCCCTGCTGTGGCAGCCCCCTTGGCCAAGGACCAGAGGCTAAGGACAGCTCCACTGGTGTCTGTCGGTGTCCACCATGGTAGCATGTAGCATGCAGCCGTCGACCTGCTGCGACTGATCAGGTAAGTGGAATCTGGGTGTGTTGTATTGTGCTGTGCTCAAATACTTAGCCACCAACTTGGCCATGTGCGCTCCCTCACAACGTAGGTCCCTGCATCATGTTCCGTTCCCAATCCTGTGTTTCTCTTCCTTCCTCTCGCATCTCAGCCCTTCCCTCTTCGATCTATTGTGTACTATTCTGACACTGTCTCGTGCTCCACTGTTTTTCTAGAATTACTTTGCATTCCCTGCATTCTTCTTCTAGGTTCCTGTTGTGTTCTGTGCCTTGTTGACTGTATTGTTGATTGCATTGACTTGGTGTTTGCGCTCTACGGTTCTTGATATTATGTTGCTATCCAGAGTTTGTGGCATCACATTGCAATTGCCTGCATTCTTCACTTCTAGGTTCCCTGCTGACCTCTGTGTTTTGCTTTTGGTCCTGTATTATATCTGCTTTCTTTATTTCCAGGTTCCCTGTTGTGATTTGTGCTTTGCCTGGTTCTATACTACCTCTGCAATCTCTACTTCTAGGTTCCCAGTTGTGCTCTTTTCTTTCTGATGGTTCTGTACTGCATCTGAATTGTAGCTCCATTGTTCTTTGTTTTGCCCCCTCCCTTTTGTATCCCCCTGATGCCTCCCTCCTGTCTGTCTCCCCCTGTGTGAACTCCCCTAACCCCTCCACTGCCTGGGTTCTCCTCTGCCTACCCCACCCTTTCCTCCCTGCACCCCCTATGGTGCTCTCTGTCTCACCTATTTTTTCGAACTGCTTTTCTATCACCTATCCTATCCCTCTCATTAAATCTAGCAGGAAGAAGTTCAAAAGGGACATCCTGGTCTCCAACCCAGGCCTCCCTATCGCTGATACCTATACAAGTGCTTCCTCCAGACAGACCCTTACCAACATACTCTGTCATTCCCTCTCCAGGTCTATGAACCCCCGTATGGTCTCTGTTCCCTCTCCTTTTTCCTCTTCTCCCATTAATGGTGGCACCCAGTGGGAGGCCCTCCTGGCCCACTTCCACTTCTCTAAGACCATCATTAATGTCTACTTAAATGGTACCGTCTTGGTCGAAGACCCTCAGGCCAATCTCCTCCTCTTTGATAGATGCTTCCCACGCATTTTCAACTTCCTTTCCTCTCCTACTATCTCTTCTTACCCCTCTCCGGCTCCTCTGCAGCCTCCTTCCTCGGCCACCTCTTTGGCACCAGCCGATGCTTCTCTGGACACCCTGTTGCATCCCTCCTCTGCCACCCCTCTGGCACTCTCTTCTCCCTCTCTGACTACTCTGTCTTCTCTTCCTTCCTCCTCTGCCCATCCTCGGGCAGCGACAACATTTGCACAGGGTGTACCTCTAGTCCGTACCCCTCCCCGGAAATCCTTCAAATGTGGGAACCTCCTCCACATTGCTACTCTCAACTCTCTTTCAGCTGTCAAGCACTCATCTGACATCTGTGCTACTCTCAACTCTCTTTCAGCTGTCAAGCACTCATCTGACATCTGTCATCTCTTGGAAGAGCTTGATTTGGATGTACTTGGTCTCACTGAGACTTGGTTCACGGCCAGCTCTGTCACAAATTTCAACACTCTCCTTCCCAATGGCTACAAGATCCTCTCTGAACCCAGAACCAACCGTCCTGGTGGGGGCGTAGCCTTGATTTTCCCAGAGTGGATCCCTGCTTCTATCATTCCAATGCAGCACTACTCCTCCTCTGAATGCCTGGTCTGCAGGCTCTCCATCTCTCCTGGCCTCTCTCTCACTGTGGGCACTATCTACAGGGTGCTTGGCCAGGTCTCCCTCTTCCTCTCTGAGTGGGCTGACCTCTCCTCCTAGCTCCTTGCTTCTACCTCCAAACTTCTCCTCCTCTGAGACTTGAACATGCACCTGGATGCTACCAGCCCTTCGTTAGGACTCTTTCGCAACCTCTGCGATTCTCTCTCACTCTCTATTCTTCCCTCTGGCCTGACTCACTCTGCAGGACACACTCTGGATGTTCTGATCTCCTTAACTTCCTCTTTTCTAGCCCTCTCGACAGTCATCTTTCTTGGAGTGTTCACATTATACTTTCTTCCCACCTCTGTCCCTCTTCCCCGCAGGTCAAGCCGACCCCAGCACTGCCACCTACCTTCTCGGTCATCCGACCCATGAAGCATATGTCAGTTGAGGCTTTTGCTGCTACTTTCTCCCCTCCTGCTGCATCTCTGACTGACTCACACCCTGACACAGCCCTCTCTAACCTTCATCTCTCTATCGCTAACACTCTGGATGTCCTTGGTCCTGTCCTGAGGATCCGCTTGAAGCCCAAATCCAAGTGCAACTCTTGGCACTATTCTGACCTCGTTGCCCTTAAATACAAGGGCGGCGAGGTCAGAATTGCCACCTGCTCCAAAGGCAGTTCAGACTCTCTGTCCTCTCTAAGAAGAGAGCCTACATCCAAGCCCACATCTCTGCGGCATTTAACAATTTAGCCAAACCTTTCAATATCTGCAAGGAGTTGGGCATTCCTGCTGCAGTCACTACCTCTCCTGTTCCCTCCCAGGACCTCTGCACAGCCTTTCCCTCTAATTTCACTACTAAAACGCAAGACATCCTGTCTGCCCTCTCTTCCTCTGCCTCCTCCTTCTCCTCCTCTTCTGAGGCCATCTCTCCTCCTCCTTTCTCCTCCTTTCCCCTGTTCACCCCTGACGATGTTTCTAGACAAGTTTGATCTATGAAAGTCTCATCAAAGCAGGTTCCCCCTGCTCATCCAGAACCATCAAGGACCACATCAACACCTGTGCTCCAGCCTTGGGTGATTTCTGCGATCACTGTTTTGGCAGTGGAACTTTCCCCTACCCCATTAAGCACTCTCTTGTGCACCCCCTTCTAAATAATCCCTTGGCCGATCCTTCCTCTCCTGCTAACTATCGCCCGATCTCCATCACTCCTTTCCTGGGCAAACTCTTCGACAAGCTGTCCATCTCCCAGCTTAATCTACATACTGAATCTGTTGGTTGCCTCTATGACCACCAGTCTGGCTTCAGAGCTGCCAGAATAACAGAAACTGCTCTCCTGAACACTTGTGAAAACTTGCTCTCCAATCTTGACTCTAATCTCCCTTCTGTCCTCATTCTCCTTGATCCATCCTCTGCTTTTGACATAGTCAACCATGCCATTCTGCTAAATCGTTTCTGGGACAACCTTGGCATTACTGATCAGGCCCTGGCCTGGTTGACCTCCTTTCTCACCGACCAACCTTCTCAGGTCCAACTGGGGTCTTTCCTCTGTTCTATCTCTCTCTACTTGTGGGATAACCCAGGGGTCTAACCTTTCTTCCTGGCTCTTCAACCACTATCTGGCACCTCTTGCCCACCACATCGCTACTTTCTGCTCCAATTTTCAATGTTATGTGGATGACACTCAGCTCTCTTTCAGGCTCCCCTGAGCCATCTCTGCTTCTTCTCTCATACGAGACTGTCTGGCCGCAATTCAGGAATGGTGTGCTGCCAGTGATCTCTGCCTTAATTCCAGTAAGACTGAGATCCTCCTCATTGGGACACCCGCTCCCACCTTTCCTTTCTCTCTGTGGCCGCCCACTCTGGGCCCTCTTCCTGCTCCTTACTGTGAGGTTAAGAACTTTGGTGTCATCTTCAACCCATCCTCTCCTTCTCTCCTCACATCTCTGACGTCTCTAAGAAGTCAAACTATCAGCTGCACCCCTCACAGGTATTCTTCCTTTTCTCACTTTCCCCCAGAAGCTCACTGTCTCCAGAGCTCTGGTCCTCTCTAGACTGGACTATTGCAACAGCCTCTTTTTATTAATCTTCCTGCCTCTACTCTTCGGCCTTTACAACTTATCCAGAACAGGACTGCAAGACTTGTCCTTGGCCTCAATTCCAAGGATCGTATCCCTCCAACTCTGAAATCTATTCACTGGCCGCCCACAGCTACAATAATCAACTTCAAGACCCTCTGCATTATCCACAAGGCTTGCTGGGGCCTGGGACCACTCTACCTCCAACTTTCTCTTCCAAAACATCTTCCTTCTCGAGTTCTGTGCTCATCCACCTCCAACTCTCTGAGGATCAGACACTTCTCCAAGCAGAGATTCGGGGGCAGATCTATCTCCTTGGCTGAGGCGTCCCTCTGGAACAGCCTCCCTGCCTCTCTCAAACTTGAGCAGAACCACCTCTGTTTCCGTAACCATCTCAAGACCTTCCTTTTCGATTCCGCTTTCTCTCTTCCTCTCCCCTGCTGATGCACCTGGCTGCTCAGTGCAATGGTCACCTGGTTACCCTCTGAACTCAGGCCCAGGCTCCTGCATCTCCCGTTGCCCTCACACTGCCTCTAAGGACCACAGCACTTAAGGGTCTTTAGAGGCAACCCTACAGTCCCTTCTCTCTGAACTTACGAGCCACCCGCTGGCTGCACTTGTGAGTTATCTGCACTTTCCCCTTCCCCTGCCCCAGCACTTCTCCCCTTCCCTCTTCCCTGCACTTGTGCCATCTAAATGACGCAAGGCCTAGTAAGATTGCTATGTTGTCCTCCCTTGTTTCCTCCTCCTTGTCTTGTCGTGCCTAGAGGTGCGTTATAAATGCCACATCATATCATATGAGATGTATGGATCTTTAGTTGGCTTGCAGAATTTAAGCAGATTAGAGCAGGGAGCCGCCAGAGACCTTGATGGGCAGACAAACCTGGAACCACATATAGCATATCAGTGAATGGCATAGCAAGGCCTGCGAAAAGGCATGAAGGTTACCAGACAGCCTTAGAAGTCATAGAAACACATAGAAAAGGCCTTACAACCTTCTGTTTTTGTAATGGTCCTAGCACTAGTCTCCCATTTCACTCTCTCACAATGCCACAGTCCGCCGTCCCTTCGGAGTAGGATCTCCCCCGAACCCTGCAAGAGCAGGCATCCACCGAGGAGACGACACACCCTTGTACGAGTGATGTGGTAAACGCACTGGATACTGCGCAGGGTTAGAACCTAATAATCCTCGCCCGCTTCACCTATATTGCAAATTAAGCAATTCATGCCAGCAGATGCCCTTTTGCCATTATGAGTTACCCACAGGCATTCTGCGCTACTATGCGCCCATCTAGGCTTGTTCACATCACCATCGACACTGCCGACCAGGAGGGAGGCAACAGCTCCAAGATGGTGGTTTGCCGAATCGGCTACGTAGCCTAAGCCTCTGCGAGCAGCCTCATCAGTTTCTGCGAGCCCTGATTGGGTCCCCGGCGCATTTGAAGCACTTATCGTATGCCGGTAGGCGTAGCCGGCCATCGTCATTAAGGCCGTGGAATCAAGGCTACCACCCTTTCCAGAGCCTGTCCCGTGCCTGGCCCTGCCTCCTGCCAGCCACCCTGGACCCTGAAAACAAGCCGACTGCTAGCAAGGTACTGTGCCCGCACTTCACCACACCCCCCGCTTACCTCATAACTGCTTTGCATCTTCTCGTTTTGCCATCCACAGTGGTGACCCACCGCCACTGTAAGTGTCTGAAGCAGGTTACTGTCATAAAATGAGTGTTCGCACACACGTGCCAACAACCGCCTCAGCACGCTATGTTTGCTCATCCAGCCCCTTCCTGCATGCGGTAATACCCGAGCCTACATAGACTTGACTCTTACGATTGCTCTACCAAATTCCATGAGCGTCGCATATGAAGCCTGCTCCATACTGTGCTACTTGTGCATTATTACAGCCGTTTACTTTGCTCTGAGTTTGACTGTTTTACCTAGTTGCCATGCCGCCCAAGTCCTGCACTTGCCTGCTACATGGTATGCCTAGCTACTTTCGACTTTTGCACCCAATTTGTTGTACATCACACTTGCCAGCTTAAGTATAGTATCCTGAGCCCAGGCGCACCCACTCTGCTCGTTGCCTAAAGTACTTATATGCATCTAGGTACTACTATATTGCACACTAGCCAAATGCTTTTCTGAATCTAGACATTCATTCCAACTAATTGCTTCACGATGAATCCAGATGCCGCCCATTTCAGGCATGTTAGCCTATTGCGTACCTTAAACACAGTTGTTGCCCTTGCATTTTAGCCAACTGCCTTAATTTCGAATCTAGGTGTTACCCTTTTTAGGCATGTTAGCCTATTGTTTTTACTTTTGAACCTAGTTGTTGCCCTTGCATTTTAGCCAACTGCTTTAATTTCGAAACTAGGTGTTGACTCTATGCCTCGTACTAGGATATATCACTCAAGTATCTCGGTAGTTGCCTGTCCTAGCCCTGTGCCCAAAATTCTGTCTGCGATTTAGGTGACTCATTATTTACCTAACTGTCGCATTTACAGCATTTTCAGCCTGTGTTCATGCTTGCATGTACAGTGATTAAGGGTCAGTGTGCTCCCTCTACCTCCTCCGCCGCCCGGTGACTTATCTTGCACCTAGGTGTTGTGCACTACCACCATGCTCGTTAGGGCGCTCCTTATACTGTATCACGTACTGCCCTTTCAGGCAGCCATTGCCGCTCTGATACTCACACTTCCCCCACGGCCGATAATCAATCAGCTATTTGACACCCTGACTCACCTAAGCCCCTTCCACCTGACTCTGTCTAGTGTGATCCCTACAATGGGCCCCACGACCACCACTACAGGCCTACATTACATCAACAACTACATCAACCTTTATCTCAATGACCCGGCCCTCTGGCTGGAACACTTCGCTAGGAAACCTACTCCGAATCAACCGTGCTCTTTATCTCTCAGAAACAAGAGATTAGGCACTAGATTCCGCATTTGACCCACCCGCAGTAATGTCTCCAAGCGAACACTACACACTCCACCGTGCTCACCCTCTCCAACCACTAATAGCAAATCCTCTACTACAAAGGCTAAACCGCCTCTCATCAAGGGCGCCCTTATCAACGCCAGATCTCTTCCAGCGCATGCACTAGACATTGCAGACCTCATCACATCCTCAGACCTTGACTTTATTGCCATATCTGAAACTTGGCTACATGCCGCATCCGGCCCCTCACTGTCCCTTGCCTTACCACCCGACTACGGTATCACGCGATGTGACCGCACCACTCCTCAAGCCAGAGGTGGTGGCGTGGCCATCATCCATAAAAACATTCTTGAACTAAGAATGTCGACCAACTCCAATCTTGAGTCAGCTGAATTACTTTCAGTTAAACTCTCACTAACTTCCAACCAAACAGCCACCCTCCACCTTATCTACAGGCCCCCAGGCCCTGCACCATCCTTTGTCTGCGAAATATCCACCCTCCTCCTCGACAATACTAAAACCAACACTCAAATCATCATCCTAGGCGACTTTAATCTGGGACTTGGTGACCCAAAAGATCCCATTGCACTGGACCTGGAGTACGCTCTAACCAACTTTGGCTTCACCCTGCACATTCAAGAGCCTACTCACACTAAAGGCAGGACCCTTGACTGGTTAGCTGCTCCAACTGCAATATTAATGTCCTTGCCAATACCCCCTCCTTATGGTCTGACCACCACATCATCACCTTTAATATTGAAGCCACCCCCCGTGTCCCGACTCTGATAGCTCCAGCCCTCCCCACCAGAAATAAAAGGGACATAACTAAGGAGAAGCTCCTCCCTCTGCTACTCCCATCTCTTAATGTTGCCATTGACTCCTGTAATGATCCCACCGCCTTAGCAGAAATCTACAACTGTAGTATGCTCACAGCTATAGACTCTATCGCCCCTATCAAACTCAGGAAGGCTAAACCACGTGCACACCTTAACTCCTGGTTCACGCCACAGTTAAGAGTGCTCCGCAAAGCTAAACGTTGTGCCGAAAATCGCTGGAAAAGTCACCCTTCTGATGAGCACAAAGACGGCTACTTCCTTGCATCGCTCACCTACAAAGAAGCTATTATCGCTGCAAAAAAAGACTCCCTTAATAACCGTATCCTGCAAGCTGACTCGAACACTAAGGAACTCTTTAAGATCCTAAAAGAGCTCGAAACTCCAGCCACCCCCCTGACACCTGCATTAAAGATAGTAAATGGTGCGCCAACATCCAGTCAGCCTTACTGAATAAAATCTCTATGTTACAATCCAAAATTAAAGACAAACAAGATAGTCTGAAACTGGACAAACGCCCTCTCACCCCTGCATGGGCCCTCTGTCCTAACTCGCATAATTCCAAACCTTTTGCCTTCTCACCGCTCACTATTGCTGAGGTGGAAAACATCATTTTGAGGATCAAACCTTCCAACTGCCAAGGTGATCCGTGTCCCGCTCCCATTGTTAAGGTATCTGCCCACGACCTGGCCCCATTCATTACGTCCTTTATCAACTCCTCCTTTAAAACAGGTATTGGCCCTGACAACCTTAAGGACGCATGTGTGATCCCATTGCTTAAAAAACCCTCCTTAGACCCAAGGATACCCACTAACTTCAGACCCATAATCCCTGTCCTGTTCCTGCTCAACATCTTAGACCGTGCAGCATACCTGCAGATCCAAGAGTACTTGGAATCCAATAATCTTCTAGGTCTTAGACAATCTGGATTCCGTCCCAGACACGGGACTGAGACGGCTCTGATAGACCTCAAAACACAAATAGAAGTCTTGAAGGACAAGAGCAAACTAGCCATGTTACTTCTCCTCGACCTCTCTGCGGCATTCGATCTGGTCAATCACCAAATCTTATGCAGGCACCTCCACTCTGCTGCCCACTTCTCTCCGTCAGCCACAGCCTGGATCAAATCCTTTGAGTAATAGATCTATGCGGGTCTTCTCTCAGTCTGCAGCTGCAGATCCCTCCCCAATTCACTGTGGCATCCCTCAGGGTTCTTGTGTGTCACCCACACTCTATAAACCTCTCTTTGATGTGCTTGACTATCTGGGTGTCTCCTACACAAACTACACCGACGACACCCAGATACTCATTCCCATTACTGGAGACTATTTAGCTGACACTAAGGCCCTGAATGACATCTACCTGGTCATCCAAGCCTGGATGGCCCAACACCAGCTATGCCTCAATGACGACAAGATGGAGCTCCTCATTCCTGGGCATTACATAACGCCTTAGCAAACTTGAGCCATCCTACCAGTCGTTTATCATTGATGGCAATACCATCCAAGTTTCGAAAGACACAAAAACTCATTGCACCCTGCAGGCCATTTCTAACTACTCCGAATAGTGTCACACTAGCCAGAACCCTCATTATGTCTAAAATTGACTATGGTAGCGCCCTCTACCTAGGAACTAGCCAAGAGAACCTGAATAAACTACTAATCACCCAGAACAACGCTATCAGAGCTGCCTTAAACATCCCTCGAAACCACCACATCTCTGAATCCAGAATCAATCTACAGTGGCTACCCGTCAAACAGAGAATTACACTGAAATCACTTGCCCTCACGCACAAATGCTTGGCCAACAAGGCCCCCCGTACCTCTGTAGTCGGCTATCCTGTCATGCGCCTATCCGACCTCAAAGAACTGCCCAGACCTACTGTTTATCGATCCCTAGGTTCAAACTGCAAAAAGCGGGGGGCACTACCTTCCCTGTCCTTGCCTCAAAGCTATGGAATGCCCTCCCCATCTCCATTAGATCTGAAAATTCCTTTAACGTATTCAAGGCTAAAAAGAAATCATGGCTCTTCAATCAGCTCTGAAACATGATCTGCACACCACAGCCTTACTAGCATCGGCCCACCTGTCTGCCTGCTGTCCATGTTTGTCTCTATGTCTCTTGTAAAATATTTGCTCTGTAAATTATGTATATTGATATTCTTGTTGTTTATTATGTATGTACATTCACCCCGTGCTTAAAATTATGTATGTTTATATGCTCTGTATGTAACTCTGCACAAGTTGCGCCCTGATACCGCGGGGCCTGATGGTGCGCGTTACAAATAAAACAAATACAAGAGACTCTCTCTCTCTTTCTCTCTCTCATAGATCTTGAAACAGTATGTGCCAAAGGGATCTGGATATTGACAGGTGAGGAATGAGGACAGACAGGAGACTTGTATTACTATCATAAACTACATGGCGAGCGTTATGGGGGGTCAAGAACTCTTTGTTCAGAGAAACAACTGCTTGAGAAAGGAAGACCGCAGGCTCCCCGTTCAACTTTCTTAGTATGTAGGTTAGAGTGCCGTTTCAAGCCTCAGTTGTTAGAATCGAGATATGGCGAGAAAGTTAGGCAGTGGGAAGGAGATAAAATAATACTATGTTTGTTGCTTGTATGGCACCTCACAATGCTATTGAGACTGTATCAAGCTGAAACCCCTGTTTGAGGTCAAATGTAAGAGAATGGTGGCAAATACAAAGTTTTACAAGTTTAAAGGGTTAAAATTGCTGAATTTGCCCTCAGGGGGATCTGGTGGAACAGGCGGATTTTGCCTCAAATTCCCCATTGCTTCACTGAATGTTTCCAATTTTGCTCACCCCTGTTCTTGAGGTCACTTCACAGCACTGAGATTGAGGAGAAGAAGAATGGGGCAAGAAGAGCAAGCTTAAGGCAGTGGAAGCACGACATTGGGCCTCATTACAAGTACGGCGGTGGGGGTAAAAACGGCAGTAATGCTTTACTGTGCGCCCTAAGACAGGTTTGTTGGTAGGGTGGAGAAATTTCCCCCAGCAAAAGCTGGAGGTAAATCCTCTAATTTACCACCAAAAATCAGCAAAATGGGCGGAATTACAGCCAGCGGTAATTCTGCTAAAATCCCCATAGAGTACTATGGGCTCTGAAAATGGGGATTAACACCACCCTATCACCACTGGCAGTGCCACAGTACATCCGCCAGATCAAGTGGCGGTAACGGAAGTGGAGTTTGGCAGTAATTCGGCAGATTTACCGCCGAATTTCCACCAAACTCTTAGTGAAGGCCAAATGGGCTGTTATGTCTAGTTGGTTACTTGTATAGTGCTACGCTGTTGTGGAGACCGTTTCAAAGCGCTGAGCGTGAGAAGGGTGGCACTACTGGAAAAGTACAGAGAGAGGGTGAGGGAGTGGGAAGGGGGTCACACATCGGTTGATAATAGCGCTTAACACAGCGGCGACGTCAAGGGCCTTTCAATGAACCGCGGGTGCACAGAAGTAGAATAAGGGGGAGGAGGTGGCAGCCTGGGGGACACATGCTGGTCAGTTCACATTGCTAATACCAATTGGCAGCGTAAGTGCCTTCCACACCTGCCTACCCCTCCCCCTTATTCCCCCTAACGAAGAGCGGTGATGCCCGCGCGCGCGCGCGCGCGGCTCCCTCCCGCCGCCACCCCCACCCTAATGAAGATGAGTGTTGCTGGAGCCCTCGCCGGCTTGCGCTCCCTCCTGCGGGCGCGGCTGGCTCTTACACCTTAATGAAGAGTAGTGGTGTCCGAGCTCGCAGCTCCCCGCGCTCGCGGCCCCAGATCCATATCCGATGATTTCTTGCTCGCCGGCGCAGGTTATTTTTTCCTAAGTGCATTTAATGCATCTGCGCTTCACCTCAGAACAGGAGGCGGGCGGGGCGCTATCGATCCCCATTAAGGGCCTTGGTTAAAATGGGCCCGTCTGCTGCGCGCAGAAGCATCGCCATCAAGCCATCTCCTGCTTAATGCGCGGCCGCAAGAGTCCAGCTTCTGGCCCACAGGTGGGCCCGGCCGCTCCCTGCAGCGGGGATGGTGTGGGGGCTGGGCGGGGGAGGGGCCTGTTGGGAACTGCGCATGCGAGGAGTGCACGATTTATTTTCATCATTAACTATTTTTTTTGTCACAAACATCATTTTTTTAAGACATAGAGTAATTTTCGCAGAGCACGTTTTGGCGTGTCAAATGGCATGGAGGACTTCAAAGTAAATGTGTCTTGTGCGCCTACGCCCCGACGCACGCACGCACGCGCGCGCGCGACAAAACCCAGACTGGGCGCCCTCCCTCCCCACCTTCCACAACATAGACCTACCTCCCAACTGCCCCCAAAGGGGGGCGGGCAGAGGGTTCGGGTGAAAGAACAGGTGTTCCTCTGGTACCTGGTGACCCAGGGCACCGGGTAGGCTCAAAACCCTTTGGGTTGGTGGCTGGCAGACAGCATTGCGAGGGCTTACATACTGATGAATAGTGGCTAGCAGAATGCCTATTGAGGTATCAGGCTGGCACTGGCCTGGGAGTTAGTTTGTCAGTTATAACATTATGTGGTTGCTCCTATGTTACGAAAATGCTCTTTGATTTTTTTAAAACAGCCATGAACCCACATTGGTTGTATTTGTCCTCCTCCCCTTTCTCACTGGTGATACATATATATGGAATGAAGGTGATTTACTCACTAATTGAATTCTTTATATACTGGTGAGAGAGTGTTGTAGTCACAATATTCAGACTGGACGAACATTATGAAAACATGATCATCTGAGACCATGCCCACACACCCAAAATACACGACACGTGTCTCATGATGTATTCTTTGGGACAGGCAGCCTCATCTTAATCCGCACCCATCACTACGTCACACCCAGCACTTGTGCGATTCCACAATCTCCAATTTCTCGTCCCACTGTAGCCTCATGTCCGGTTCTGGGAGACTGTGACAAAAGGGATCCTGTAGGTTTGGGATACTCCTTTTTTGGAATCTGGTGACCGTGGAAATGAGCATTGTGGCTGTCAGCTTCAGTCCTGCCCCATGGTTGTGCTAATTTAGCCTGTTTTTTCTTTTCTTCCCAGGCACTCTAAATTGCTCCAGGCTAGCAAACGAACTACACTGGCATCACCCCACCATTCCAGACCAGCTCCCCTGATGGGGCGCTGAGTAACCTGCAAATAAAATGGTGTTAATTCAGGAGATGGGCCGCAATGCTGAGTTCCTCATCTAATTAAGGCACAGTACACGAGAGGGGACGTTTTGATAGCCTTACAGGCTCTCATATAAAACTTTGCCAACTTGTCAAGCAGTAAACACATTCACTTTCTTCATAGTCACACCCGCTCCAATTCACATCCTCTTTCATCGTTTGAAATAGCAAGCACAGGCTCCTCAGCTGTGGCGGAGGTCTCGCTGTCATCCCCACCAGCATCGCCAGGGCTTTCCTCATCTTTACCACCCGCCCCGTATGCCCTGGGGCAGGTGGGCTTCCACCAGGGCTGCCATGCATCACCACCTGGGCCGTCACATGCAATGCGGCCCGGGACTTCACTCTCCTCCGGGCTGCCCGGACTGCCCCCCGGGCAGACTGTAGGCCTCAGGCCGTGCCCCAGTCAGGGGACGCTCCCCACACACGTGGCCCCGGACTGGGGCATTTCCTTCACTGGGCCACTCTCGCTAAGCGGCCTGTGACTTTGATATCTTCTGGCCCGCCCAGACTGGGCCCCAGACGGGCCGCTGCCTCCCAGGCCATGCTCCTATCCAGCACACGCAGCTCTTTTCCTTCACCCAGGCCACACCACACACGTGGCCTTTTGCTTGTTTTCATCCTGGGCTGCAGCTGGCAGACGCAGGAGGCCCTGGGGCCGCTCAAGGCAGCCCCCCCAGGGAGCACAGCTCTTTAATTTCTTTCTAGCCTTTTTGCAATCTTTTTTGGGTTCTCTGCCTTTCTCCTGGCTCCCCTTCTTTCAACTGTCACTTTACAACTGTCCTCCTCTTCAGGTAAGTCAATTTCCCTGGCAGGGGAGGCCTGACATTGTCCCTGAGTCCCAATGTTCCATGTGTCCCCCATGGTGGGGAACGTGGTACAGTCAGGTAAGTTCATGTTAAGTACATACACATTAAAACACCCATGAAATAAAACTTTGAAACTCCTGCTATTGTCTTGTGGTTTCTATACATTTTTATTGTTAAGCCCCCCCCCCCCAACCGGGCCCCATTGGGCCTGGGATTACACTAAAATTTGCAAATCCAGGTGCAGCCAAAGATGTGCAGTGCCCCCAATGCACACCTTTATTGACATCACTGGACGTGACATCACAGAGAGTATCATCAGTCTTTGATAGTTCAGGACGTAATTGGAAATTATGTTACAAGAGATTGCCAAAAGTAAGCAAAGAGGAAAGTTATTTAGTGACTTGTAATATATGAATGATCCTGATTATTTATAAAATATGGAAGAATACTTTATTTTATTGACCCATGAGTGAGGCTTTTAACACTGCTGTGCACTGAATCACTCCGAGTGGGGCCACAATGTTGGCAGTTATGGCACAAAGGAATGCATGATTTGCTCAGAATCAATCCATTTTTTAAAGTGGTGAAGTCAGGATTTGCATCAAGTGTGCACCTTTTAATACATGTTGTAAGTTATATCTGGTACAAATAAAGTGCTAAAATAATACTGTGTTTCATAGAGATGGCTTGAAAAGTACACAAATCACATTATAAACAAACCCGAGAAATATATTCACCATTATAGAAAATATTAAGCACAAGAATATGATTGTAGCTTTATTGTCCACACCCTGAATTTAAGAGTACAAATAGCAGAATGCAAAGTAGCCCAATCCTAAAAAAAAAATCACCTCTGGATTCTGCAAGTGTACCTTCAAGACTTAAAGGCTTATTATTATGTGAAGAAAATGTGAGGTTAAAAAATATCGACCTTTTTGTGCTTGTCAAATAAGATGTCGCCGTGGAAATAATCTAGAAGGGACACACAGTTTAAATGCCATCGAAAAGGGCTCTGATTGTGTAATTAAGTGGATTTGATGGGGCGGAGGGAGTTTCAGGTCCAAAGGTACCCTCCCAGTTTGTATCATTCTACACACACACCTACTAGGGGAGGGGGGCTTGCTACAGACAGTGGGCCATTGTCTGCTCACCGCTTTACCAACCGCTGTCGACCTTAAGAGCGTCCCAATTAACAGTGCTGCATTTACCACAGCGACATGTTACACACGTTTTTGCGAACCCCCAAGGACTCAGAGAGCCAGGGGAGTTGCTAGGTCTGGAAAAGACCCGGGGATAAGCTGATATCGGTACTGTTGGGACTGGGGGCTAGCTAGTCTTTTGGCTGTAGCTCCTGAGATTCTATCCGGGGCTACAACCAAAAGATCAGGGGCTATAGCCCCTTTAGCCCCAGCAGAGAGCAATGGAGACTAGTGTGTGTCACAGCAAGCAGGCATTTTGAATACTGTGGGAACGAGGAAGGAAGGCTTAGGTTTTTGCAGCAGTGTCTCGAAACAGGCACTTGGCCAGTGCCCCACCTGAGCCACACTTCTATAAGCAGAGCGGGATGTGAGGGAGAAGAAAGAGGAGGTGGAACGTGTTGGGGAGAGAAACAGAGATAACAATAAAGGTGGGCAGGGCTGGGTGGAGGCAGTAGGGCTAGGAAAAGAGTCCTAAAGAGGATTAGTAGCATCAGTCCCTGCCAAGCTTTGGGGCGTTACTGGACTTGATCACACCTTTCTCCCAGTGCCCACTGTCATTTCAGAATGACATTATTCACATTACATGTGAAAAACCCAGTAGTTTGAGTTTCCATTTAGCACTCACTTTAAGTGACTTCTCTAGTCATTTGGTCAATATGGGACACGCACACTTGTTTCCATTCACACTAACTTGAAAACCACAGTGTTCAGGTTTCTCAAAGCAGGCACAATACATGTGTTGACTCCCTCTGTCCCGATACGCTATCCCCACCCCCTCTGATCCCCCTGTGATGTTCCCTTGTGCCCCCTCCCTTCTCGCACCGAGGTGTTGCCTGTTTTGCTTGATTCGTCTACCCTTCTCCCCCTCATTCCCTCCCCCCCTCCAGCCTACTTCTACAGGAGTCTGTAATGATACATTCTGGTTTCACCATCGTCTTGTGGCCAATGCTGGATTCACTTTTATGGACTTCATTGATTCACGGTGCGTCACCCTTTCTCAACTCTCAAGCTGGACCTCCTTTGCATCTTGTACTCATGGTGGCCCTGAATCAAGCTGTTCCCATTTTCATCAACATTATGTGTTACTACTGACTTCTGCAATTGTATTCGCTCTCCCCTCTTGCTTCTCCACTCTTTTTGACTGCTTACTCTCTGTTCTCGCCTCCTCTCCTCCCCTTACTTTCTTCTATGCACTTACTCTATCAGATTTGTCCCTGGAGCTAGTATGATACCAACCTCGTCTGTCTCCTCCCCCCTCCCTTTACTTGTCCCCACCTATCTGAAATTTCGTCAGGCCTAGTACGGTAGTCGCCTGTCTGTTTCCATTTCCTTCCCACTCTCCCCCTCCCTTCCTTATCTATGTCTTAGCTCTTACACTATCTGAAATGCTGTCAGGCCGAGTATGATAGTTCATTTCACATCCTTACTGTTCATGGCCTGTAAGAATGTCATTGTATTTTCCCTTGTTCCCTCCCTTGCCTTGAAGCGCTTTGAAACACATTGTGTGTATGCGCTATATAAATAGACTACCACATATCATATCATATCATATATCTATTTTTACAAACAAATCGGATTAACCAGTTCTAGAGGCTGTTACTAATTCAGGAGCAATTACCTCCTGATAATTTCATGTAAAGATTATCATTTAATGAATTTAGTTTTCACCATTACAAATGTATGACAAACATTACTACCTAAACTGCAGCCTCCTTTATTAAACAAGGTACACCTTATTCCATTCATAAACAAGCAATAACGCAATCACTAGAATCAGTCTTGGGCATTTCCTACAAAGTACCAGGATACTGGGCCTCATTACGAGGTTGCCGGTCTGGAAACTACGGTACCGGTAAGCTTGCCGGTACCGTTGTTTCCGGACCAGCAAACTACGAGGTCTGCGAGCGGTTGCCTTTCTGCCCGCCAGGTCAGACCTGATGCACCGGCTATTAGCACTGCCGGTGCATCCGTCCTGCCCATTCCCATTGAGTCCTATCGGACTCAATGGGAATGGGAGGTAATATTTTCCGGCACCCGGCAATGGGCAATTACCGGGATCGCCGGGGATGTAATGCACCGGTAGGTCCCCATTGCCGGGCGCCGGAAAGAAATGACTGCGGCGGCTACTGCCGGACTCATAATGAGGCCCATTATGTTAAAAGAGAAGGTAAACGCAGGTCATGCTTTTATTTCTGCTTCACTGAAGTACTTAGTAGACTGATAGAGTTGTCACCCTTCCAAGATTGCTTGTTTTTTTGCGGTGTTGTTTTTAGGAGGAAAGAAACAGTATTCAATAAAAGGTGATACATGCAAGTTAGAACATGTTTGCCAATCAACTTCTTCACTGAAGCCATTGTTTGCAAGAAAAAGAAATTGAAACCCATAAGCATGATTTGGCCAATGGAATGTTGTGTTTATAAACAAGTGTGCATTAATCTTGGAAAGAATAGGTGGTTCGGGGGTCGCTCTGTGACCCAGATTTTTGTGCAGGTTTTCTGATTTCTCTGAATTGTTGGATAGTTCAGTCACTAAGTGCTTACTTCTGAGATCTTTGTTAAACCTTCTGTTCCATGCTTGAACAATGGCAGACCTCAGCTGTTGATCCTTCTGGGAGGGATACATTGGCCCTCATTCCGAGTATGGTGGTAGTCATGGCGCTATTTGCGCTATTTGCGCTATGACTGCCTCCCATACCGGTACCGACTCCGTTTTGGTTCAATGGGGACTTACCGGTCCATTCCGACCTTGGAGGTAAGTCCCCTTTTACCAAACCATTCCCCATTCCCATTTGAGCCCCCTTAGGGCTCAATGGGAATGGGGAGGGCGCAAATAACGGGCCGGCATATGCCAAGCCCGTTATTTGCGCCCAGGTCCCTTAACGGGTCCCGTCATTAACACCGTTAAGGAAGGGACCCGCTAAGGGACCTCGTAGTAGGGTGGTAAGGGATTACCGGCACCGGTCTCCTTACCGGTGCCCGGTATCCCTTACTGCCCTACTCGGAATGAGAGCCATTGACTACTATATATTTGGGTAATACTATTTTCTTTTAGTTACATTGAGCCTCATTACGAGTTTGGCGGTAGCTGTGCTGGTAAAACTGGCACGGCTGCCGCCAAACTCCTGAAATTACCGGCAACCAGCAATGGGCAATTACCAGGGTATTCTGACCCCGGCAGACCCGATAATTACCCATTGCCGGGTGCCGGTACTCATTACTCCTCATTCCCATTTGAGCCTCATAGGGCTCAATGGGAATGGGGCGGTCGGATGCACCGGCACCATTCATAAATGGTGCCGGTGCATCCGTCGAGTTGTGCTCGCGGGTGCCGGTCTGCCCGCCAGGTCAGACCTAGCGGGCAGAAAGGCACCCACGGGCACAACTCGTAGTTTGCCGGTCCGGTAGCAACGGTGCTGGTTGCTTACCGGCGCCGTTACTACCGGACCGGCAAACTTATAATGAGGCTCATTGTCATGAAACGAAAAAACAGAAGCAGCAACACTTAAGCAATATTACCTGAGCATGTGGGTGGCAGGGGCTAGGTAATGGCATTACCAGAACCAGTAATGCCTCCCTCTGCTCGGGTAATGTTGCTATTAGTACCCCAGCATGTTGGACTGTGCTACTAAAAGTGTTTTATTTTATTTTATTGTGAAACAACGTCTTTATTGTTTCGCAACTTAAAAATATTTTTAAAAAGATGCGTGCATGGATCAGGGAGAAGGTAGTGCCTTTTCCATTTCCATGGTGGCCATTGTCGGGTCAGTGATGCAGCTGCTCAGAATAGGCCAGACTCTATTGGGCAAATGAAGAACTCTTGAGGACCACACAAGGGGTGGGCTTGGAGATACGCCTGGGTCCACTTTCTTGTTTTTTTGTTTTGCTAGTCCGGCTGGAGGTGTGCAGCAAGCAGGCTGCTGGTCCTGGCTGAAATGAATACTGCTCGGCTATCTCACTTGGAAGATTTCTCACCAGCTGTCTGCCAGGGACATGTCTGAGATCTGATGACAGCCCTGAAGCAAAAGAAACGCCGACCGGCGGCATCTCCAGAGCAAATGGCCGTCAGGAGCAGCAGGTGGCAGAGACACGCGATTCCCGAGACTTTTAAGAGGACCTAAATAAGAAATGCATGTCTCTGTGTTTGACTCAAGGGAGAAGGATTGTGGGAGAAAAGGAAAAGGCATTCATTCAATGGATGCAGGAAATGGCAGCCAAACATGTCAGAATTCAAACACCATTAAATATAATATATTGGGCCATGCAGAGTGAAAGGTAGACAATAGAGAAAGGGACCTAGGCAATGGGTAGAAAAACGCACGCGCCATATCTTAGTGACTGTCAAGAGATTCCTCTCACCTAGAGTTGGGGCCTTCACCAAAGAGGGCTAACTACCCTGGTCTCGTCAAACTTCCAAATCACCTTCAAATGGTGGAATGTTTTAAAAAGAGTTTCCATTTCTTTTGAATTCGCAGCAGGTGCATGCTACGTTCTTTATTGAAAGCAAGTGAGGTAGCAGACCCATCGAATCTGCCCACTTGCAAACCAGTAATAACACTCTTGATGTTCTAATCTCCTCTGACCTCCCCCTCTCCGTCCCTCTCTCCACTCCTCTCTCCTGGAGTGATCACTTTCTCCTATCCTCCCACCTCACCCTACCTACCCCGCAGGCCAAGCCACCTCCATCACTGCCACCCACCTTCTCAGTGTCAGTTGAGGCTTTCACCACCACCTTCTCACCCCCTCATCCCCCTTTGGCTGACTCTCACCCTGACACAGCCCTCTCCATGCTCCACTCTTCTATATCTGATACTCTTGATATCCTTGCCCCTGTCATGAGAATCCACCTGAAGCCCAAAGCCAAGTGTAACTCCTGGTATGACTCAGATCTCGTCACCCTAAAACGCAAGTGCGGGGTGGCCGAGAGGAAATGGCGTGCTTCATGTTCATCCTCTGACAAACTGTCCTGCCGCCTGCTGCAAAGGCAATACCGGCTCTCCATCCTCACCAAGAAGAGAGCTCATATCCAAGCCCGCGTCTCTGCGGCATCTAACAACTTGGCTGAACTCTTTAAAATCTGCAAGGAACTAGCCAATCTTGCCGCAGTCTCTACCTCTCCTGTACCTTCTCAGGCCCTCTGCACGGCACTGGCTTCTAGCTTCATTTCAAAAACACAGGACATCCTGTCCTCACTCTCCTCCTATCGCCTCCCTCCCTCCCTCCATTCCCTGCTCTTCCACTGGCCCTTCTGCAGCCACCCCCCCTCCCTCCTTCTCTGTCTTTCCACTTTTCTCTGCAGACGAGGTTTCTAGACAAATCCGATCTATGAAAGTCTCGTTGAAACAGGTTCACCCCCACCCGTTCCTCCAAACTATCAAGGATCGCATCGACTCCCTGGCTTCTGCCCTGGCTGATTTCAACAATCATTCCTTCGCCACTGGAGTTTTCCCATCCCCCTGAAGCACTCTCTTGTTCACCCTCCTCCTAAGAAACCCTCTGCCGACCCCTCCGGCCCGGCTAACTATCGCCCTATCTCCATCAGTTCCTTCCTGGGCAAGCTCCTGGAGAAACTGGCCATCTCCCAGCTTAATCTCCACAGTTAATCTGTTGGTTGTCTCTATGACCATCAGTCTGGCTTCAGAGCTGCCAGAAGCACGGAAACTGCTCTCCTGAACATCCATGAAGACCTGCTCTCCAACCTTGACTCCAACACCCCGTGTGTCCTCATCTTGCTTGATCTCTCTTCTGCCTTTGATACTGTCAACCATGCCATCCTGCTCAACCGTCCCCGTGATAACCTGGGAATCACTGGTCAGGCTCTGGCGTTACTGACCGCTTTCCTCTCCGACCGACCCTCCCAGGTCCAACTTGGGTCCTTCCTCTCCGATACCTTTTTCTCTACCTGTGGTGTCCCCCAGGGATCTAACCTCTCTCCCTGGCTGTTCAACCAATACCTGGCACTCCTAGCCCACCGCAACGCCGCTCTCTGCCCCAATTTTCAGTGCTATGCAGATGATACCCAGCTCATGTTCAGGCTACCCTCGACCTCCTCTTCCCCTTCCCTCATCTCCGACTGTCTGCTATCCAGGAGTGGTGTGCCACCAATGACCTCTGCCTTAATGCCAGAAAGACTGAGATTATACTCATCGGCACACCCACTCCCTCCTTCCCTGCAGCTCTCTGGCCGGCCTCTCTTGGCCCTCTTCCTGCTCCCACCTGCAAGGCTAAAAACCTTGGGGTCATCTTTGACTCCACACTCTCCTTCTCTCCTCACATCTCTGACGTCTCTAAGAAGTCACACTACCAGCTACACCTCCTCAGAGGTATTCTTCCTTTCCTCTCCTTCCCCCAGAAGCTCACCGTCTCCAAAGCCCTGGTTCTCCCTAGGCTGGACTATTGTAAAAGTCTCTATTAAATCTGCCTGCCTCTACTCTCTGCCCTCTGCAACTTATCCAGAACAGGACTGCGAGACTTGTCCTTGGCCTCAAGCCCAGGGATCGTATCTCTATAGGACTGAAAATTTTGCACTGGCTCCCAGTGGCTGTGAGGATTAAGTTCAAAACCCTCTGCATTGTCCACAAGGCCTTCTGGGGCCTCAATACCTCCAACTCTCTGTTCATAAATACCTTCCTTCTCGAGCTCTTTGCTCATCCGCCTCTAACTTCCTCAGGGTCAGTCGCTTCTCCAAGCAACAAGTTGGAGGTAGATCTCTCTCTTCAGCAGGGGCCTCCCTCTGGAACAGCCTTCCTGCCTCCCTGAAACTTAAGGAGAACCATCTCCGGTTCCGGAAGCACCTCAAAACCTTCCTCTTTGCTTCTGCATACTCTCCCCCTCTCCCCTGCTGAATTCCTGGCTGAAACTGCACTGGTTACCTGGCAACCCGTACTGATCCTGGGCCCAGGCACATCTGCACTGCCTCCCTGGCAACCCCCGCACCTGGGGACTGTTACTCTGCATCCCTACAGTCCCCCTACCAGCACTTATGTTGCTCTTACCTTGCACTTGCCACCATCTGGTATTTTTATTTATCTTATTTATTCTACTATCCCTTTACTGCACTTTCCCCTCTCCCTTCCCCCACACACTTTTCCCTTTCCCCCTTCCCATGCACTTGCGCGATCTGAATGACACCTGGCCTAGTAGGATCGTTGTCTGTCTTCCCTCTGTTCCCCCTCCCTTGCCTCGTTGCACCTCGAAACACGTGTGTATAGGCACATTATAAATGCCATATCATATCATATCATATCATATCATATCATATCATGATAATACGCTACATGGGGCACAACCAAAGAGTCAACAGGAGACAAGCTGAACTACTCAGCAATGATAAGTATAGCATACAGGAGCCAAACCCCAGAGACTGCGGCATGTGCCAACGAGTGAGTGCGCCACCGTGTGTGCACTGCCCAAGAGTCGACCATGCCCGCCCTCAGCATGGCATTGCATTGTGCTCCTCAGAAGGCAAGACACGCTGGGACTGGTAGAACATTCCTGCCCCAAGCAGCCTACTCCCATGTTACGATGTGTATGTAGATGGCCTACTTTTATTGCCCTGGCTGTTCCCACCAGTGCTTTATTGTAATCTGCACCAGTAGGCGAGAGGAAGAACTCATCTTCATGTGGCTGAGCAGGGGAAACATAACACTGGCACACAAAGTGCACCAGCATATACAGTACTGCAGAAGGCGCCTTGTGCAACCTTTATGGCATGTTTTTGTCCAGTTTAGATCTAGCCTGCAATGGTGGGATTTTCCATCTCATCCCATAATAATCAGCAGCTCTAAGCTCTAGGTTTGTTTTTATATTGGGGTGTCTCCCCCTATCTGCCTTGGACCCTTTTGACGTTTTAAAAAAATAATGGGCTGGTACTTTGCACAGCATTCCTGTGCTACTAATTCTTGTCAAATTAAAATGTGGTACTTGAAGTGGGGTGTATACCTTGTGACCTCCAAAGGAGACCATATCTTTGTCTCTGATTGTTCGGTACCAGCAGCGGCTTCGGGAACAGTCAACCCTTTCTCCATATATGCAGGGCCATCTTAAGCACTTTTGGGGCCCTGGGCACGGACATCTTTGGGGCCCCCCTCCACTAAACCAAAGGACCAAGAATACTGGTCACGCCGCCCAACCCCCACCCGTCCTGCTCACAACCTATAGGTTGATATGCTGTCTCGCAGCATAATAAGCACATTTACGCCCTTTAGGTCCCCTTGCCCTCTTCATTCTGGCTCCAATCAGAATGATTAACAAGTAGTATTTGAAGACCAACATTAGCAGTCTACAAAGGGGTTACTGTTCAGTACATACAGGATACTTTTTATCAATAACATCCAGGAAGGTAGATGTAGTATTAATGCAGGACCATATGTAAAAGGTACATGTAACCCATAATAGACAGAGAACTCACATTAGCTGCCTCACAGAATGCAAAAATGCTCATTCATGGATAGAGACCACCAATTGGAAGGAAGGAGAACACTACACATACCGTGGCATGGATAATGGAGGCAGATTGGAAGCTACCAAGAAGGTGTATTTATCCAGACAGACTGAGATTAGAAGTGGGCTATGGTTTTCAAATAGTGTTGCCATTAGATATCAAAGGAACAAACGCCTGTGGTGTGTGATATGAATATGCTCACTATTAACACAGTGAAATCATGAATAAGGCTTTTATGAAGATCATACCATGAGAAGGAAATCACTCGGAAGGGCTGACAATTTTGAAAGGTTTATCGACTGGCAATATTGACAGGTTAGGCAATACAAGATTAAATGAGATGCCCAGAATCATGTGAAGGGGTGAAGCTGGGATTTATGCTAACTCTGCAATTTCGGCATTTGAACGCTTTCTTTTCCAGTTCTTACCATGAACTAAAACCATCTCATTTTATTAAAAAACGGATTTGGAAAGTACACAAATCACATTACCAAACATGACAATTTTTAAACAAAATATTATAGAAGGGTGTTATACAAAATGGGAATGATTCTATAGCTTCATTCTCTCCGTCATCAAGGGAAGCATATAAGAACCAGCATACCATTCAATGTGATTTAACAAATTTAATCTGGGTTTGTCTTTTCTATTTTAAAGCTTTAAATACTTCAAAAACAATGGCTTGTGACATTTTCATTTATAAACGTGCATACAAACTTTGACTTTTACCAAAAAGCAAACCGTTTTTTGTGCCAAACAAGCAGACCTTAAAATACGCTTGCCTGAGGCCTGCAACATATGGTCCGCTCTCTTCTGTCTACCAAAGCTTCCACCCAAATGGCCTACATAAGAAGAAAGATCAAGTAATGGGCTAAACGATACCAGCAGCATGCAAGAAGGCAAACCTCACAGAAGACAGCACAGTAATGTCAGATATATTAGATGATTTGACCAGGATCACTGTATCGTCTGCTGGCAAATCCAGGATACAAACATGAACGCTGTCGTTCCATAGTCTTGAATTTAGATACTTATTCACCTCTTGGACTAACAGTTTATGCCATTGTTGCAGATGATTGCCTAGGATTTACAACACCCCATCTGAACAAACCAATTTCTAGACCTTCACCATACGGATGATATGTTAGTCTTTGTACCAACCCCTATCTGGTACAGGTACATTGCTGATAATAGCAGATGTGGTTCTGCAAAACCAAATACATATGCAGGCAGGTTTATAAACTTCAGACATAGGAAAGGCTCAGCCAGCCTTGCTGGAATGTGATATTCTAATTTTGCATATGAACACATACCTCTGCAATGGGTGCTTCACACACTGAGCTAACTTCTGGACCATTGTGGCACTCAAATTATCAATATGCATTTCACCATTGCCTATTGCACATGATCAACATAATTCCCACAGTAAGGAAAGAATACTACAGAGTTCAGCCATAAGGAACACACAAACTATGTATACCACAGTGAACACAGAAAGCAATACATGATGCATTGATGAAGGCAGAATGCACTTGCCAAAACAGAAAGGCAATGGGTTTAGCAATGGGTTTAGAGCCTTAGCAGCACCCCATAAAATATCCTGACGTGTGCTAGTTAAGACTGGTGAACACTGGAATCTCACTTCTTCAGATCAGCTAGCCTTGTGGGGCCCCTCCAAGGTGGGGGCCCTGGGCAAGTGCCCCATTTGCCCTCCCACAAAAACGTTTCTTCATATACGATGTGATATTTATAGCACGCTTAATACCCAGAGGCTTCTAAGCACAGACCCGGGGATCGGAAACTGTGTGGCTATGCATCGTCTTGCTTCCAAGGCGAGAACGTTGCCGCTGAGCTATCCTCCCGAGACAAATAATACGGCAATGGTTGAAACAGAAGACCCAGATCCTGACACGTGTCCCCCTTTGGGAAAGTTTTAGTTTAATTTATTAATTTGTAAAGCGCACCTAACCCTCAGGTAACTGGGCACATGAAACTTGGCACAAGGTTACAAAATACAAAACAGTGATAAGAAACAACATAGAGAATACAGTAGTGACAAGCCGACTCAGGTTCACAGAGTAGTCGGTGGACAAGTGATTACAGGTAAGTGCTAGCAATTAGCGGAAGTTACAATTGTGAGACAGAACAGGCACATGGCATAGGCTAATAAAGAGGCCTTATCTGTAAGCCAGTTCTTAACTTAAGAAAAACAAAGATGTTCCCAGTCTCACTGCGCCAAGAAATTTTAATTAGTTGTTTGTGCAAAGAGAAGCCTTTATTGTTTGTGCGAAGAGAAGCCTGACACGTGTGTACAGCTTTTCATCAGAGGCTTAGGTTGCAGCAATAAGAACTCCACATTTAGAGTAGGACAATGCCAGATACAGTTCTCAAAATGCCTCGCAGTTGCGGAAAGCTCAATGACCGTTTGTTTCAGTCTACTCGTGTTACCACTGCACATAACATTGTTCTTGTCAGTTTTTAACTTAGGTTTTGAAAGGCCAGAAAGATTGTTCGGTCTGATCACAAGTGGGAGACAGTTCCAGCATCTTGATGGGAAAGAACTTGTATGATGCAATGTTTCCTGTCATAGTATCCAAGAAACAGATGAGTGTGTGCTTGTGGAGGCACTTTCCCTTTTACTATGGATAAGCGTTCCATTAATCTAGTAAATATGGACTTCTGTAGAAAAGGAGAAATGGATATAACAATGACAGGTGCATGTCCCGTAGGTGAGGGTACAGGAATTTCAATTGCCGCAGATGGCATTTGGTTGAGAAAGCACATGCACTACACACACATTCTCCCCAGGTCTCATGCGTTTTGGTGTCGGAAGCATAACTGAAACTTCATGTATTAAGAAGTGGCCTGCACGGGTACTCAATGAGAGAAGGGGCAACGTGACCTACAGGCGGACAGGGTGGCACCTTGGCAGGGCTCTTGCATACATATCACATGACAGATACATTCAGGACGGTCCACCCAGACCTCAGGGCATACATATTCTACTCCTCGCAATCCAGTTTATATTACTAGAGTTTGGAAGAGTACATTATATAATAGGTTCGGATGCTAGGACAGTAGCATTGTCTGACCACGACATGGCAATGACCGCAATTGACCTAGGGCAATGGACCGCAACAGATAGGCGATGGACCTGTAATGATAACCTGTTTCCAGATAAATTGTTCAGAGATATATTCCCGTGGGGATTGGAGATTCTTTTAAGACTCAGACACATAGGCCCTCGTTATGAGGTTGCCAGCAGGCCGCATGTAGTACCGGCGGCCTACCGGCAGTCTCTGCTTCCCATTTCTGCCCCCCCCAGTAATACTGGGATATTATGGGTGGTGGAGGTACGTTAAATTCATGGGAATGGGAACACTGAAGCATCGGCACCGCTATTAACGGTGCCAGTACTCCAGTGAATGATCTGCCAGTAAAGGCCTGAACTACCGGCAGGTCAGGCCTTCTGTTAGTTCACTGTCCCGACAGTCTAGGAGGCAGCAAATGTGACTCTTCAAGGCTTCCCAATTGCTGAGGGAGCAGCAAAAAAGAGGGTTAGAGCACTGAGAGATAAGGAATTACAGCAATGAATAAGAACCCAAGAGGAATCTCTAAGGGAGGGGCACGCTGACCTAGATTACAGAAGGAAAGTGGTGAGCGAATTGAGACAAGAATTGAAGGACCACTAGCAGGGAGCAGCCTTGTACCAACTTTGCTGCTTAAAACAAAGGTTCTTTCAAAAGGGGGAGAAAGCCCACATCCTGTTAGCAGGTAGGCTTAGAAAACAGAGAGCAGAGACATTCATTTTCTTCCACCTGGGATAACGAAAGGGGCCATAGGAACAAATAAGAAGGTTAGGAAAGGACCCACGCTGGAACTCTCTGCTGTGAACGTCAATCAATCTATGTCAAAGTGTTCCAGGTTTTTTTCTAACAAGGGTTACAAAATGTAGCTTTTGCCACAAAATAGACTGGACCAGAGCCTCCTGACCATTCACACACCCTTCTGGCAGAGTCACTAGGCCTGCCAATCAGAGGACAATCCACTAGTCCAGGGGTCTGCAACCTTTAGCTCGCCAAATGATTTGGACTACAACTCCCATGATGCATAACCAGCATAGCCATTAGCAAAATATCATGGGAATTGTAGTCTGAAACACCTGGAGAGCCAAAGGTTGTAGAACCCTGCACCAGTCAGTCCCCATATAGCGTAGATTAATACTCGTTCAGCCGATCAGGCAATCACCATGAGGTAAAATGTTCGAATTGGCACATGCCAAAAGTGGAAGCACTTTCAAGGGGTCGGAAGGCACCATATAGCACTCATCCTAAAGAAATAGAACATTCGGACAGCACTTAGTCCATCAAAAGGCCGTACTGGTAACAAAGTAAAATGCTGACTAAATGGGCCATCCTTACCCCAGAGGAGCTCAGTGGCAGAGAGAGAAATAGGCATAGGCAAAACAGTTGGCACTCCCTAACTCACACATCCTAGGCCTCATAACAAGTGTGGTAATAACCTGACGGTTAATCCGGCGAGATACCATCAAACAGAATTACAGTTACCGGCACTTGGCGTGCTGAAATTACTGTGCAGATTGCCGGAATTACTGTGCAGATTACAAGTGCCAGTAAAGACAGTTACTCTCCATTCCATGGAGTCCCATTGGACTCCATGGGGGATTTGCTGGTATTACCGGCACCAGTATTTTTTGATGGTGGGATGGCAGAATTACCTCAAGCTCTTGCCTGGAAGTAATTCCGGCCACTCCACTGGCAAACCTGGAGTTTGCCAGTGAGGAAACATGCCGGTAAACAAAATTACTGGCACGTTAATTCCACATCAGCAAACTCTCAATGAGGCCCTCTTCAGTGTGAGCCAGCACCTAAGTACTTCTACTACTGTCCCCTCTGACTTGTTTCCTCCTCAGCCTTGCAAAATATTCGGGTAAGAAGAATGCTTCACACCCATTCTGATGTAGTTCCTCGAGTACACTTTTGGGTTTCTACCTGCTGTCCAGTTTGAAAGCATGGAGATAACTGCAGCATTTGAAGGGAGTTTGGGTAAGAGTGGCATACTGAGCTGATTCCCAGAAGACCTAAAAGATACCCTTTCTTTGCAACACTACTGGAACCACAAAAAGTAAAAGAATGAGAGGCTGGTAGGGGGACTGGGAGAGCAGGAAGAGCATGATACCTGCCTAGGCTACTGCTCTGGCCGCCTCCTAGCCCTCTCTCTCCCTCTCTACTGCTCTCTCCTGCTCCATAGAATTATCATCTTTGCAGCTCTCACTCCCTGCAATGTCACACCTCTTCTACATCTGCCCATTGACTCCATGGCAGCTAGCTCTCTATGCCACACGAGACCCTCTTCAAGTCTTCCTAACCCCTATTACCTGGTGATCTCTGTCTCACTTTACTCAACTTTTCACATCCTGCAATTTCAATCCCAACTCACTCTCTCAGTTAACGCCTCCTCCCCGATCCCCGCCCTGTTACAACTCCACTACTTGAACTCATGTACGCTAGAAGTCAAAGCTATAGTCTCTGCCAACCTTGAAAACTGCCCACAACCCACTCCATCTAGCCAAGGAAGGAGTGGGGAGCCTGCAAGGTAATTATCACCGCCCCCCCACTCACACCATCTTCTCACCTGTGTTGTGTCCTGGATACAGGGCACAGGGTCCAGGCACACCTCTGCTGGGGGCCCCCAGCTGACACACTTAGATGCAGGGATCACCCTGCGGGACCATGACCACACAGTTGGATCATGGCCTGGGGAAACCAAGGCCAACAGAGCCAGAGTTGTCCACCAGGAGCTCCGTGAACATGCAATCAGAGTTGCCAAGCAGGAGCTCTGCTGATCACCAGTGGACAGGGACAGTGTTGCCCAGCAGGGGTACTTTCATGGTGGGGGGCCCTGCAGGCAGGCCCTCTGCCTGCTACGCAGCGCCAGCATCACACTGCCGGAAGAACCACACAGCAGGCAGGAGCCTGTTGGTATCGAATGACGAGCTGGAAATGGCTCGTCCCTTTTATTCCTGTGATCACATGGTCACAGCATGTAACATTAGCACAAGCATATTAGCACGAGCCCTGGAAGGGACCATTATCCCAAAAGGGGTGGCACACCACGCTCCTCCTTTTCCATAACAAAACAAAACAAACCAACAACAACGGACACCACAGTAAACCAAAAGTCATGAACAATAATGCTGGTTCTTTCTGTAGTGGCACCAGCCACTGAACTCCCCACACCAGGCAGGGGTTGTTGGCAGGACACTGCCAGCATCAGAGGGCACACAAGCACTCATCCTGAGCTGCAACTCTTGCGTGTTTGAGCAGTCCTTCCCTTCCCCTTTTCCAACAACTCTTGTGGCAGTGCACCCACTTTTTCTTATCTCAGACGCTCCAAGGAGCGAACATGCTCCTTTCTTTTCACTTTGTTTTTCTTCAGTCACTGACAATCACTGCCACTTGGCCCGGGAACACAGCAGGAGGGACTGGTGGGTGCTGGCCAGTACTATCAGTGAGCATGGGATGCCTTTTTATTTGTCCTTATTACAAACCACCAACGCAGAGTGGTGGATATGTCACCGCCGGTCGTGCCTGGGAGTCTTGTAGTGGGAATGCGGTCGGCCATGCAACCTCTTGTATCCTTGCCACTTTTTTCATCTTTTTTTCCCTCAGACTCCGAAACACACCACCTGTGGCCCAGCTTATCCAGAGGCGGCAGGCACATAAGGACAGTACCGGCAGTCGCGCAACAACTTTTTCCACCTTTGTTCCTTTTGTTCTCACACTCCGATTCGGAGCACTGCAATATTCAATGCTGGTCGGCCCGTTTGGCCCGGGGACACTAAGAGGAGCCGCAGGCACTTCACCAAGTTCCGATTCCAGGGCTCATTCTGAGATCACCGCTTGGCCGGCCTGGGATTGCTTTGGGGACTCCAACATCACGGTAAACATCCGCTCAGAGTGACACTTGGGGGCCTCGGGCCGGGCACTCACCGTTTTGACGGCCCGGGGACTCCAGTGCGTACTTCCTCATGGGCTCTGACACAGCTCACCGCCGGCTCCATCATCAGCTGGCTTGGAGAGCGATCGGGCTCCACCATTCCTTTCTGCTCCAAGAATTTGAAATCCAAATCATGGAGTCGCTGCTGGACACTGCACTACGGCTCAGGGTCTGTTAATCATTGTCGCCAATGTTGTGTCCTAGACCCAGGGCACAGGGTCCAGGCACACCTGCTGGGGGCACCCAGCTGACAAACTTAGATGTAGGGATCAACCTTCTGGATGGTGAGCACACGGTCGTATTATGGCCGGGGGGCACCTAGGCCAACACAGCCGGAGTTTCCCACCAGGGGGACCGGGAACATGCCCCAAAGTTGCTCAGCATGGGGCTCTGCTGATCACAAGTGGACAGGGACAGTGTTGCCCAGCAGGGACACTGTCATGGTGGGGGGCCCTGCAGGCAGGCCAGCAGCCTGCTTTGTGGCGCCAGCATCGCGCTGCAGGAAGAACCACACAGCAGACAGGAGTCAGTTGGTATCAACTGACGAGCCCGAAACAGATCATCCCTTTTATTCATGTGGTCACATGGTCACAGCATGTGACTTTAGCACGAGCACTGGGAGGGACTATTCATTATTCCAAAATGGGTGGCACACCACAACCTGTACCTTACTCAGCCTATATGATATTTGAACACAATGCACAGAATCTGTTAGTGTGTAATGTCCCCAAGTGTACCCTATTTTCCCAACGGATCTTCAACCCTGTCCTCCTTCACGAGACCTAGGTTGGCCAACTCTTTGATAGTCTGTCACGGGACATTTGCCCACAAGATGGTGATGACGTCACAACGTCATTCATGTTTGGCCCGCCCCTTTTTTTAATTTAAATTTGTTTAATGGCTCTTAACACCTGGCTTAATTGAAATGCAAATGGTTTGTCCTTGGGAGGTGATGGTCACGTTTTTAACTGTAAACATGACCAACAAGACCCCAGGACCAAAGCATTAGCATTTGAATGAAGCCAGGTGTCAAGAGTGTTACAGCTCGACCTGGAGGCTCAAAAGGAGCCAGGGCTGCAGAGAAGCCAGCCGAGAGAAAGAAAGCAGCAGGCGGCAGTGCCGTGCTGTGTACATGGCCACTTCAGTTTGCAGAGTGGCTGTGCTGGAGGCAGGTCGTCCTGACAAAAGTCGGGACAATCTGCGTCCCGCACAGCCACTCTGCAAACTGCAGGACAGAGTTCCTATTTGCGGGACAATCCCGCGAACTAAGGGACAGTTGGCCACCCTACTTTCACTCCTTGTAAACGCACACTCCATAGATCCGCTCCGCTCTCTGTCATTGGACGTTTGGACTGGGTTTTATTTTCAATGCGCGCACTCTTTAGTTTAATTCTCCTAAACTACTCAGTTGGTAACTTGAAGAGGGCCTTCAGAGCCACAAAGCTATCACTCGTGTAGGGCAGGACTTTAGTAAGTCTCAAGCCCACTCGAGGACCGAGGGCTTGTGACCCCAGTACAGACCAAACAAAACTATGCGCTTCTAGCCTGCCAATATGTCGGTCTATTCTTAACATACTGACAGTCCATGGTCCCAAACTTTACTCTGCATTCAAGTGTCCATTGCACCCTTGTTTCAGAGGCAGGCCTTTTTCAATCCGCGAACTCTTGTTTCGCTAACTTTGCCACCCGCCTTTTTGCAGGCAGTCTGCAATAAATGTATCGTCATTGCACTGCAGACACTTTTCCAAAGTTGCGTTTGTGCCTTCGCCCACCATTTTAAAACTCGTAACGTCTGGTTACAGGAACGCTTTTATGCTTACCAGTGCAGCTGCAGCTAGGACGGTGTGTAGTCCCGGAGTTCCTCTCCGCTCCCTCCTCCCGACACGTGCTGTCCATCTCAAGGGAGGTCCCCAAATCCCTAATCCCCTGCGCCCACCGCGTGCCAATCCAAACAACGCCCCCAGCGCTTTCTGGGTAGCACGTGGCTGTCAGATGCCCAGCCAACGGCTTGACGTGCCTGGGACTTGTGACAGAGGAAGAGCTGCCATGTTTTGGGAATGACGCTCCAAGCCGCGTGCCCATCTGGATCCATTCTCCGGTAAACAGCACCAGACTTGACTCTGGAGCAAAGAATATACACAAACATGAAGAAAGGGGGCATCTAATAGGCGCTTTCAAAGGCCGTCGGACCCTGGAGAGTGGGACCCCAGTGGCTTCAAAGGAATTGTGTTTTATAGGGGGTGAGGGTCTTGTTAATTCACATGGAATTCGCCTTGTCCCCCTGACATTCCTACCTCACTGGAGTCAGCCGTTCAGGTAACGCAACCTCATTGCTTCCAGAAGGAGGCCATTTTCGATACTTACTGTAGTTCTTTATGCTGGAGCTGCTTCAAAACTGGCCTGATTTTGGAATAAAAAAAGAACTGGGGCCTTGTGCTGCATCCAGAATTATCCAATTTGCTCAATTGGGGAATCTGCATCAGGATTCAGAATTCCTATTTTCCATCAAGACTTGCATGACCTCCTTGACCACGTGTCTTACCATTATGACCTTTGGTGAGGTGGTCCGATCCTTTGGTTTTTCCCTTCTGTTATCATCACTCGCCACAGCATATGTCCACCCACAGAACCCAAAAGGTGCACATTTCCACACCCAGTAGCTTCCGCAAGGCGCCTCGGGGCGCGGCTGATGAAACATGGCCCCTTCCATGTGATCTCAAAGCATGGCCGCGGCGCGGTGGGCATTTGACATCGAGTTAGATGCCAATTCTTTGCTCTCGATTCTCGCTCTTCTTTGTTGCTGCCCTGTCTCTGTTCAGTGTGTTCCTCGGCACATCATCTTCTGCCCTAGTTCGAAGGCTTCTATATTTTAAGGCACTCCCCTTAAGATAGCACATCAAGTATTCAATCCATCAATATATACATATATATATTTCAGACGTTGTCCATAAACCATTTGCAATATAAAACAATATATTTCACCAGGTACCGCTATTTTGATCGAACCTTTACGCCTCCTGTTAGCAACCTCTGCTTCCTCTGGTGCTTGCGCCTCCTCAGCTACCTGCTCGGGGCTCTCAGGACACATAGTACTATCTCAGGTCAACTGTGTCTTATCCTCCCTTAGAGCCATCCATACTGTAGTGTATTCACAGTCAGCTTCCCCATGCCTTCTCAGCCCCCTCTCTTCCAACCTTTCGTGCTCATCTTTATGCGCCCCAGTTTCCCATACTCTCGTTCAAATTTCCAAGCCATAAACCCATCCAACATTACAGGCCCCTTTGCCATCCACACTTCCCTCCTAGCTTTCCCCTTCCCTGCCACTTCCCTCCGGCCTTCCAAATCCCCTCAGCCACTCTTCCAACACTCGTCTTGCCCAACTACGCAAAGTTCCACCTATCCTACCTTTCAAGTGCTTTCCATGCTGCCCTCCATCCTAACCTCGTAGGCCTCCTCCGAACCAACTGTCCATCCAAACGTCTCTTTCAAAGCCCCTCAAAATCCAGCCTTCCAAGCCCTGCTTATTTAACCTTCAAGGCCCACTTCCATTTGCCCATCCATGTCTCCTATTCATCGTTCCATGTCCCAACTATCCTACATTCCAATCCTGCTTGTCTGCAATCATTCAAATTCTCTTTTATCCAACCTTCCGAGCACCACCTGACCTACCTTCCAAGTCCTCCCATTCACGCTTCCAAGATCCCTTGCCTTGCATACAACCTTCCAAGTCCCCACACAACCATCCAAGCACCACCCGACCTACTATCCAAGTCCTCTCATTCAAGCTTCCAAGATCCAGTGCACACAACCTTCCAAGTCCCCACACAACCTTCCAAGCACCACCCCATCGTACCTTCAAAGACGTCCCTTTCACACATCTGAGACCCCGGACATGCAACCTTCCAAGTCCTCACACAACCTTCCAAGCACCACCCCATCGTACCTTCCAAGACGTCCCATTCACACATCTGAGACCCCTGACATGCAACCTTCCAAGCACCACCCCATCCTACCTTCCAAGTCCTCCCATTCACACATCTGAGACCCTGGACATGCAACCTTCCAAGTCCCCACACAACCTTCCAAGCACCACCGCATCCTACCTTCCAAGTCCTCCATTCACACATCTGAGACCCCTGACATGCAACCTTCCAAGCACCACCTCATCCTACCTTCCAAGTCCTCCAATTCCAATTCCCACATCTGAGATACCTGACATGCAACCTTCCAAGCACCACTCCATCCTACCTTCCAGGTCCTCCCATTCACACATCTCAGACCCCTCACATGCAAACTTCCAAGCACCAACCCATCCTATCTGCCAAGTCCTTCCATTCACACATCTGAGACCCCTGACATGCAAACTTCCAAATCTGCACACAACCTTCCAAGCACCACCTGACCTACCAAGTCCTCTCATTCACGCTTCCAAGATCACTTGCATACAACCTTCCAGGTCCCTACACAACCTTCCAAGCACCACCCATCCTATCTGCCAAGTCCTCCCATTCACACATCTGAGACTCCTGACCTGCAAACTTACAAATCCGCACACAACCTTCCAAGCACCACTTGACCTACCAAGTCCTCTCATTCACGCTTCCAAGATCACTTGCATACAACCTTCCAAGTCCCTAAACAACCTTCCAAGCACTACCCCATCCTACCTTCCAAGTCCTCCCATTGACACATCTGAGACCCCTGACATGCAACCTTCCAAGCACCACCCCATCCTACCTTCCAAGTCCTCCCATTCACACATCTGAGACCCCTGGCATGAAACCTTCCAAGCACCGCCACATCCTACCTTCCAAGTCCTCATATTTACACATCTGAGACCGCTGACATGCAACCTTCCAAGCACCATCCCTTCCTACCTTCCAAGTCCTCCCATTCACACATCTGAGACCCCCGACATGCAAACTTCCAAGCACCACCCTATCCTACCTTCCAAGTCCTCCCATTCACACATCTGAGACCCCTGACCTGCAAACTTCCAAGCACCACCCCATCCTACCTTCCAAGTCCTCCCATTCACACATCTGAGACCCCGGACCTGCAAACTTCCAAGCACCACCCCATCCTACCTTCCAAGTCCTCCCATTCACACATCTGAGACCCCTGACCTGCAAACTTCCAAGCACCACCCCATCCTACCTTCCAAGTCCTCCCATTCACACATCTGAGACGCCTGACCTGCAACCTTCCAAGCACCACCCCATCCTACCTTCCAAGTCCTCCCATTCACACATCTGAGACCCCTGGCATGAAACCTTCCAAGCACCGCCACATCCTACCTTCCAAGTCCTCATATTCACACATCTGAGACCCCTGACATGCAACCTTCCAAGCACCGCCACATTCTACCTTCCAAGTCCTCATATTCACACATCTGAGACCCCTGACATGCAAACTTCCAAGCACCGCCACATCCTACCTTCCAAGTCCTCATATTCACACATCTGAGACCCCTGACATGCAAACTTCCAAGCACCACCCCATCCTACCTTCCAAGTCCTCCCATTCACACATCTGAGACCCCTGACATGCAAACTTCCAAGCACCACCCCATCCTACCTTCCAAGTCCTCCCATTCACACACCTGAGACCCCTGACATGCAAACTTCCAAGCACCACCCCATCCTACCTTCCAAGTCCTCCCATTCACACATCTGAGACCCCAGGCATGAAACCTTCCAAGCACCGCCACATCCTACCTTCCAAGTCCTCATATTCACACATCTGAGACCCCTGACATGCAACCTTCCAAGCACCGCCACATCCTACCTTCCAAGTCCTCATATTCACACATCTGAGACCCCTGACATGCAACCTTCCAAGCACCGCCACATCCTACCTTCTAAGTCCTCCCATTCACACATCTGAGTCCCCGGACATGCAACCTTACAAGTCCCCACACAACCTTCCAAGCACCACCCAATCCTATCTTCCAAGTCCTCCCATTCACACATATGAGACCCCTTGCATACAACCTTCTAAGAAACCCACAGAACCTTTCAGGCACCATTTATCCAACCCCACCAAATCCTCTCATCCAAACATCTGAGACCCAAGCATAAAACTTCATAAGTCTCCATGGAACTTTCAAGGCAGCAACCAATCCTTCTGTCGGAGAAACAATGCTCACACAATAGTTCATGGGAAGTAGCAAAGACAGAGACATCTTTATTGGCTTGCAAGACAATACAAGTGCTACACGTATGCTGGAACAATGATGCAAAAGCCTGACCCAGCCACCAGAACTCCGCATTCATAGGTCAAGCCCTTGTGACATAATCAAAACCACAGAAGACTTTTCGAGAAACAAGTCACTAAGGGAGCATCCCAGGGAGGAGGCATTAAACCCCTGTCCAGTTCATGCTGGGGAAACTGGCAAGTCCTTCGTCAACACAGATATTCTTGCCTTGTTAGTCACATGTCCCTTCTGCAAGACTCCAGCCGAAAGACAATGAAGATCGCCATTTCTCACTTTACATTTGGCTGTACTTTTCCATCAGTTCCTATACAAGTTCCCAGTCTACATCACACAGCACTGATGTTGTCTCTCAGCAGCTTTCATGTTCCGCAAATAATCCTGGAAAGAAAGCAAGTGAAAACAGGAATATATACTATACTCTAATTATAATTTGATCATTGCAATAAATTCCAAGACATTAGCTGAGAGGGAAAGTTACAAGGGCTTTTATGAACTGATGTTATATGCACACTAATGACATAAAAGAAATCATGTGATGAAAGATTAAAGCAAGAAAGAGTAAAACAAGGGGACACGTGTGAGCTCGCAACCAAGATGGCCGCTTCACTTTGAGCTCTTTGCTTAGACGTCCGGAGGAGGAGGACTCCAGCTGCCAACAGAATGGGTGCTGCATACCTGCTTACGGCAATAGCTGCCTGAGGGTCCGGTGCACCTGCGGTCCCAATTTGCGATTGGCTTGCGTCCTAGAAGTCCCGTTGTGCGACCTGTGAATTGGCCTCGGTGCGCACTGATTGTGCACCAGAGGTGGGTGAGGTCCACCATATCCCTGGAGAGCTGCTGCAGATCGACATGGAAGGGCTGATCATAACGGTCTAGGTGGCGGACCGCTGTGTGGGATGTTGATATCTGGCTGGTTATCTGGCCTGCGACTGCGGGAGCAGTCTTCACCTTCTGGAGGATGTTCACCAGTCGTGCTGTCCCCGGCTTGGGGGCCGCAGGAGTGGATTCAGTGGTGAGCAGAGTGAGGCCAGGGTTGGGGGTAGGAGTGCCCCTTGCTGCCACTCCCTCCCCCCATGCTCATGGTGTGCGCTGAAGCCTCTGGCCTGCCCCTGCCGTGTGGATTGCTGCAGCGGAGAGCTAGTGCTGACGGGGACCGACGTTTGGAGCCGCGTGGAGCTGACTCCTGCCAATCGTTGCAACTGTGGAAAGGCCATTCTCTCTGCCATGTTCTGGATCACTGGCGGCTGGGCTCCGAGACGCTGTGGGCAGATTTTTCTGCAGACAGAAGGTCTGGCCCATTCTGCAGTGCGGATACTCCTGTTGGCCACAACACTGTGGGGGGCCGATTTGGAGTGCTGATATAGAGGCAGGCTTGCTTCAAACTCCAGCTTTGAGAGTACTATCTAGCTAATGGCTCTGGCTGGGGGCCGGTGCATAGCTTTTGTTATTGTTGCTCCCTCCCGGGGTTTGATTTGGCAGTAGTGGAGGCCCTCTTTATGGCCAAGGGCAACAAAAAGCAGGCCCTGTTACAGTTTGGGCATAAGGTGGGGCTGACAAGAGACTCAGAGGCCAGGCCCCCCTCGGGTGCAATGGCCGAAAAAGCAATGACCTCATGTTCGGGGAGTCCAGGCCCTGCCGCTGTTGGGAGTGACCCTAGCCGGGCTTTGGAAATAGTATTGGCTGAAATGAAAAATGGGTTTGCGGGCATTAATACTAAGTTAGATGGGATGGCTTATAAAGTTGTTCAAATGCAGGAGCACATCGAGAAGGAAAGCGGCCGCACATCTGAAGCCGAACAGAGAGTGGGGACCCTTGGAGACTCCAGTGAGGTTTATTAACCAGGCGCTGCTCACGTTACAGCACGTGGTGAAGGACATAAAGGATAAGCAAGAAGACCTAGTGGCGCGATCTTGATGTCCATACCGCTGCACAATATGGAGCTCTTCCTGGAGGAATTAAAAAAAGAGGTGTGCAGGACCCCCCACTTTCCTCTCAGTTCCTTGTGGAACGTGCTCACCAAGTGTCGCAACAAGTGCCGAGACCGGGCCAGGGCCAGCGGCCAGTTATCACCCACTTGTTGAATTATAGGGATCGGGATACAGCCCTGTACAGAGCTTGTGAGCTGGGGGATCTTCAATACAAGGAGACCAAAGTTTCGTTTTATCCGGATTTGACCCCTTCTGTCCAACAAGTCTTTCTATCCTTTTTGACTCTCTCCGAGAGTGGGGCTTACAATTTGCTATGCTATATCCCTCATGGCTGAGAGCAATTTACAATAACAAGACTCCCTTTTTTACTGACCCTGCTGAGGTACAAGACGTCCTGGTGTCGCTACCTAAAGTCTGAAGCTTTGCAGGGGAGGACTGCTTTGTGTGGATTTTGGTTCTGGTGTCTGGTTGCTGCAGGATGGGTCCTTGAAAAGCTCCTGCGATGTGTCCTTATGTTTGACATTTGAAGTATAATGTAGCTGCTATCTTGGTGGGGCCTTGGAAATCTGGGCCCTTCATGCTTTGCACCGTTGGTACTATTGCTGTGATTAATGTGACAATTCGGTTATTTGGCTTTGATCCTTGAGGTGGCTGGACTCCTCCTCGTGCAAGCTTTTTGTGGGTGGGCCGATTGAGTTATCGAGCGCCCCTGGGTGTTTGCCTGAGTTTCTATGGTGGGGCTAAGGGAGGAGGAACGGGGTATTTCACTGCATCTTGGGGATGGGCAGTGTGGGAGGGGATTGGTAGGAGTTGGGAGGGTTTGGGAGGAGTTGGAAGGGGGTTGGGAGGAGTTGGGAGGGGGTTGGGAGGAGTTGGGAGGGGGTTGGGAGGAGTTGGGAGGGGGTTGGAGGAGTTGGGAGGGGGTTGGTAGGAGTTGGGAGGGGGTTGGGAGGGGTTTGGGAGGATTTGGGAGGGGGTTGGGAGGAGTTGGGAGGGGGGTTGGGGGTTACAATTGAAAATGGTTCACACATTTTCAGGGGTGGGATGTGTGTGGTGAGCTGAGGGTGGGTGGGTGCCTCAAGTGGGTGTGCCTGCTCCACAGTCCTAGGGTATACAATCATGATAGTAATCAGCATGGCAACTTGTAACAGTCTTTGTTGGACTGTCTGTGGGCTAAACAAGCCGCGGAAGGTGATCAGCTATTGTGAGTGGCACAAGGTCAAAGTGATTTTGCTGCAGGACACTTATATGGCTGGGCTGGTAAACGAGGAAGTGGCTAGGCTTTGGGGAAGCAGTAGATACTAAGCAACGTTTTCTATGTACTCCAGAGGGGTCATGACTTTGATACATGATGATGATGATGATGATTGGTTATTTATAACGCGCTTAATAGCCGGAGGTTTCTAAGCCCATAAGCACATAAATCACTATGTTTTCCATTCCTGGAATAAGTAGTGGACCTTGGGGGAAGGTTCGTAATTGTGACGGGTATACTGGCACCCACTCCAGTGACAATAGTCAATGTATACAGGCTGAATGTTGACGACCCTGACTTGTTTAAAGTTCTCCTGCTCAAATGCTATAAATACATGGACGCCAACATTGTTTGGGCGTGCGACTCCAACACCATTATCGATGGGGTAATGGACAGATCCACGGACGGGATACAGCCTGTCTCGCAGGCAGCTCAAAAACTCCTGAGCTGTATGAAGGTTATGAAGCTAGACGTGCGGAATGCGCTACATCCTGTGGTCAGACAGTACTCATACTACTCGTCGGTCCACGACATGACCACTCGGATTGACTACATTCTGGCCAGCCCCACCATGGTGTGCATGGTTGTAGGGTGTAAACTGCTTCACCGAACGTTGTCGAACCACTCATCTATTAAGTGGACTATTGATTTAGGTAGGGATTGGGTAGCAAGACCCTTTTGGCACTTTAAGGCTGCAGCATTGACAGATATTGTCTTCCGCAGTGAGGTGCTCCAGGTGGTAAAGTCGTATTTGGAGCACACTCTGGGATCAGTGGGCTCAGTGGCTGTAATATGGGAAACCTTCAAACTAGTTTTGCGGGTAGATGTATGGCGTTGGAATTTGGTGTGTTGAAGAGCATTAGGAAGTGCCTCGCTACACTTGAGCTTGAGCATGCGGGACCTTGAGGCAAAGTTGGGTGAAGGTGACAACGTTGGTACGCGGGCCAGCATTAAGGAGGAGCTGGATAGGGTTCATGCTGAAGCGGAACGGGAGTATTTTGCTAGACCAGGATTGGCCTGAAAATACAGAGAGGAGGGGTGGATGGGGCACCATCTTGCGATGGTGGTCAGGCAGGAGAGGGGAATGGGGGAGAGTGGGCAGGCAGTGTCGGATCTGGAGCAGGTCCTTTATGCATTTTGGACCTTCGATGAAAGATTATATAGTTCAAGGGGAGGTGTGAATGCTGATTCGCTTACTGAGTATTTCCAGGGAGCGTCCCTGCCGAAATTGAATAGGGAAGCTGTACCGAAGCTAGACACCCCGATCACGATTGCTGATATTCTGGCCGCTATATGGTCATTGCCCTTGTCTAAAGCGCTGGGCACCAATGGCGTCACCGCTGAATTTTATAAAGAGTTTGGCCCGGACATAGCGCAAGACATGCTGAATATGTGGCAGGAGGCGATGCGGGGCCCTCCCCCCTCTCGTTCCAAGGCCATGATCTCTCTGATCTTAGAATCAGCAATGACCCACAAAATGGTGCATCATATAGTCCAATCTCTCTTCTCAACTTAGATACGAACATTTTTGCTAAAGTTCTGGCAGATAAACTACTTTCCTATATGATGTTGAATGTTCATCAAGACCAGTCAGGTTTCATTCCCAGTCGCTCCACTGCAATGAACCTGCGGCGGCTATTTGCTATTCTTTCGCAAATAGACCCTAAGGTCCAAGCTGTGGCCGCCTTTTTAGATGCGTGGGGTGGGAGTACTTGTTGTATGCTTTATGTGAGGTCGACATCCCTGAATATTTTTTGAGTGCGGTGAAACTTTTATATGCCAGAGCCAATGCTCGTATAGGACATTTTGGTGGGCGCTTAGCTGCATTCCTGCTGGGGCGTGGGACATGACAGGGTTGTCCGCTGTCGCTGCTACTCTTTGCAACTGCAGTTGAGCCGATGGCAGCACGCCTTAGGAAGATTTATAGCAAACAGGGTCTGGCCTTGGATGTTGGCCGGGAGCTTGTGTCTCTTTATGCAGACAACGTCGTTCTTTACCTTACAAACCCAGAAGTTAACTTAGCTCAGTTGATAAAGGAGATAGAGGGCTTTGGGGAGCTTTCGGGACTTCACATAAACTGGTTGAAGTCGGTCTAGTTTCCGCTTAATGAGGGTACGGTGGAACCCCGTTTTGCGCATCCTTATAGAGCCTTATAGATGGAAGCAGAAGTCAGTCCTTCATCTGAGGATACAGGTTAGTCGGACCCGGGAGTCTCTTCTGGGTGAGAACCATTTGGCCTATATGCAGGAACTCTGCACGAAGGTCACCAAGTGGTGCACCCCATATCATTGTTGGGGCTTATTGGAAAAGCTAAAATAGTAGTGGTACTGAAACTGCTTTATATGTTTCAAAAAGTCCCTATTTGACCGGGAATGGCGTTTTTCTCAGACATGCAGCGTTTATTGGTCCGACTGGCTTGGCATCCCAAAGCCCCCCAGATTAGGTGGGATAATTTGACCAGGCCTTGTACGGATGGGGGCTTGGTGCCCCTGAATTGCTGCTCTATTGCCGATGCTCCGGATATGGCATATGGAAGCTTTGCTTCCGTCTTGTGATGAAGCAATAGCTGGAGAGTGGGAAGGCTTGGGTATTAGGTATATGCCTGATATGTATCCAGAGGGGGTGTTTGTGAGCTATGCTCAGTTTCGGAGAAGGTGGGTCACACCTTTCGCCATAGATTTCAGTATTACCGCATGTGGGCAGCATTCAGGGTGTGGTCCCCATCTTTCCCGGGAGAGCCGGTAACTCTGCGGCTGCTGCAATACCTTATATCCTCAGTTAATCAGACGCATATAGTCTCCTTCATCTACAAGGCGATTGTCCAGCGGACCCTAAAGGCTGCCATGGGTTGTAGGGCAAAGTAGGAGAAGGACGTGGGGACTGCATTCACGGATAAGCAGTGGGACGCTAAATGTGGGCGCATGCACGCGGTGCAGTTAGTATTAGAGTGCAGCTTATTCAGCGTAACACCTTACACAGCGCGTACGTGATCCCTGTATGTCTTAAGCTATTTGATTCCACTAAAGATGGATGTCCTCCATGTCAAGCGGGGGCAACGGATTTCACTCATATGTTGTGGGCATGTCCTCAGGGGTATGAGTATTGGAGAGTGGTAACGGCTGCATGCACAAAGATGTTTAGTCATGTGGTCCCCTGTGATATACTTTGCTGTATGTTCGGTTGGCTTCCGTGGCTGCCATAGAGTTTCCGCAAGTTATTATCTACTGGCATGATACTTGCACAGCGAGTCATTATATTGAAATGAACCAGCTCTTACCCCCCCTCCCTGTCAGAGCCGGCCTTAGGGCAGGGCAGGCCGGGTGACCGCCCGGGGCACCATGCCCCCCCAGGGCACCATTAGCTCCCCACCACGCCAGCTCGGGGGAGTCTTTTAAAGGCTCCTCCGAGCTGGCGTAGTGGGACAAGCCGCAGCAGGCGCCCTCATGGTATTAAATGCGCCCGCGACGGCGGGGCGAATTTAATGCCAATAGGGTGCTGATAGCACCCTACTTACATGATGATTACCTCCCTGCTCCAACGCAGCAGCAAGGAGGTTTTCATTGGAATAGGACGCTCGTGCGTCCTATTCCAGTGATTAAGCCCCTGCGAGGCGCCGGAGCAGGGAGGAACAAAACAAATGTGGCGTTCCTGACCCTGCCCCCAAACCCCCCTCTCCCCTTTTGACCAGGGGTGTGCGGGAAGGGGGGTGCGCCAATTCGCCCAGGGCGCTGCTGCCTCTAAGGCCGGCCCTGCTCCCTGTGGTCAAGTCATGGCGGTAGTGGATATGGCCTGGTCTTGTGACTTGGATCGTGAGCTTTTTGCAAGCTTTCGTGCAGGGAGTAGGCCAGGTGCCATCCGGGGCCCTTTTACGGTGTATCTCAGTACTCAACAACGAGAGGCCAAGGTGTAATAAGCCTCTTGGTGGGGAATGGTAATGCTCAATGCCCCCTTGGGGGTTAACAACAGGTTAGTGTAGTTTTTAGTCTTTATATAGCACTACGAACCCTCAGGCATCTGTGTGTGGTGCTCATCTATCGACCTCGGAAGGATGAAAGGGATTCGAATCTGCGTCAGCAAGCTCTACACAGCTGTCTAAGCGAGCGCTCTACTCGCTGTGCTATCAGACCGGTTAATGTTACCAGGGAAAGCTAGGGGTCATACAACAATGTATAAGGTAATGACTATTCTGATGAGGCAGAGCTTCTGTGGTTCACTGTTTTGCTTTCTCTTTACAAATATGTATTGCTTGTTGGGGCATCCCCGTAACCGGCATGCCTTGGCTCTGTCGTATTGGCTAAGTTTGAACCTGTATGAGACGGGAACCTCAATAAAGTTTTTTTTAAAAAGAGTAAAACAAGAAAATAAATCTGCCCCATACCTTCCACGTTCATCCATTCAGACATCTGAGTCCACTCGCATACAACCTTCTAAGTCCCCATACAAGATTCCAAGCACACTCTAGGGTAATGGAGGGTAATGATTTGCTCGCTAGTCCTCCCAAGGCATTCGCTCATATATAAACTCAGAGTTTTCCTGAACACTGCTTGCAGTTTTATTTTCGGTCTTTCCAAGAGACACATCTCAGAAACCGGATCTTCTGGTTTCACTCCCCCTCATCTCTCTAAAAAAGAATCCAATGTTATGTAAATTAGGGGTCTTCAATCTTTGGCTCGGCAGATGATTTGGACTACAAATCCTACCAGCCCTAGCCAGCATAGTCAACGGTGAGGGATCCTTGGAGTTGTAGTCCAAAACATCTGGGGACCAGTAGGTTGCAGACCCCTGATATAAATCATCCTTCTCACTGGCTTCTGTGTGCGTGGGTGTGTATGTGCACCCGTGTGCGTACTCACTCTATTGGTGCCATGATGTGGTTGCACTTTACTGCTGGTTATGGTAGCAATAAGCCCTGAGACGACGGGCCAATACTGCCCCAGGTAATGCCCCTGGGGCCCATAGTTACCTTAACGAGGCCCTGGGGGCATTACTGCGGTCGGTATTGGCCCGCCATCGAGGGGCTTATTGCCATTAGTACCCCGACCCATTAGACTGGGGTACTAAATGCATTTTTTCCTGTTCTGAAACGCTGCTGCGTTTCAGAACAGAAAAAAAATGCCAGCCGGGGAAAGGAAAACGTAGTCCGTTGTCCCTTTCCATGGCGGCCATCAGGAGCGGACGCGCTGGGAACAGAAGTTTTCCCAGCGAGTTCGCTCTTGAGAAAAAGAAGAAAAAAAAATGTAAGTGGGGTTGGGGGGGGTGGCGAGGGATAGCTTGCAGGGGAGGGAGGGTGGAGGAGAAAAATAACATACCTGAGTCCCCAGCGGGGACGTAGGCATCCTCCAGCCTTGGGGAGGCTCGGAGCAGAGTTTGCCCCGTTTCAAGCCTCCTCATTGGCTAAGGGGCTGCCATGCCCCCGCCGGGAACAAATGCAAGCATGTACGTGCGTCCACGGGATTAAACCGTGTTATGGCTCGGAAACGAATCAATCACGTTAAGGGTATCCCGTGCACCCACGTACGCCGGGTACTAATTATAAATAAATTGGTGGTGCATTTGAATGGGAGGAGATAGAAACTTAACACACACTTCGCAAGGTCCCACAGCAACCGGAACCCCAGTAGTTCATGAGCACAGGGTAAGTAAAATCTACTTGAGGTACGGTCGACTCTCCTTTGGTAGCATGAAAGAGCCCAAGCCTTAAGCTTTATAAAGCCTAATACACTCCATGTTGTCAAGATATTCACACACAAAAATATGGTGATTGTAACTCTGAGTTATTTGCATAGTCTGTGGATACTCTGAAAATCTGGCATGGTTTGGAGTCTCAAAAGCCAGACCTGGAGACTCCAGTTTTAGAGTGTGAATGAAAGCCGATAGAAAGCACTAGAGGTGAAAAACCCATGGCAGTGCGACCAAGCATTTCCTGCCAGTGTGACCAAGCACCTGCAGCAGAGTGGTTTGCTAGAAAATGCTGCCACAGGACGGGTGAGTGGGTGAAACCAATAATTCTGTCCCTTCAAAACACAACCCAAGAAGGTCCAAAAATCTTCCATAGTGCAACTTAAATGTGGAAGACAGAATGCACTCTAAAAAGAAATCCAGGCCATGTGGACTGGATTGGACCATTCTTTGGCGAGGGTAGGAAAGTTACATGTGTAGCCAGAAAAGCCCATGAAAATGGTTGCAGGAGTCTGAAGGTCACCAGACCCTTGTCTCCTGAGAACATGCATAAATGGAGAGGGCACCCACTCCTCGTTCTCACTTCTGTAGCATTGTGCAACATGAGAAGTTAATTTAGCCTGCGTACAAATAAAAAATCAGGTTCAAACCGTGAGATTTCCCAGTGAATTAATGTTCTGGCTGGAGAGATATGTGTTTATTATCTGTAGGTCACAGGCTGGTATCCCTGAAAGCTTGAATAATAATTTCTGTTCCAATATAGCGCTTCACACAGGTTCCTCCCACTTTTGAGCACTGTAATAACAGTTGTTAATATTATCCCATCATATATTACTTGATTTATCGACCTGGAAGCAAAGCAGATAATAATGCCTTCCCGCGGGTTTTGAATTTATGAACTGAAGGCGGCTGTGTGGTAGAGACTGGTGTTCCTTTAAGGGACACATGCGGCATAGTGACGTAACTCTGTCAATAAATGGGGCGAGTCCCGTGGTGCCTCAGAACATGTGCGGAGCACGGACGGAGAGCAAGGTGCCTTGTGTCATCTTGGGGGGGCGCGGGGCTCGCAGTGCATACGACCCGCTGGGGGCCATACAACATTGGCGACAAGGAGGTCGTCTGCTAGGGCATGGACCCATTTGGTCTAGGCAGCGGTGATTCCGAGTTGTGACTCAGGGGAAAGCACGTTCACCGGCCGCGGAGCGGTGTTGCGTGAGTCAATGAGGTTGCGGTTCCCAAGGGAGTGCTCGTGCGCCTCCCTGGCAGAATTTCTGGACAATCCACGAGCTCATGGGCATTTCAACTGAAAAGAAAGTAAGGAGGATTGCAACAAAAAAAGCGGGACGGAAATAACAGCATGACGTTTTCCATGTTCTGCATGTCATTTTCACATGCAGTTAGAGGGGAGGGTCTTAAAGTCCTGAAGCTTCATCCTGGGCACAAGTAAGGAGTTTGGTGTTTCGTTTGTTCTGGAGGGGAGGATCCTTCTTCACAGTGCCTTTTCCTACTGAACTGGTGGGGGCAGACCTGGGTGTGTCTTGGAGGAGCTGTCCTGGCCAGTGTATGTGTAGTGAACAGTGGAGAGAGGGCCACCCCAATCTTTCTTCTCTTCGATCCTGTCTAGGTTGCGGCCCCTGGTTTTTGAGGGGTGCGTGTGTGCCCATGTGCATGGTGACTCACGTGTATGAGGAGGGAGTGACTCAGCACAAGGATGGTGGTCCGTGTGTGCAATCCACATGATGGGTGATCAGGAGGGTGGTGGTGCTGCTCTTGCAGGGGTTGCACAGGTGGGAGTGCAGGCACTGCAACAACAGGGTGCACTGGCCCCGACGCCAGAGTTTGACATTTCAGGGGCCCCATCCAGCCTGGGTCCGAGGTGGAACTCGTGGACTGACAGGATGGACTTTTATTTCAAAGCCACAGGGGAGACTCACGAAGAAAGCAAGGTGGCGGCCCTCCTGTACTCGGCTTTCCTGGCTGAGCATCAACTATTTAAGACTTTGCAGCCAGTGGACAATGTCTATGGTGCAGCAAAGAATGCACTGCGGGAACATTTCCTTCCCGTTGCTAACATGGATTATGAAATCTTTTTGATGTGTAATGCAAGGCAAAAAGACGATGAATCCCTAGACTCTTTTCATGCACGTCTAAGACGCATGGCGCTGACCTGCGCATAGGAGAATGAGCAGGGCATGATTCGGAACCAGTTGATCAAAGTTGTGTGCCTGGCAAGCTTCGACATCAAGTGCTGAGGGAACCAGGACTAACACTGTCCAGAATCCTCAAACTTGGACACTCCCAAGAGGTGGCAGACACATGTGCGTCCAAAATGGACGCAGCGATACGCTCGCTCAAGGTTGACAAGGTATGTGCAGTGAATTGTGGTCAAGGGGTGAGAGGAGCCTGACGGGCTGTGGCACATCCGAAAGAGAGAGCCCCCAGATCACCAGAGTCGTCTCTAAAGTGTGGGTACAACCTTCCACACCCAGCAGAGTGCCCAGCAAAAGGAAAGGCATGTGGGAGTTGCAGGAATGTTGACCACTATGCACTCATGTGCAGAGCTCAACTTCCGGTGGTGGTCAAGAGAGGTCCCATCAGGGCTGGATTTTTCAGGCAGCAGCACCCCCCGAAAAGTGGCCCTCATTGACCAGGAGGAAGAGGGAGAAGCCCAAGAGGGTAAGGAAGACATCGATGAAGTGAAAATAAAAACATTTCAAGCGTGAGCGTTATAAACACAAAGACCAGGAGACAGCCAAAGTGCATGGGGCATGTAGATGGGTCACCAGTTCCGGTGTTAGTAGACAAAGCAGCATCTGTCAATGTCATGGCGAGAGTGAACTATGACGCAATGAATGAGCCCCCCGCACTGAAGCATCCAAAAGAACGAATATACACCTTTGGCACCAACTCAATTAAAGCCAGCTTCTTCGTTACGGATGTGAGTGCCACAGCTCAGGCCCTGGGGATCATGAGTTTTGCATACAGTGTTAGGTGGAGGATGAGCACAAGGTGTTCGAAAGGTTTGCAGATGTATTCGTTGGAATCGGACAGATGGTGGGGAGCTGATCAAGCTGCACATTAACAAATCCATCAGACCGGTCGCCCTGAAACATCGGAAGGTCCCTTTTCGTCTAAGGGAGTTGGTGGACAAGTAACTGGAGAATCTCGTCAACCTTGACATCATTGAGAAAGTCAAAGGACCAACGCCTGGGTTATCGCCCATCGTCATTGCTCGGAAGCCCAAGCAACCTGACCCCATCACGGTCTGTGTGGATATGAGGCTACCCAACAAGTCAGTAAAGAGGGAGAGACATTTAACCCCCACAATTGACAACATCATAGCTGAGTTGCAGGGTGCAAGGTTTTCCTCTAAGCTTGATCTGCGGACTGGGTACCACCAGGTTGTGCTGCGCCCCGAATCCAGGTACATTACAACATTTACAAGGCACTGAGGGTTGTACAGGTACAAACGCCTCAGTTTCAGTGTGTTGTCTGTCGCTGAGGTGTTTCAAAATATCATCAGGGGCACTTTGGCTGACCTGGACCGGGCCATAAATATCAGCGATGATATCTTGGTGTTTGCAAGATCAGAAGTGGAGCACATGGCACGACTAGTCAAAATTCCAGAATGCATCCAGGACTAGGGCCTAATACTCCACAAGAAGAAATGTGAGTTCATTGAAGACCAAGATTGGGTTCTTCGGTTTTGTATTCAAAGAAGGTGGGATGTCGCCTGATCCTAGAAAGGTCAAGAACATAATGGAAGCTAGGCCCCAGAGACAGTAACTGAGGTTCGCAGTTTCCTGGGGGTGGTAACGTACTGTGGGTGATTTATAAGAAATATGGCCACATGATCAGAGCCCTTGAGGAACCTCACGAGGAAAGATACCACCTGGCAGTGGGGCCCTCTCGAGCAAGCGGTATTTGATGATGTAAAGATGGCTGAAGACACAATGTTGTTTCTTGGTCCATCCTTCCCCTTGGAAATAGTGGTTGAGGCCCAGTCCATTTGGGCTAGGGGCAGTTCTGCACACAGGTGGACACCAAGGGTGCAGTGAGACCCATTGCATTTACCAGCGGTGCCCTTTCAGATACTAAGCAAAGATATTAACCGATTGAGTATGAAGCATTACTTTGGGGATCGAAGCACTTTCACCTTTATGAACTCAGCAGACCCGTGATGGTTGTGATAGACCACAAAACCCTGCTTCCCATCATGGCAGGGTCATCATCCAAGCCTCTGGCAAGGATTGAGTGGTGGATGCTGGCTCTATTGGAGTATGAAGTATACCGACCTGGGGTGAACAATGTGGCTGACTATCTGTTGAGGCACTGCCAGGACAGGCATGCGGACGAGGCGAGCAACGTGGAGGAGGCTAAGGAACATGTACGAGTCCTCATCGAGTCTGACACTCCCAACGCCATGCCCGTGCAGTAGTTGGAGAAAGCGTCAGGAGAAGATGAGTGCTTTTGCATTCTCAGAGGGGCCCTACAAAAGGGGGACTGGAACACTGTTCTGGAAGGCCTTGGCAAAAGGACTCAAGAAGCCTGCACCACGCTGGAGCAGTTGTGGAAAATCTGTGATGAGTTGGCATTTACGGATTCGGGCCTGTTGTTGCGGGGGGACAGGATGGTGATACCTGCAAGCAAGATCCCGCAGGTGATTGAGCTGGCCCCCCAGGGTCATCAGGGGATGGCCAGAACTAAGTCTGCCTTAGGCTGAAAGTGTGGTTTCCTGACCTCGAAAGAAAAGTTGAGGAGTTTGTGGCAGGATGTGTATGGTGGCAGGCGGTGGCCCTGACACAGATGGAGCCCATGATTGAGTCAATACCTCAAAGCACGCAGCGGTGGAAGGCTGTACATGCAGATTTTGAATCCACTGGGAGGAACACACATTTTCTGGTGGTAGTGAATCAGTGGTCGAGATACCCAGATGTGGAGTTCTTGGAATTGGTGTCGTTCGATGACATGGCAGCAGCTTTGGAAAAGGTTTTTGCAACTCACAGTGTTCCCCAGGTGCTGTGCTCTGACAATGGAGCGCCATTTCAGGGAGAAAGTTTCAGTCAGCTCATGCAGGAGTATGGAATATGCCATCGGAAGGTCACACCGGTATGGCCACGGGCAAATGGGGAGGCAGAAAGATTCATGAGGACCATCAACAAGGTGTTCCGCATCGCCCCCGGCCAAGGGCACTGTCTCAGAAGGGCCCTCTACCCGTTCCAGAGAGAGTATCGGGAGATGCCCCACTGCTCCACAGGGGTGGTGCCAGCAGAGGCATTACTCAAGCAAAGTCTGCGAGGTCTTCTGCCAGATGCAGGGGACCAGTATCCGGCAGTGATCAATGACGACTGAGTGATGGAGGAAAGGAGATCCAGGAATGAGAGTGAGAAAGTGAGAAGAGGACTCCGACCATATACGCTAGTGCCGGGAGACAAAGTAATTGTGAGGGACAGGCACCCGCAAGGGAAACCGTCCTTGCCATATGAACCTAATCCCATGGATGTGGTAGCTGTGAAGGGATCCATGGTAAGTGCCTCTGATGGGACGGCAACTGTTACGAGAAAGGCAAGTTTCTTTAAGAGAATGTGGGAGAACGACCAGCCGGGAGTGTCCCCTCGAAGGAGGCATGCAGAAGAGTCAGATGAAAGTAGGGGGGGTGATCGTTCTCTGAATCCCCAGGACCTAGGGGCTGCAGGTGAGGAGAGGCTGAGCTGGGAAGGGGCAAGTGGTATTCGCAACATGCAGGTAGGGGGAAACCTACCCACCTGAGGATTATGTGCTGGACACATGAGTCAAACACTGGCCTCTGTTCTAAATTACCTAAGAACTAAGGTCGTTGTTTGTGTGTTTAAGTATCCAGTGGTCATGTAGTAAAATCTTTTGTTATTTGTTTCGTTATGAAAAAGGAGGAGTGTGGTGTTCCTTTCAGAGACACACACAGCGGAGTGACGTAACTGTGTCATGTGTGGAAGATAATAAATGGGGCTAGTCCTGTGGTGCCTCAGAACATCTGTGGAGCCTGGATGGAGAGGAGGGTGCCTTGTGTCATCTTTGGGGGTTGGTGGGGGTTCGCAGTGCACACAACCCGCTGGGGGCCATGCAACAGAGACCAGTGCTGTACTTGTGAGCTGTCCAGCCGGAGAATGCCATCATGAATGAGGCCTTCATGTTCCTGAGGTTGATTAAATATGCCTCTTTGAGCTGGATAATAAAACAGTACTGCCCCCACATCAACACGTCCACTGGCCTTCATTGGTATGGACTGTGACGAGGAAGAGGAAGACGAGGTGTAATGGTTAGGTCGCTAATGGAACCCTTTTAGTCCTCCAACGTAGCACATTACAGCAAAATTGTTTTGTAAAATCCTGCCTTAGGTTTTGTTTTCTCACTGATACTGCATTTATTGAATGTCTTTTCATTGGATTTGGTCAAGATGGCTGACTCCTTCAACCGTGATCCTGGCCTGGAAATCTGGTGTCAAGCATCTCCCCGTAGCCTCGTTCACTCATTTCACGGCTCAGCACCAACGTCCCGTAGGACAAAGCTGGAAGCCTTAAGTCCTAAAATCCACACCCACCATACCAGCTGCACTAGACAAACTAGACCTACTCTTTCATTAAAATGGAGTCTGGCCGATTACACACTCGGATCAAGGGAACGCAGGGGCGTTTGGAAGCAGACCCAGGAAAAATCTTGAAGGAACGACCAGGTTGGCCAACTTTTTAAAGAAAGTAAACCTTGATTGTGACTCTGACAGGAAATGAAAGCAGCGCTGATGAGACTCTCTCCAGCACAGGTGTGTGACACAGGAAATGAAAGCGGACTCACTGAGACCATACCTGGCAACATTTGAGTGCCTAATATTCCCACTGAGACGTGCTGGGTTAAGATATATTTTGAGAGTGAAAAACAACTCCACGTGTTAATGTTAGTAACGGACAGCTGAGACGATATCTGCCAAAATAAGGCGAGAGGAGGCGCCATGATGTGAAATGAAGCCGCGTGAGACCCTCACGGGTCTCTTTTGAAGTAACATATTCGTTCTGTTGTTCACCAGGCCTTCATAGTCGGGCCTCGCTGGCCTTAGTGTAAAATGTAGTAGTGTAGGTGGATTACAGGAGAAAAAGGCTTTTATTTTGAAAACCTAACCAAATCTGGTTTTAGCCAGATCGTTTTTTTCCTCTTTCGCCTCTAAGAGGGTGTTCTTCCCCAGACGCCCCAGCTTTCCCAATCCGAAGTCTTTAATTTCCCTAACTTTCCTTTTCTTTGTTTTTTCTAGGTCGAACTTATTCAAGATGACTTTATTTACAAAGGCGTTTTCCAAACAGGATCAGTGTGTGTGTGTGTGTTAGAAACTTCCACCCCACCCAACGTCCCTTTGGTACTTTGGGCCAGAGTTATTCATCTGCACAGAGGAAGCGACTTCTCCTTGAGACACTATTGGCTGTCCTTTTGGTGTCTTGCCTGCGCTCAAGACTTAACCCTGTAGAGGTGCTGCATTTTTTTGTAAACTCAAAAGTACAAGGCACAAGAGTCACTTTAAAGTGCAGGCATTGAAGGATAATAACATTGTAAAAATCTAATGAATATTACCAAGAGGTTAAGGATTTTTTGTTTGTTTGTTTGTTTGTTTGTTTGTTTTATTCACTTATAATGCGCACCAAACCCGAAGGTAGCCGGGCGCAGCAGTACAGAAAATGCGAAGCTTAGGTTGCAGGGTGGGGTCATGGGAATACATACACTGTATAAATACAAAATACAAATAATAGAATGCAAAATATCACAGGAAGGCAGCAGTTGCGGTTTACATGCCGAATAGATACAAAATATGATCAAGAGAGTCTATGTACAAGAGAGTGGGACCATAAAGATCATGATGAAATGTATGTATTTGGTGGGCTTTTACTCTGTTATTGAGTTTTATACAGCGCTCTGCTGCCATTTTCATGGATTTTTGGAGTTTTGGCAACTGTAGGAAAATGTGTTGGGTTTTGCAATAAGTAGCATTAAAGGAGTGTTTGGTTGTTGTGTTGAGGCTGATCCCCAAAATCTGCTATGTTTATAGATAGATGAGTTGTAACGCGGGCCTTTGCGATATGTGCATCCAGAAGAGGACCCAGTGGGGTGTCGTGCTTGGTTTTGCTACTTACAAGTTCTGGGCGGCGATCAAGGGTGGGCTTAAGTTTCCCGGAGAGCTGTCTGTGACAAGCTGGTGGGTAAGGTGGAAAGTGTGTGCAGGGGAGAGGAATACTAGTGGGTGTCACCAGCAGTGTTCAAGTGGATAGTCAATTGTGTAGTATAAGGTGCAAAGTAGAATGGTAAGCAGGTGTATGAGGGGTGCAAACTATCAAGAAGCCACATATAGCTAGGCACAACATGGCATAGCAAAGCATGAAGAGACATGACAAGGCTTAAATGGCGTGATAAATTATAAAATGTAATGGGTCTCATTCCGAGTTTTTCAGTAATTTGGGGATAATTATGCCAATTTACCACAAAAAATTAGTTACCGTTACCGCCACTTGGTCCTGTGGGTTTACCACGGGATTACAAGTGGTGGTAGGGCAGTGTAATGCCCCATTTACATTGGTGAATATTGGTGGATTTACCACCAGCGGAATTACAGAGTGGTCAATCTGCGGATTTTTGGAGAAAAGTGGAGGATTTACCACCAATCTTTTTCTCCAGAAATCAGCTGTTTCACCACTCGGCAATCCCACCAGTGGCAAATCTGTCAAAACCTATAATTTGGCAGTGCAGCAAAACAGTGGTAATTCTGTTTCTGACAAAAATGTGTTGGTAGCGGAATTACCACCACTTTTTTCCCCTGCACTGCCAAACCTGGAATGAGGCCCAATATTATTAGGTATGGGAAGGCCACCTTGGTCTCCTCCCAAAGGCTTTTGCTGTAGACGGCTAAGCTCCCATTTCACTTTCACACTTTGGCTCTCTGTCTCTCAATCTATCTATATATATATACATAAACGGAATGTGAGAACAAGTTAGTTCAAAAGCAGGATGTCTTGCAGAAAGTGTATGGGGTTGTCCTATTATATGATGATGGCTTGATGGTTTTTCACCTGGAGTAAAGAAAATTAAAAACAAGTGAGAGCACCAGTTACAAAGGAGTTTTAAATTATGATGCACTCACCTTTCATTGTCATAGGACAGCCTTCCTCAAAAAGCAGGCAATCCATTGTAATGACTCTTAGGCGTACAGACTCTTGCTCAATCGTGCTAATAACTATATACACCTCGCTCGCAAAGGGGCTTTAGCAGTTTTTAATGGGCTAGGTGCCATGTTAAGGCCCTCACTTCGCTCAGGCCTCCAAGTTTGGCTCGAGAGCCTTTGCTAGTCAGAAAAGACCCTCGCCTCAGTTTATATCGCTCAATTAAATGCAGTCACCCTGCTCCCTTTCAAAAGACCTCAAATCTTCTATGGGCATCCTCTGGCCTCCCACAGGGGGCCCAGCCCCACAGATTTGTTCATATATGAAAGTTAAAGCTAATAAAAACGGCACTTGAAGTGCCTTACACCAACCCATAAAAACTGTGTTGATATGCAGTCAAAAAGGCATTACACAATGGCCTTGGGAAAGCACCCTCTTGCTGAAACACTTGCCAGAAAGCTCGAGGGAGCAAGTCCATCAATCCCACTAATAGCGGTGCTGAAATGTCCAAAAATAATATCAATGAAGGCCGGAAGTCTAGCAGCTGAACTGAATCAAAATGACGTTTTAAATGCAAGAACTATGTGTATATGTTCTCAGGTTCAGATGGGGTAGATATTTGGTGTTTGTTGAACTTTTCACCATTTCCATTTATTAATTGTATCTGGAGCTTTAGCTTATGATGTTATCATTCTATATCATTGAGGAATGCAGGCTGCTATGGCAACAGAAGAACATTGTGAGGATTCTGGACATGGTCATCTGCTGGTGTCTTCTCTGGATGAAGAATGCACCGGGTAAAGTGTACAGCTTCTCCCTAGTATTCCAGTGGCTTGATGGGGTTTCCCCTGGAATGAACAACATTAAAAAGCATCTGAGAACACTAGTTCATAGGGAGTTATAAATGATAATCCCATCGTTCATTGTCGTAGGACAGCCTTCCTCAAAAAGCAAGTGATACATGATCGTCATGGGGGAGGGTGCAGAAACTTTACATTTCACTTAAGTCCAATGAAATATTTGCTATTAAGTGGCATCACATCCAGTCAATTAAGTACAATTTAAGAAAGAACCAAGAGGCTTCTCATCAGAAGCCAAGGTTAACAATGTTGGCGATGGCTGACCCAAAGTAGGAGGGTTTTCATTACCACGGATTGACTTGTAGTGTCTTGATTCCAGGGTATGTCAGCTGTATGAATTGAATCCTTCTTCAATAGGCGATCACTGGGATCATCAATCCACTGAATAGGAAAACATGGTCGGTTTTCAGAATGACCAAAAAATACAAACAATTTCTATTGAAACCAATGAGTGATTTTTTTCTGGCACATATTGATTGGTGTATATTCAAAATAGGTGAACAACCCGTCCCTATTCTAAATCTTTCCTCTCACTCCACCAAAAGGGGGATACAATATGTAATACAATAAGGAGTCAGATGATTGGTGTCTACACTCACTCAGCTCACACCTTACCACCCAGACTTAGCAATTCTGTACGATCTACCGACACTCCAAGTCCTGAAAAAATGGACTGTGTGCATTACTTATAAGCACCTTACATCACAAATATGTATTCAAATGAATTCCAAATATCTAAAACATATAAACAACCCTGACATAACACAGTAATAAATCTAATATCAACAACTGAATTTAAAACAGCAACAGAAACCAATTTTATAAATGGACAAGACACAAAAGATATCACATAACAACATACAACATTCTCAATGTGTCATTAAAATATTAATCCCGACATGTTTCTGTTCATCAAGCCCAATCTAGGGAGAACATTCTTCAGGGGATTGTTTGTAAAATAATATTATGTTTCTGACATTTACTTTCAGTTTAAATTGTCACACGACGTGCTACTCCTCCCCCAGTTCCGTTTTAGCATTCACTGTCTTTTCTTTTGTTTCATAGGCCTCGGCCTGTGCCACTGATGGTGCCAGAAACAACCCACTCAACACGGTGTTGAAGAGTGAGAGTGAGGCAAGCAATATGTTTTATTATATACACATTTTCTATGTGCAGATTTTTAGAATATAAAAATGAAACACTGAAGATAAATGGACTAATGAAAAAGCCAGCACATAGAAATCATATCCAGAAAAGGACATGCTAATGTCATAGTAGGCATTGCACTGAAGTGTACAAGTTCCTGAACTAATCCTACCCATTAACAGACTTGAGAGGTAAAAAGTGAAGATTGTATATGTGTATAATGACCCATATTAAAACCAGTAATCTCATGCTTAACCTTAATTCCAGACTCTTTCCTAGACATACGTCTCTGCTGATCACAGGGCAAGAGAATGGAACAACATAAGAAATGCAACAAGAGAAGCACAGATAATACATGTCAACCTTCACAGCTGGGATCTGTACAAAAAGCCTCAAAGCGAGTGGCAACAAAAGTGAGGTTATTCTCATTGATAAGGAGCCATGCCTCTGGAATTCCCCGTTCTAGACGTCATCCATGGACCCTTGCCCTGTAACAGTGCCCTTTCTAAAATACTATGTTTTATGCTTGATCATCTACTTTCTTTTCTTCCTCAAATCTGTCAGGTTGCCTCCTATTTTTTCCAACATTATACCCTCAAACAAATCTGGAATTTCCTTACCTCTGCATGTCATCTTTCTGCTGTCAATGCCCTCCTAAAATTCTGGTGGGAATACCAGCTACCTGGGCCTGCCTGATTGCAGCCTTAGTCAGCTTCAACTTATCCAAAATGCTGCCACCTGCTTATTGGTTTGAGTCAACTGCCACCCCGACATCACTTCCATTCTTCACTCTCTTCACGTTGAATATAGGGTCCAGTTTAATGCCCTCTCTGTCTAGTAGATAGATCTTTCCAAACTAAGGCCCTAGTTTCCTGACCACTTATCCTGCCCGATACCTGCCTTGCTTTCCTCCAACACATTCCTTGTCAATGTCCTTCGTTTTCCCAAATGTCACAAGAAGGAAGGCCCTTCTCCTTTCACGCACCTTCTCTTTGGAACTCTGCCTACTTCCTTGCGTTCCATGTCAGAATGTGAGAAAGCACGAACGCTGGGCTTCTCTCAATTGCTTTTGCTTGCCAGCCTTCTCTTTTTTCTTGTCAGTGCTCCCTTCTGCTTTGTCCATTCGTCCTAGCATCAAGAAACATCTATAGGGGTGTACTCATGCTCTATAATACTAGCATAACATGACTCAACAGGAGTCAGACTAAGAGACAACATCAGACATCCAATTGTAGTACAACCTCTGTGAATTCATCCACTCAAAAGCCATTCCAGATAGTGAGAATCTTAAACTTTCTCTGTGAGGCACCATTAAGCCTCAGTTGTGTTCTTCAAGATATTTTTAGACTGCGTCCAGTGACTTTCATGAAATGCTGATATATTGTCAACATTAAAATTCGGCTTGATGTGAGGAGATTCTTGCTTTCTTTTGACCCTGCAGTTTAGCATTGAACATATATTTCTAGTCCTAAGAGGGTAAATCGCTCTTATTTCAGATCTCTTCAGTGGGTTTGTGGTTATACTACTAAAACAAACAGCTACGTTTTTTGGCATTGGTTTTATTAATGTGAAAATAAAACGTTTGGTATCCTAATCTATAGAATACTCCCGTCCCCTGCACTCCTATGTATTGAAAACTGTCAAACTTTCAGTTGAAACTAAACAGCTCAAATATGCACATTTAAGCAGTAAGGATGATATTAATCTGAAATTAGAAACATTTAAAGAATTGAATTTAATAAAACAAAATAGTTTAAATCCAACAAGGATAAATCAGTGTAGAGTTTACAACCTTTTGGGAATAATCCATTCTTCAGGAGCATGCATTTCATTAATCTGTAGAATATAAAAAGTTAGACCATTTATAATCATAGTTACACTACTGTTTAATCATAAAGTAGGTGAAATATCGATTAGATTTACCTCATCAGATGATCATTACGGCCCCTTTGCCACCATCATATTGGGATGACAGACAAAGAGCCATAATGGGGCACCCATACATTCTTGCACTGTTCCAGGGTCTCGTTGATTGTATGGGAGATGATATGCACTCAGACAACCATTCAGAGTGTACCCACAAGCTGACATAGTTGAGGAAAGTTACCATGAAGGATATACTTTGACGAGCTGTCAACATGCAGCCATGAATAGAATGAATGAACGTTAAACAAAGTCTGATGACAGCTAAAGAGTCTCATCAGATGATCATAAGGTAATTTGCTTGGTAAACCTCTTGGGTGTCATTGTAACGGTTTGGTTCTACAATTTATCTGCAATGAAAAGTAACCCTTATACGTACGTTAGAATGTATCTGTATCTACTACTTAATTTCGAGTGCTCAAAGGTGAAAGGTAACGTACCCTATGTTCTTATTAAAATGGAATGGGTAGGCTTAATCTCAAATTGTGAGTCCAAGCTAGTAAGGGTCACGTGTATCCACATAGGCCTGTACAATAAATATGTGGGTGGTAAGCATAATGATTAAACAACTGTAGAGGAGGAGGTAGATGCCTGCTCCCTAGTCCCCGCCCCTTTGCCACCATCATGTTGGGATGACAGACAAAGAGCCATAATGGGGCACCCATACATTCTTGCACTGTTCCAGGGTCTCGTTGATTGTATGGGAGATGATATGCACTCAGACAACCATTCAGAGTGTACCAACAAGCTGACATAGTTAAGGAAAGTTACCATGAAGGATATACTTTGACGAGCTGTCAACATGCAGCCATGAATAGAATGAATGAACGTTAAACAAAGTCTGATGACAGCTAAAGAGTATCATAAAGAAAATATAAGATCCTATTCTGAAGCAATATGAGAATACTTAAAGATGACAACGTAACTAAAGCATTAAGAGAAACATGTACCTAAAGACAAAGTAATCGTGGATGAAATAAAGATGAAGTGACTCACTGGTCAATAACTGTAAATACGCAGTAACGCAAGGTAGAAAGTAAACATATAGAAGCTTGCCAAAGGGGTATGTGTTCAACATTTAGGAGAGCCACTAGAAGAAAATGGGCAATGGCTCATGATCAAATTCAACCCAGCTACCTCAGAATTCGAGCCCAGGGAGATGAGATGAAGACACGATCAAGAAATGTTCTTTGAGTGCAAAACTAAGGAGTACGTTGGCCTGGAACCAAGGATGCTATTTCGAGAGATGAAGACAAAGTACAAAGGGAGTCCATCGAGCAGACCATGTGTGAGAACATATTTCTCAAATATTAGGAGGAACAAGAACATTTACAGATGCCAAGTATTGGACAATTAAAAGTACATAAAGTGTATAAGGGGTACTTGACCAAGTCTCTAAAGGCCAAGAGCAGCAACTGCCACCAGCATAATTGAATCAAATGGTGTTATTGACAAATTCATGGTTTCATAACACGTGATGAAGAGCTTCCAAACAAGGGCTATTCATTAGGGTTGAAACTAAGATAATGGTGTGTCTACACTCCCTTGAATGTTCCGAGACAGTGCAGACTGGCAAGGTCAGTCTTCAAACAGAAGACACTGGTATGAGGCCTACCAAAGAGAGAGGGTAGATTAATTGGGATAACAAGGGTAGAGATGACGTATCTCAGAGCACCTGCTTTTGTTTCCGTGTACGTGCTGCTAGCGAGCTGAATGTCCAGGGTTGGATTTGAGTTGCCAATCAATCAGAAAATCATGCCATGCACTTTTTTATGAAATGTTGCAAATTGTTATTTCGCTGCCATGTTCTCTGCTGTAATAAGTATATTACACTATGTGTGTAGAGGTAGCTCCGGGCGTGTCTTACAGAAAAGAGACCACCCATGAGGGATTAACACGCACACCATCTATATGTAGACATGTTCGCCTAATCCAATCCCACACCTTAATAGGTTTTTGTAATATGCCACATAGGATGACGTCATAGATGTCGCATCTAGCATTATATAAGCTAAGCACAATCAAGAATACATTGTTATCTTGCATTTATTGATTTGATGAATAATGATTCACACTGCTTTACTTCATTGAGATAAAAGCAGTATTTTACCATCTCCTTTGATTCTATCTGGTATACCGTCTAGCACACAACCACAAAGTTCTTAAATAGTAGAGATCAAAAGATAACTTATTTACCTTAGGAATCCTGTGAGTAAGCTACCAATAGAAAATCTATGTCCAACAGTATGATGGTAAATCTTGTAAGCGCAAAATGAATGGTGAGTTAAATTAGAGACGTTACATCTATCATATAACCCAGTACGCTAAGTACAAATCACTAAAGACAAAAACGTGTGTTACCCAAATCTATAGCCACGTTATAATTCTCCATGGTAGCCTGCAGTAAGAACAATAAGCCGCCAGCAATCCATGTGGTGCGGCCGTAAAATGGCTGCCTTATACAGGACATAAATATGTTGATCACATATTGACGTAGTGACGTCACCGACATGCCCCACTGTTAAAGCACATACATGATGATTACGGAAGGAACGTGGTGCTGTATCCAAAGTGCAAATATATACAACAGATCTAACATACCAGGATATATCCAACTAAAACTCTAAAGATGTGTTAGAGTGTGTATCGATGTACCCCAAAGGAAATCAAAGAAATATTGCAACTGTACAAAAGTGTACAATTAGTTGCAATCAAAGAATTTACATCCTACATAGGGCAGCCATTTTGTGGCTGCACTGCACCACATCGTTACTTTCGCTTCAGTATTGTTACGGCCAAACTCATAATCAGCCCTAAGCAGGCCATTTAAAAAAGAAAACAGTACTTGCACTGAGAGCACCATGACAGTTAAAGCTTGAGTATCCATGGTCTTCTCCGTGCAATTGTTATAGTTTTTGGAAAGGGACATACTTAAGCCATGTAAACCAGGGGGTCCCTGGTTTTCTGTGCCGTTTTACACCCTTAACCTTCAACAATTGTCAACGCTGCCCAACATCTACATGCACTGCGAGCAGTAATAACATGAATCCCTATTGATGCTGCCGTTTTTTTGCCAGTGCAAAATGTAGGTTGAATCCGGATGTCCGCATCTCTACCTGCCTAAAATTCAATATGGGTGGGTGGGTGGGTGCAGGTGGATTTTCAGCATAGAGCTGCTGTGGTAGACCGAAGCAGATTTGGCACTCCATTCCCCAGTGACCTGGTACAAAGGCACAGAAATGGCGACTGTCTCCACCAGTGAATTTTGATCAGGCCGTGTCCTCCACGTTCCTCTTCCTCTAATGCTTACACGTGAAGGCACCCCACCTTCCCAACAGCAATTCCCAAAAATTGCTCCACCCAATCCTTTTTCAAACCCCACCCCTTCCCAATCAAAGGGTAACTGCCCTTGCTCCCTATAAACGTACCCAGAATGCTTCTGTTTTCCATTCTGCGTACAGCGGTTCCTAATGGGTGTGAAGAGCTAGTGTGTCGGCTTGTTCAAGGTATTCCCTCTGTTATGTTATGTTATGTGTACTTATATAGCGCCGGCAGCCCTGTTGGGCTACAGGGAGTCAGAAGTCTGAATGTCTTGCTACCCTGCCATGGGCAGTGGTGACAGTGGAGAACAGGGGGTGGGCCACTGGCAGGTTGACATCCCCAGGATCTGGAACTGGGTGAGGAGCTAGGAGAAGTGGATTTGGTGCATTTGGTGGAGAGGCTTATGGGGTCCCCTACCAGGGAAACATCTCTCAGCAATGAAGGCAGTACTGTGCCTACAAATAGTTAAAATGGCTCCATGTTGGTTGAACAGGGATTGAGCACTGGAGAGGGAAAGGGCATTTCCGCAACTAAGGAGTGGCCTCCCCTCTACGGGCCTGTGCTGACCTGCAGGTTTTCTTCGGTGGAGCCACAGCCTCCTTTCTTGGTGGGCAGCGCCGCGGTTAGGGTGGATGGTGTGAAGCAGCGCCATAGCAGGCGTTGCTGTCACACTGGGTGCATTTGCAGATGGTTCCACTCGAGCCCAAGAGCACACTTTGCAGTGTACCATATGCTAGGACACTCTGCATCCATCACTGAGTGTTGCTGGTGTGTACTACCCCGCCATCCTTCCTTGTGACCTTTGACTCTGCTTGCAGGTAGAGAGCTAGAATGGAAAGATACAAGACTATGGAATGCTTGAAGGAACTTATTGGGAAAACGCAGATGAGGGAGATGGCTGCTTCTTCTAAAGACAGGATTAATAAGAAGGAAATGAATATTCCTTTGTCCTCTCCCTCTTCTACATTTTCCCCCTCTTCCCAATCCTCTGATAAAGAAACGGGCGAGCCAATGCGGAAGAACCCTGATTAAAAGACGGTGTCTAAGGGTACGGCTCACATCACTTGGTGTGCATGTAATTCAAGACCCCAATCCTCTTGCTAAGGATGATGACCTCGCGGTGCAGCAATTTGAAGAAAACACAAAGGAGGGACTGCCCCTCATCCCTGCTTTCAGGAGGTAGCTTTGAAGCAGTAGAAGTACCCTGAGATGATCACAACCCCCAGTACACTTCAGATAGTCCCTGCCTTATCCAGGCCCTCTCTTTTATCCAGGCTCACTGGGATAACCTCAATAGCATCACATGAGGTGGCTGTGTGAGGCCTCATTGAGGGCAAGCTGAACTCATCCCTCAGGAAGAGTTTTGCAGGTGTCCACCTGTCCATGAACACCTTATAATTCTAAGTCACTCCTGGGAGACTCCCAGGCCTTTAATGATGACATGGAGGAAGGAGCTGACTCTTCATACCTGATTGTGGGGATGCAGCAGAAAGAGGAACTGTTATCAGATTTGGCTTTCGATGGCATCAGGGAATCTGTCCTGACTAAGGGCACCTCCATCACAGCCAGGTCATTTGTATGTCCTAGACTCGAAGACAGATAATGCACAGAAGTTGGTTGTCTCACACCTACCGTTCCACAGAGCGCAGCTCTTTGGCAAAGAACTTGAGAAAAGGGTAGATTGCATACACAAACAAGATAAGCACATAGACCCCTGTGCCATAATGGTCACTCCAATCCCTGTAACACCAGGCCCAGTAGCCCATGGTATTGGGTCAATGTCGGGAGAGGCATATCAGTGTTCAAGGGCATAGTGTCTCTGCACCTTCTACGGAAGGCTCTTCCTCCCATAGGCATAGTTTCAGAGGGGGACAAGGGTGTTTATTCCCCCAACTCTTGGGGCACACCATTCTGTCCCACTCATTGTGCAGGGCCTTTGTCATTTAGATGTCATGTCCCCCCAACGTGTTCAGCAAAGTTACTCCACTGCTTCCTCCCTAAGGAACAGGCGCTCCAGACTATGCTGAGCCTCTTCCTGTTGGAGGCAAACTGCTTCCGTGTTGCAGTCTTCCATCTCTGGGAGATGACGGTGGTGGATTCATGCATTCTGGAGATCATTGGGCATGGCCACAGAGTGGAATCCCCAGAGGACCACTTGTCACCCATCTCCCGGGGAATGCAGAAAAGAGAGCTGCTCTCCTAGCAGAGATGTGGACCCAGCAGCTGAAGGAAACAATCACGAGGGTACCCCCAGGGGACAAAGGTCAGGGTTGTTTCACCATTGCCCCGGTGCCTTATGGGGCTTCTGACCAATGATCAGCTGAAGGGGGGTCACCGGCTTCATCGCTTCCAAGAGGGAGACCTTCCAGAGGTTGCTCCCCTCGTTTCTCTGGGAGACTGGTTGGCATCGTTGGATCTGATGGATACTTAACTTCATATTCATATTCATCTCTCGCACCACCAGTACCTGTGGTTTGCAGTGGAACAAGATTCATTTCCAGTCTAGTCCAGACTAGTGGGTCTGCTGCTGGCGAGCGGTTGGGTGTAAGTAACCCCTGCCTGGATGGCCAGGTGGTTCTGGGGGTCATCTCAGCAGGAGGTGGGGATGGAGGCGAGCAGGACTTGTTCCATCTTGAGAGAGCATGGGTTTTTAATCAATAGCAAGAAGTCCCACTTGATTGCGAGACAGAGAAGAGACTGCAATTCATCAGCGTTGTGCTTCACGCATGAGTAGGCTTGGTTTATCTGCCATAGGACAGATGCATCACGTTGCGAGGGGAGGTGGGATGCAGTTTCTAGTCTCCTTGATCTTCAGCGCGGAAATGGTTGCAGGTCCGGTGTCTGCTGTTGGCTGCAGTCTTGTTCACATCTTGGATTTACCCACATCTCCCCCCTCCCCCACCACCACCCACCATCAACTGCTGTCTCATCTGCACAGTTTCCCAAGCTTTTGACTCTGTAGACAGGCCCAAACTATGAAGTAAACTATCAAGCCTGATGATGGAGCCAATGTTGTTGATGTCATTAACGGGAGGTGCACGAACACCTCGGCCCAGGTATGTTTCGGTGCACAGGAAAACTCTTGAGGGACTTTCTGGCTTCAAGACGCATGATGCAAGGGTGCCTTCTTGCCCCACTTCTTTTTAACCTCTACATAAATGGCATGGCCACAACAATTCAGGAAGTGACAAAGGAAATTCTGTATGTGGGTCGTTTTACCATATGCCGATGACTCCTTCCTTTTGGCATGGACTTCATTGGCACTACAGAAACAAATTAACACACGTGATCAGTACTGCAAAGAAAACAAATTAGTTATCAACAATAGCAAATCTAAGATCATGGTCTTCTCTCCCAAGCTCAGTCAGGAACGGCCATCAAGGATATTCCTATTGAATGGTGGGACCTTGTCAACAAGTTCTAGAATGTGTATACCTGAGTGTAATCATTTCAAACTCTCTAAATTGGAATCCCGATATCATTTAAATCTATATATATTAAAAGTCAAAATGTATTTGTTTGTGGCAGAATGTGTGGCTAAGCGTTGTTCCTTATACAATTCCACACTGTTTCACCAATCTGTACCAAATTGTGCATAGTTGCCTGTTAGGACCTTCCGGGCATTACTGGATACATGACATTTGGACACCCTGTTCCCTAGATTTCAGCACAAGTGTAACTTTGTGGGTCTGTGGCTTGGTGAAGCATTATTCCTTGAACAATTCCACACCGTTTCACCAATCTGCACCAATATTTGCATAGTTACCTGTTAGGACACTCCGGAATTACTATATAGATGACATTTGGACGCCCCATCCCTTTGCCCAGATTTCAGCACCTACACACATCAGACCGTTACCTGAAATTGTCAAAACATCAATGTGGTCGTAGAAGGACCGATCCCGACAGGAGGAACGAAACACAAGGTCCAGGCCCTAGGATGCACGGTTTCCAAGATATTTCCACCGCAATGCACCAAAAAGGACCTGCACCACACTAGGGTGAGGCAACAGGTGGAAGAGAGTACAGAAGGTACCAGTATACAGCAGCATACCAACTCTTGCCTCCTCCCACACCCCAACATCTGCTCTGAGGTATGTCAGCGAGCCACACACACCCATTCTCATTGCAGTTTACTTCAGGATGCAAAGCACATCGAAAAGCAACCTAACGGATTAGTTTTATTCTGTCTCTCTACATGACCCGTTCAGAGGACGGGTTTTCTGCTGTTAACTAATAATAGAGAAGCCACCAGCAGAGCTATCATTAAGCTGGTTAAGAAACACAGTAGCATCATTTCGCCTCATTTTGAATCTGTCTTCCAGGCAAGAATTGGCTGTCAGATCACATATGGTGCAGAGATATGGCGTGTAGACACTAAAGTTGGCATGCTGAGAGTGTGCTAGAGAGCTTTTTTGGAAAGCCTACTTAACCTACCGAGTGACTTTCGAAATCTGGCCTCAGGGACAGACACTGGGTTTTCTGCTGTCTATGATAGGAGGTAAAAACTGCCCAGCTAGTTTTGCCACCAAAAGTACATCTCCACCCTGATTGATCAGGCATGGAAATAACACATGAAGCTTGAACTTTCCTCCAAAAGTATAAAAGCCATAAAGTTGAATCTGCAAGCTCTCGGGTGTGATATTAGGCAAACAGGTGCAGTTGAGGTACCAATCCAACACCCATGCAAATTTAGTAAAGGATAGGCAGAAAAAAAAGATGATACAGTACGCTGTGTAGATCTCAATAAATGGGGTATGCATCGCTCTCAACCATTTGTGTCGCAAAGGTGGTTGAAAACACCCGATTTTATTTTTGGCGGGTGAGAGGCCCATTGAAATGAATGGGCGTGCAGGAGGCTTGGCCCGTGGGTCAGCTGTTTACAAGGCGGGTGGCACCCGCCAAAATCGTGTGAGTTGAGAGCTATGGGCATGCCTGTATCGCAGAATTTCTATTCAATGGATGGCTTCCTGCTGCCGTACACGAGCAACCTAACTGTTGTGACGTGGGCCGCCACACCTGTCACGTGATGACCCATGCAACGTAGCAAATAAATGGGAGGCCCTGCCCATCTTGAGACAGTGACACTCTGAGACCTACACCGTGACTGTTGTGTGGTCTTTGACCTACAGGGTGAGACCTGAGGGACTCAACATCTGGCAACGAGGTGATCACACCCCGATATGGAGAGTGACGGGGAGGATGAAGGGGTCTCCACGTCCCACACCATGCCTGCGTCCGATGCATGCAAGGATGTTACCAGGACAGCATGGAGGACACAGGGAGCACCAAGAGGTTTTGCAGGCGCCCGAGTCCAGGAATTCAATGTGGCGGGTGCCCCAGCAACGTTAGGACCCAGATGGGACTTGTGGATCAAAAAAGGTGGTAATGTTCTTTGTGACCTCGGGTGAGGACGATGACCAAAAGAAAGCCATGCTCCTGTTTTACGCTGGGAGTGATGTACACCAGATCTTCAAAACCCTGTGACCAGGTGACGATTCATATGCAGAGGCGAAAACTGCACTCCATGCCTACTTCAGGCCCGTGGTCAACAGAGGCTATGAACAGTTCAGGCTGCGACAGGCACACCAGGACCCGACTGAGCCCCTTGACGCATACCAAGCGCGGCTTTGGCGCCTGACGATGTCCTGCCACTTCAATGACGAAACAGATGAGATACAAGCCCAGATAATTCAGCATTGCGCTTCGACTACCCTGCATTGACAGAGCTTCAAGGAGCCTGATATTCTGCTGCAGCGGATCCTTGATCTGAGACAGGCGCAGGAGCTGGCGTTGTCCCGTGCTGCACAGATGGAGGAGGCATCCAAGGCCAACTGGGTGGAAACGGTATGTGCTGTGACAGCAGGTGGCACGCAGAGGCCCAGAGGACGGTCCTCAAGGGGGTCAGAAGATTTGCAGCGCAGGCTGACTCAGGTGAGCAGAAGCCTTGTGACAACTGCGGAGGCCCAACCCTGCATGATAAAGAATCCCTGGACAGTGGACAAAGCTGCGGGCGGTGCAGCAAACCTAATCACTTTGCCAGGATGTGCAGGGCGCCATGGCCTGGCCAGAGGCAGCAAGACCAGCACCCACACCGCCCCAGCCAGAGCAGAGGAGGGTCGCAGCTGTTGCCACAGATGAGGATCAAACACTGGCTCGCTTGGAGAGCGCAGTAGACATGGAGGACGTCTTCTTTATGTCACCCATATGCCTGGGCACTGTCGGCGTACGATGGAAACTGAGGTGTCTGGTGACTGTGCACAGCATAGGCATGCCAGTGCTCATTGACACAGGGCATCAGTCAACGTGATGCCGGCAATGCAGCTCTAATAGCAGCTTCCACCACACGTACTGCATTGCACATCACCCCAGAATCCATATTTTCACCTATGAGGGCTCCTCTCCCCTACCGCTCGATGGGGCATTCTGCACCACGGTCCAGCATGACAACGAGTCAGTGAAGACTATGTTCTACATCACTGCTGTCGCAAAGAACACCTTACTGAGCTGTGTGACGGCAGCAGATTTCAGATTCGTACAGTTTGCATTCCAGGTATATGAGAGTGACTCCATCTGCCTGGTAGAGAAATGTGCCCCCTTGTTCAATGGCGTCAGAGGCCGAAAGAATCAAGAGGTGAGCCTCCACATCGATACCTCTGTGCAACTGTTAGCGCTGCAGCATCCCTGCATACCACTGCATCTGCGACAGAAGATGTAGGAGGAACTGGGAAAGCTTGAGAAGGCAGGCATCAGAGGGTGATTGGCCCCACACCGTGGGTGTCCCCCATTGTGGGGGCAGCCAAGCCCTAGGCTCCCGAGGAAGTTCATATATGTGTGGACATGCGACTGCCAAACAAAGCCATCTCAGGAGCAGCATCCTACGCCCACATTAGATGATATTCTTGCCGATTTACAAGGAGCCTATGTCTTCTCCACCCTGGACCTCAAGGCGGGGCACCATTAGGTGCCCCTACATGTGGACTCATGACCAATCAACACATTCTCTTCCCACTTTGTCCACTTCAGTTATAAAAGACTGGGCTTCGGGGTGTCCTCAGTAGCAGAGGTCTTTCAACATACCATCAGGTGCGTGCTGGCCGGGATCCCGGGTGTTCTGAACGTGATTGATGATGTACTTGTCTTCTCCAAGTCACACAAAGAACACCTTCCTCGGCTGGAGGCAGTTCTGGCTCAGCTCATGAACATGGCCTAACTCTCAACAAGCGCGAGTGCAAGTTTGTTCAACACTGGGTTGATTTTATTGGGATTTGTTTTCCACGACGGAGGACTGTCCCCCGACCCAAATGAAGTGGACGACATCAAAAGGTCATCGAGCCCGGAGTCACCCACGCTGGTGAGGAGCTTCCTAGGGATGGTGAACTTTTGCGAGCGCTTCATCCCTAAACTTGCCACCCTTCTGGAGCCCTTCAGGGTGCTGACAAAAAAGGATCAGGACTGGCACTGCGGTCAGAGGAGGACGCTTTCTAAGAAGTGAAGGCAGCCCTGGTACCCGACACAGCAATGTCCTACTTCAACGCCACCCATACTACTGAAATCATTGTGGATGCCAGCCCCATGCCAGGCGCAGTGCTTCTGCAGGTCAGCAGTCAAGGTATGAGGTGGCCGGTGGCCTACGCCAGCCAAGACCTCTCACAGGTGGAACTCTGGTACTCTCAGATTGAGCACTGGCAGTCAATCGACGTTGCAAACACTTCCACCTGTATATCTATGGGCATCCAGTGATGATCTACACTGACCACAACCATCTCATTCCTATCATGACAGGGTCTGTGCTTCGTCCCCTGATTCTCCTGGAACAGTGGCTTCTCCAGCTGCTGGAGGAAGGGTAACACTGCTGTTCAGGGCCAGGGCGGATAACCCGGCATATTTTCTATCGCACTAACCTGAAAGAAGAGACATCCCTGTAGCCTGCAAGGATGAGGATGATGACACAAAAGCCTCCATCTCGATCATTACATGGTCATATGTCCCTAAATCCATGTCACTCAACAACATCGCTAGCACCACCAGGGGTGGGCCAGGGCTGCAGAAGCTGATGGACCAGCTCCAGGCAGGACAGTGGAAGTCATTTCTGTCAACAACACAGCCCTGCATGCCCAAAGCCCAGGCATTTCTTCAAGGCCTGTGGAGGGTCCGTTCCGAGCTCTCAGTCGGGCACGATAGGGTTCTGCTGCAAGGCACTCAGCTTGTGATCCCGCTGGCACTGCAGGACAAACTCCTCGCCCTGGCGCATGTAAGGCACCAGGGGGCCAGCAAAACTAAGGCACGGCTCAGGGATAAGGTCTGGTTCCCTGAGCTGGAACGAAAGGTGGTTGTTGCCCTGGCCAGATGCACCTGGTGCCAAGCTGCGAGGCTGTCTACAAGGGAACCGTCTATTGAGTCCACGGTGAGGGCCACAGTCCCATGGAAATCCCTCAGTGTGGATTACAGGACCGTACTGCAGTCTGAGCACTTCATTGTGGTCCTAGATGAATTCTTAATGTACCATTTTGTCCAGTTTGTGGAGCTCACGGTGGCCGGCGATGTGATTCCTGTGCTGGAAGACCTCTTTGAGGCTCATGGGACTCTGGACTCCATCAGGGTCTTGGGAGGATAGCTCAGGGGCAACGTGCTCACCTTGGAAGCAAGACGACACGGAGCAACACAGGTTAATTCCCCGGGTCCATGCTTAGAAACCTCTGGGTATTAAACACGTTATAAATAACCTATCACATCATATCAGGTCTGACAATGGCCCATCCTTCCAAGGGTCCAAGATTGAGGGGTTTCTACAGTCAATGGAGTGATGCACAAGCACCTTACCCCCTGCTGGCCAAGGGCCAATGGGGATGTCAACCGCTTTATGAGAACGCTCAACAAAGCATTTTGGATCGCAGTAGACAAGGAGCAGCCACTGGACCTCACCCTCATGTCATTCGTCATGGCATACCGGACAACCCTGCATGTATTGACAGAGGTATGACCGGTGGAGGCTTTCCTGGGGCACAAAGTGTCCTCACTCATCCCAGAGTATCGCTCGAGGCGACTGGCAAAGCCTGACCCGGTGAGATGGAGAGAGCAGCAGGAGCAGGCCAATCCACAGGAAAATGCCTGGCGAAGGCTAGGTGATGACCCGGTGTTCGTTGGTGATGCCGTTCTGGTGCGAATGATGCAGCCGACTCACAAGTTGTGCCTCCCTCATGAGACCACACCATGGACAGTAAAGGCGGAGAGGGGGACAATGGTCACGGCCCAGCAAGAAAGGGAGATGATAACATGAAATTTGAGTTGGTTTCGGCAGGTGCCGCTGAGGCTGCCTGCAGGTCCAAGTCAGGGGGAGGACACCGTGAACGATGATGAAGGAGAAGCATCCTCATGGCCGAGTGGCCCAGATGAAGACCTGCCAAGACCAGGGAATATTGAAGAACCTCCAGATATCCCAGAATGAAGGTATCGCCAGTGGCCCTCAAGGGAGCCCCTGGAACGACTACGGGACTATGAACTGCAGTAGTGGGCAGAAGGGGTCAACCGACCTACCTTCCGATATTGTTATCACTGTTGATGTCATTGTTGTATGCACATTGTTTTGGGGGAGGTTTGATAGGGTGTTGTGACGTGGGCCGTCACACATGTCACGTGACGACCCACGCAACGTAATGAATAGATGGTAGGCTCGCACATCTGGCGGCAGGGACACTCTGAGCCTTACACCGTTCCTGCTGTGTGGTCTTTGGCCACTGGGGTGCTGCCCGAGGGCCTCAACACTAACCATATCACAAGAAAGGAGGCATTTTGCGCTTGCAAGGTGCAATAAACTCCCTCTGGTGGTGCACATTTGAAAAGGTGCAAATGGCAGGGGGGGAAGATTGATGCAACTGTTGCTTAAACCGCATTGAAAACTTACAAGATGTTTTGATCTGTCCTACCTATTCTCTATTACAGAAATCTAGAGTTATCCCCTGCTTTAGGGTTGAGGGGATTTTGTAGGTGTACAATGCCCTGGTTTCCTTCTATGTGACTTTGCTGACTCCATAAAAAAGATGGTTGGGGGGCATTTATTTGTGGTCTGGATGGGTAGATCAAAAGTTGCCTAAGGTCATACAGGCTTTGCACTGCTCACAGCGAATACCCACTGTGGGTTATCTTAAAGCAGAACTGGGCAAACTAACACTGACAGAGGTCATTGATTCCCATGGACTCCATCCCCCGCCGTGCTGTAGCTATTATCACAGGGGGGCTGTGAGGTGTAGCTCTGAGATGGCCCCCTCTGGAAGAGCGTTATGCAAGGACACATCGCTGTGCTGGGGTGTTTTGTATTTATTCTGTATGCATCTGTTTTTTTTTAAAGCTTCATGAATGTCTAATGAACTTATGAGTTGCAGGCTTTAGATCATGAAATATTATTGATGTTTTTATATTTTACACAAAAAGCTCTGGAATCCGAAAGTGGTAATAAAGATCTATCGATCATCTGAACGGATGCGGAAATCTGAGTGCCCAGGACTTTCGAAAGTGTGCCCCATGACAGATTCCTTGTGGGTTCATCTCCATAGCTTAATGGACCCCCTGGTGGACATGGTGGATGCCAGCTCTCTGCCCTGGGGATCCTTTGTGGGTCACAGGACCACTCAAGGCTGTTGGTCTGAGCTGGAGAGTGCATTGTCTCCCAAATGCAGAAAGCTACAGGTGATTTGATTTTCGTATCATCATCAGGAAACACAATACGTCAGTCCTAGCCTATGTCAACCACCACAGGGGCGTGAGATCTCAGGCCCTGGATTGGATCATCTGGGCATTGATCGTAAGGCCGGGGGCCTATCTCTCAGACCTCAAGGCGATTCATATTTGGGGGATAGCGAACTCTTTGGCAGACCACATGAGCTGTTCCTGTCCACCCTTGTCAGAGTGGCACCTGGCACTGAGCATGTTTTGACTGATCATCAGGACCTTTGGGATGCTGGAGGTTGACATGTTTGCTTCGGCAGAGGACGTTCTTCTTCCCGTCTTCTGCTCCAGGTCCTGGGAGGTTTCTGCCTGGTGGATGAACGCTCTTGCTTTCAATGGCCGGACACCTGTGTTTAGGCCTTTTCCCCAGTTCCTCTGATTTCCAGCAGCTGCTGGAAGATCAACGATAGCAGTTTTAGAGGGATTCTGGTAACCCCTCTCTGGCACTTAGTCTCCCCACCTGATGAACATGTCCATCTATCCACCTTTGATCATTCCTTGGGTCCCTCCTCTGGTGCGCAGGCCGGACGGCTCCCTGCTGCACAGCATTTGGAAGTGGGTGACCTGGCTGTTGAAAGTAATGGGATAAGATGACAGGAAATATGGTGGCAAGTGACCCTCTCCATCCGGGGGCCCAGTAGACCTCAGACTCTCAGGGCGTATGATCGTCATTGGGGTTGTTTCGTGAGATGGTGCAATAAACTGAATCATTTACCCCTTGAGTGCTGTGTCACTGAATGTTTCCAGTTCCTTCAGGGTGGATTCAGAGCAGGATTGTCTCATTCTTTCCTGAGGGCCAGGTGGGCCGCAATCAGAGCCTACAGAAGCCTCTGGGTTGGAGTTAAGGCTGAACCCTTCATTTCACAGCTCTTGCATAATTGTGCCCTCTCACCCTGCAGAGTGGGTTCTGCCCTTCTTGGAACCTTCCCACAGTGTTATGGGTTTTACAGTGTGTACCCTTAGAGCCTCGGGCCACAAAGGATGTGATGTTCCTCACTTTGTAGACTCCCTTTCTCCTGCCTATCACATCGTCTGTAAGAGTTGGGGAACTGGGGTCCTCTTATGCTCCACTCGGTACCTTGAGGTCTCCCTGAGTGCTATCACGCTAATATGTGACCCCCCTTCTTTTGACATCATGTAATCTTCTATGTTCACCTTTCACATGAGATTGACCTCCCGTGCATCCCAGAGGGGTTATCTGAAGCTGAGGCTAGCGCTATAGTGCATTTGGATGTGACGCAGGTCCTCCTCACCTTTCTCGATAGGATGGTGGCCTCTAGGAGGATGGTGGCCTCTAGGTTCTTGAAAGAGACTATCACTTTGGCCTATGACTTGGGGTGATTCAATATGCCACCTGAAGTTGCGCTGTCAGGGTCATGGCTGCTGCCTGGGTGGAACCTCTGGCGTTGGGAAGTTCTATTCAGGACATCTGTTGTGCTGCCACCTGGGCCCCACCTACCCCACCTACACTTTTGTTCATTATTGGTTGCATCTACGTGGGCAGCAGGATCATGACTTTGCCCACGCAGTCTTTCAGGTGGCCTTGCACTGAGTCACATATTGATGAAAGGTTCACTGGGTGTGCAGTGCTTTGTGTCTTGTGTGTGTGTTCATTAGAGTCAAATCGACTCGGCTATTCGGCAATTCTCATGTCTGAACACCCGGGTGAGGAAGAGGGCTGTGGAGTTAATGTCCAGATTGCTTACGAGTGATCTTTATTACTCCTAGTCCTACTCCTCCCACTACTTACACCCACCCTGCAGTCCTGGGTGTAGGTCTGGTTCACTTCGACCTTCTGGGTAGTGAAGAGGATGTTTCTCGATATGGGAAAGGGAGTTTGACACAGAAATGGGTGGAACAATTTTGTAAATCACTGTCGGTAAGGTAGGCTTCATCATCATGAGAAAGTACTGGGATGAGGGAGTGAAAGACTAGGAGTAATAAAGTTTATGGTAAGTAATAGGGGCATTTTAACAGGCTATGTAAAATTACCCAAAGTATTAAAAGGAGACAGGATAATCCATTTGGAATCCTTAATAGAAAAATATGACTGGGTGGCTGTATGGAAAATAGCTTTTCAGAAGACCTTCTCGAAAAGCCAAGATTCATGATTTCTTATGGAAAATGGCTCTGCGGGTTTTGGGTCTGTGTGATGCCAAGGGAAGTTACCACCACCTGGCTGTGTTATCCCTCCTGGAAAATCATTCACAAAATGTGGCACAGTGTGATGCATGGAGGCACAAGAATGGAGATGCTGGAGTTGCTAGTCCTTCACTATTGCACATTTTTATTTCCATTTGTATTAAGATGTGCATGCACATAACCAAGCTTATGACAACATTTTGTTTTAGATTCACCCATCCTTTACCCACTCCTCCTTTCAAGTTCCTTTACTGAGATTAACAACTTTCTGTGCCGTAACACAACAATTACAAAATAAGATAATCAAAATATAACCAACTCGCCAAAACTATGGGCCCTCTCTCCTACCAGAAATTGGATTATTGGCTTTAGACTGTTCTGAAAATCATTCAGACATAGTGGGGCAGAGGGTTGAGGGGGGCTAACTGGAGCTTCATTGCCCCTGCTATAGTTGGCAACTGTATACTCCGCTACGGGAATTAAACCGCTGGGGGAACATGGAAGGAAATGAACTATTTGCTGTCTTTAGTTGCACATTATCAAGAAATTATACACAAAGGGCCTGATTATAAGTTTAGCTGCACCGTCAAACGGAATTACCGTTACGACGTGCTTCAAGCAAGGGTCAGCCTTAGGCATGGGCCACTTGGGCGGCTGCCCAGGGCACCGAGAAAGTAGAGAGTGTTTTCAAGCGTTTTCCCACTTCCAATTCATGTGTTGATTATTTTTCTTTTTGCCTCCCCACCCCAACCCCTGACAGCCTTGTGTGGGGCGCAAAGGAGGTGCAAGGCGATGCTAATCCATTCTCCCTACTCCCAGTTTTCTGTTGGCTTTACACTCCTTTATGCTGAGCCCCCCTGCCTGGCATTCTAGCCTCATAATGGGGGCGCAATTAAAAGGAAATTAAGCTGTGTGCAGCCGCAGAAGCTGGGAGCAGACTTTTGCCAGAGGGGTCCCCTTTTAATGTCAACTGTAGCAGTTCATCATCTCTTTTGAAATCTAAACATTTTTATTGTTTAATTTCTAATGTTTTAATCCTACTATTTTATTGCACCTCCTCCTGGAGATATGCATTCTCTCTTGCCCTCATTTCCCTTCTAAACCTGAGCCAGGCTTCTTTTGCCTAACCTGTTTCTAGCTATGTGTTCCTTGTCAGGGTTGCTTAAAGCACTTAGAAACAGTTTGATCAGAGCTGAAACACCCAAAGATCTACCCACGGCAAAGACATTTAAGGGGACACAACCTTGCTTTAATTGCCAACATTGCAGCAACATCTTACCTGGCAATACCATCTCACATCCACACACTGGGAAGCCAATCACACTAAAACATTCCTGTACTTGCGACTCCACAAATGTGGTCTATGCCTTAAAATGCCCTTGCGGTTTTTACTATGTAGGCATCACTATGAGAAAGGCCAAGCTAAGATGGACACATCATAAGTCAAATATAAGGACAAAGAGACTTAAATCCCCAGTATCGGTGCATTTTCTGGAGTCTAGGCACTCGATAGCTCAACTGAAATGTCTAATCCTTGAACAGGTGAAGGTTGGCCCTAGAGGAGGTGATATCCATATAAAACCGCTACAGAGAGAAATCATATGGATAGATGTGTTAGACTGTCTCACCCCTCGCGATATGAACTGTGAATTTGATCTTATGTGTTTCCTTTGATGTTATGTGGAATCGGGACTTTACATACATAAGCTTGAATGTCCAAGGCACGCTGAGATGCCATATAAACCGAATGTGCCAATATGTGTATATGCCAATCTGCCAGAAATATGTGAATATATATGCCTCTAGAGAATGTGAACGGCTTAGGGACCGTCAACATGCCAATCTACCAGATATATGTGAATATGTATGCCTCTATAGAATGTGAACGGCTTAGGGACCGTCAGCATGACAAACTCTTTAGGGATATTCCATGCAGAGAAAAGCTGTAAGTACCCATGTAGATTGACCATTGATCACTTCTCTTCAGTTCGACCCAGTTTTTGATAGGAGCCGGTATGCTCGCCAGCTCCTCCCTCTGGGTCCCAGCTAACCGGCAGGAGGGGGGGCGCACCGCAGTCCGACTGGAACTGTGACACCCCCCCTCCTGCGCCCCACTACTCAGATTAATGATGACCCTATTTTCTGCTCTTGCAGACGTTTTTTCCTACGCATACAGATGCGCGAGTACAGTTTGATTCTTCTCCTGATTGACACTGTTGCAGCGCCACTCGCAATACGGCTCTGTACGGCTTACTGCCCACACCAACATGGCGGCTTAAGCGCCAACACGCATGCATGGCGTCCGTGACAACCACTTTATCCAGGTTCACTTACGAGCGCCTCGTCTTGGCGAGGGGCCGCTCGGGTTTTCTTCCCTGCAGAGATCCAGTAAGTACAATTGAATTTGAAACCAATACGATACTCCCTACGGAGAGTTTCTCACTCCTATTACTATACACGCTCGAACTAGCTCATCACGATAGTACACGGGGGCGATGTTTTCGAGCGGCAGAACAGTCTATCAGTGCGACTTCTAAATTGCTTTAGTATGAATCTGCCATCACCTCTGATGGGGGCTTTTCCCTTTTACCTGCAGATACCTGCATGAGACCTGAATCCCGCCACCATTTACCAATGATCTAGATGGGAGGCGACTCTCTCCAGACCCGACAACACCTTTTTGAGTTCAGTTCCCTCGACTCACTAGGTCAGTGTATTTACTAAGCCTATTAGTTACTTTGAAACACAATACACTATACCCCTTGACGAGTTCATTTGAATTATTCTTAGGACCCAACGAAAGAGATTCTACTTGAATACATTATGAAATATGAGCACATCCGGCCCTGAAGATGGATTAATGGAATCCGAAACCCGTTGGCACCTCATACCAACTAGGAGTGCTTTTTTATGTTGAAAATTTCAAAAGGATTTATGTTGGAAACTGTACATGTTATCACCAATGATGTAATTGGGACACAACTTGTCATACTCATTTGATTCACCTTCTTTTTGGTTTACCCAAATTTTTTATAGCTCAAACCGTACCATTGTTGTGTTTTGAATTACTGCATTTTACGACACCCTTCACGGTGCACTGTGGAAACTAACAGTGCAACAGACAGAGACTTTTGTTTATATAAAACCTGTTTACTTTCTGTTTTAACCTCTTTTGAGTCAGTTTGATCCTTTTCCTTGTCTTACTCCAGCAGGCGGACAGAAATATTGAAATACACACTTTAATGATTACGTATTGTGTTAAACTATTGAGCACAGTTGTATGCTGCTCGCCATCTAAATTACAAATTTACAGCCTCAACTGTTATGGATATGTGACTCATTGGAGCCATCTAACTTCTGTTCTAGTTGAGATATTTGACCTGGGATATTATCCCGCAAGGAGTGCACCTTTGGGCTCCTGGTCGGCAACGTCCAGGGTGTGTGTTTTTTGTACCAGGGTTGCTTATGCGCCATGGTTCTTTGATCCGTACGTCACACAAGTGATAAGACTGCATGCTATGGTTGGTGGGGAGTTCCCCGGGGGATGGGTCTCTGAAAGATAATAAAGTAAGTGACGGATCTGTTTCATTCCCCAGGTTAAACAATCAGGTATGCTAATCGTGTGTACCCACTGCATAATAAATATTTAGTGGAAGGACTGGTAGGTTTCCCTGATATGATATGATATGATATGATATGATATGGCATTTATAACGCGCCTATACACAGGCCTATTATAAATGCCATATTTCGCCTATTTTGAAGCACGACAAGTGTTTCGAGGCGCGAAAACAGTCCATATTTGCGTGGACTTGTAGGCTCGGGCGTATAATATTGATCATGGGGAGCTAGAATCCCCATATTCCCAAAATGGTGTGATTCTGATACAATATCAACGTACTTAAGAGGTTTGTAAGCGCGGACCCAAGAGGTTTCTAAGCGCGGACCCAGGAAATGGAACCTGTGTTCCTCCGTGTCGTCTTGCTTCCAAGGTGAGCATATTGCCCCGGAGCTATCCTCCTCATTCTGAGCATATCACCTTGTCTTTGTACTTGAGTCCACTTGTGAGTGTGTATAAACCAGTGCTCAATGTAAGAAGTGCTACATAAAAACTAAGCAAACATTGGCAAAGCCAATAGTTTTTGCTATGCTATAGACATTGCAAAGGGTATCCAGTTAAATTTTCGAAAACACATTTTCGAAATGCCATTTTGTCGAAACAAATTTTTAATTGTATGTTTTAATTTTTTTCGTTAGTAAAAAAAAGTGTCAATAAAAAAAACAGGGGTTGGGGGAACCCCCCCATTTAAAAAATAAAATTAAAAAAACATTCAAAATTTTGTTTTTTCGGCATTTTGGTGTCGGAAAAATGGTATTTCGAAAATGGACGTTCGAAAATGTCACTATAAACCATTGCAAAGATAGTCTGTGATGAGTGGGAGACCTAGGGGCAGTGAGGAGTGAGGGAAGGGGCAAAGGAAAGAGGTGTGTTAAAGGGAATGGATGCAGACGAGCGAGAGAAAGAAAGTGATGATTAGTGAAGAGATAGAGGGTGGTGCAGTGCATTGGGATGGACAAAACCACTAAAAGTTTCTTCATATAAGTTCAGGAGATATACATAACCCCATATGTCAGCAATTGGATACAGTAGAAACCCCTTCGAAATAGTACTTTGGTATATATACAAGGACACCATATCTTCGAGTGAAACAGGTGAGACCGCAAATGCTGGTTGTGGCAGGGGAAATCTCAAGTGGTACTATGCCAGCTGTGAGTAGCTCGTGCTAGTGACGCTTCCAGTTCACATCTAAGAAAAGGTGTATACTGGATCCAGGCAACATATGGGTTTCACACAACAAAACAAAATCACTCCTGGAACTTTCCTGATAGAAATTCAGCGGATGCACAGACACACTTGTGAGCAACTGGAAATAACCAACTAAAATGTATACCACGGTACCCTGCCTTCAGGTAAAAAGCATGAGAATGCAGTGAATAATCACAGCAAGGGCGGGTTCTACTGGATGCAGTTGCTCACATGTACTTTATTGGCCAATCAGGTACCCTGTACGAATGCAAAATATACATATGCACCATTTTTAATGAACACTCACAAAAGAAGTTTGTGCAATAAATAACATTTGCACTTTGTTAATTAAGCACGGTCCCCACAATATTCTCCTTAGTGCTCTTTCCATGCACCTTCAAAAATACATTGTTATCAAAATAAATATGCTTCATTACAAGGTTGGCATTGCAGCAAAAGTGTGGCTATAATTCTGTTACTGCCACTTTTACCACACCAGCAAATTATAATTTTGGTCTTGAAGTGAAGGACTTACCTCCAGCACAATGCCAATTGAGGCCAGAAATCGGTCGATTTCCCATGGCGGGATTACCAGACGCAGACAAATTCACCAAACTCCCTATGGACTCCTATGGACGCCAAAACTGAAGACTGACACTGAATTACCACTACTTGGGAAATCAGTGGGTCCATGTGCTGCTAACCGAGTTTGCCAGTAATTCCTCAAACCCGTAATGAGGATCTTTTACAAGGTGTGCTTTTTGTACAGCTTTTGCCACAGGGAAGCGGGCGGGAATGAAGTCTTTCGGAAACGTAACACGCACTTTGGCAGAGTGGTAAAACATAGAGTATTTAGAAATATCAGATGTGTTACCATTACTGGCAACCCCATAATCAGGCCCAAAGTCTCTGAGCAACAGGACAAAGCAGGAGAGACTTGGGGCGTTTTAAAAGGTGAGTAGTGCGGGGCTTGAGCTCCAGGTGGTTTTTAGCATCAGGGGTGGACTTGGAACCAAAAGAGGCCTTGGAAATAATGTTCAAAGTGGCCCCACATTACACACTTTCACCAAGCACAACCCTTTTCCAATGAGAACATTTAGAAACAACATAGGTTACCACACAAAAGAGGCCCAGGGTGCTGAGGCCTAACAGGAAATCTCCAGAGTAACCCTGAAGACCAGTCCAGCCCTGGCTGGCATCAGGCAGGAAGTCTCAAAAAGCCATGTTGCCTTGCATCGGAAGTCATTGGACGTGCGCAACGTAATACCTCAGTGAAGTTTCACTCATAAACCTAACGAGCTGCCCAGTTTTATACCCATTACACCTTCCAGAACCTTCCAGAACCTTTTTGCTAGACAAGCATAGAGTGAGCTACAACAGCCTAGCATAGAGAGAGGGTGCTAATGGCTAAATGAGTCTTGCCAGGGAAAGGGAACGTAGGCAGCACAGTTCGGAGAACTGCTAAATTGGAAACAGTGCCCTTGGCAACACATTCAAGCTGTTGTTCAAAGGAGCTGACCACATAGACACTACATCATGGTCAGATGATAAACTCGAAGGCTAATGGGAGAACTGTTAAAATAATATCACTTCTTTTTTATGTAGCACTCAATTCCGACTGGGCAACAAAGTGATGACTAGAGCAGCTGTTACTGATGCTCTACTCAACCTACTGACTGTAGAGGAAGAAGGGGCGGAGCCGATTGCACCAAGTCGTGCACGTGATGCTGCACACAGCCACAGACCTCTGCAACAGGCGCTTAACCACATGATCTATCTTAGTAGACTGAAGAGACTGTACGAGGCCTTCAGGTCTGCAGTTGGACCTACCGGGTGATGTTTAAGGGTTTACTGAAACTATGCAATCCTTTGGAAGAGTTAGTTTTAAAAAAAATCAAAATCAAAAACTTACCAAATAAACTTTAAGAAAACACTTCTGCATTTTTGTTGCCATGATTCTCTCTCTCTGCCTGTCTCACTCTCTCCCCCCTCTCTCTTGCTCCCTTTTTCTTCTCTCTCATTTCTACTTATAAAATGAAAGTGTTAAAACCAGGAACTAACATTTTATCAGCAATAGTTAAGAGTTTCATTTATAAAGGGGCAATTGCTGGAGTAAAAAGCTTTATTTTAATTTCAAATTAAGACATTTGGGGCCTCATTACGAGAAGCGCGGTAAAAACCGGTTCATTACCGGCATGGAGGAACTAGCGGGTCCGTGCTCGTATGACGCCACTAATAGCGTGTGATTACGAGTGCGCGAGCATGCGCAAACCCCCATGCCGGTAATGGCCATACCGCCATGGCGCTAAAGACCCTCTAACCCCCGCATAGCACCATCACGGGACCCGCCGAAACCGCCTCCGCCAAGGAGGCACCCCTTAATACCGACCCGCTAATAAAAGCATGCTAATACCGGGCTTGTAATACAGGACCCGGAAGTAACGTCATTGCGTCGGAACGGGAAATTTGACGGTGGCCATCTTTAAAAACACAATCCATTGCAATCCTCCCAAACCACCAGTTGTGTACAGGAGATACCAGTGACAATCCCTTCACCATGTCAAAGTCTGCCCGGAAAACAACCCAACGCCTGCGCAAAAAGAGTTTTTCAGATGAAGAACTAACCATGCAGGCAGACACCCTTGCCGCACATGCCCGCAAGGTCTCGGCAGTCGGCACCACCCCACGGACAGTGAAGGACTGCAAAAAGAGGTGGGATGACCTCCGCCTCAGGATTCGGAATATCCTGGCCAGCAACAGGAGGGAGGCCAGGGCTACAAAAGCGGGGGTCTCCACTCACCTGCCAAAGTGTCACGCTGGGAGGAGACGGCAAGCACGTTTATTCATATGGAGTCCATCGAGGGATTTGGGTAGATGGAGACGGGTGCCGCAACATCTGCAGATTGAGGTGAGTGACCCTGCAGATCCCTGTAGGGTAAACCATGACGCAGCACAAGTGATGTGGAAGAGAGTCTAGGCAATGCAATGCATGTCCCAACACACACATGAACATATCTTGTCCAAACCCTGCCACACTGAAATGCATGCTGAGTGCCAATCCCATTACCAACACGCAGCCAACACACACGGACCGTGCCCATATAATACATCACACAAACCCCAATACAATGGCATGCCACCTGCAATGCAGCAGACGCTAAAATGCCCCCTTTATACTACCCTGTGTGACAAACCAGTAAGATATGAATGCATGATAAATGAAATACTCCACAACACCATATAATGCATCTAGCATGTAACACCATCACTAATACCCTGCATCTCTTCTACCCCTCCAGGCACCAATGGAGAAGATGCCAGCGAGGATCCAACCACAAGGGCATCCACATCCCGGCCAAAGACAACGGCCACTGACAACACCACCTCCGGGGCAGCCTTGCAGCCCACACCAACAACCAGGGCACCTGACACTGTGGACACTGAGCTGGCTACACCATTGGAAGGCAAGGCCGTTGACCCACTGAGCAACACTGATACTGCAGTGGAGGAGTATGTGGACCAGGATGGACTGACCCATGTGGCATGTCCACACTCCCCAAGCCCTGTGTCCACCCCCAACCCCACACTCAGCCCTCACCCACCTGCAGCAGTGCGGATCCCTTGCTGCAGGATTCTGACCTCAGCAGCCTCCCCGAGGACAGCACTGCCAATGCAGGCCCGGTCACAGCACGTTCGACCACTGCTGCTTCCACCAACAACCTTGAGGCACGGCTAGCGAGGGTGGAGGCCAGACAGGACTCTATGTTGGACCTTCTCTGACAATATGTCGCGGATGGGGAGGACACAAGGCGTGAGATAGCGCAGGCCATAGAGGGGACGACAGCCGCCATAGCGGCGAACACAGCCGCCGTCAATGCCTCGGCATTGTTGATGAGAGACAGTCTAGGGGCCGTCACGCAGGTACTCACCTCCATCCTGCTGAACATGCAGCAGCCACAACCCGCACCAGCCGTGCAAATCACCACGGCTTCCACCCCATCCACCACACCCGCTTCCTCTGCCCCCACTTCCTCTGCACCGTCCAGCCGTGTGCGTCTAACAAGACGGAGTGCGTGGCACTCTAAAATGCTGCCCCCGAACATCAAGAAGTCCAGGAAATAGTGTGGGAGAACTATGGGAGCGGGTCAGATGGTGTTGGCGGTGAATGGGTGTATTTGGGGGAGTTCACTGGGGGGTTTTGGGAGTTCACTGGGGGGTTTTGGGAGTTCACTGGGGTGTTTTGAGAGTTCAGTGGAGGGCTGCGGGGGGGTTGCACTTTCTGCAGTTGATATCAATACACCTGTTGTGTTAAAAATCATTCAATGCCTGGACATTGTTCATTTCGCGTGTATCCATTTAATTTATGACAGCGTACAGTGCCCAACTCCTCACAATCCCTGTGTGTATGTCCACATGGACATAGTGTACAATGTGTCACTGACACATATCTATCAACGTCCCTGTGGGTCAGAAGTATTCGTCAATCAGTGATTGGCGTACTGCACGGCCATCCTGTGCATCACGTACTGGCAGGGGTGCTGCTTCTCCTCCAACTTCATCCTCATCATTCTCACCTGGTGCATGCATGTCAATGTCAGGTGGCAGTGGTACATTTCGCTGTATGCACATGTTGTGCAGCATGACACAGGCCATGGTGATCTTTGCCACCTTCTCAGGCATATAAAGGAGTGCTCCACCAGACCTGCTTAGTCAGCGGAACCGCGCCTTCAACAGGCCAAAGGTCTGCTCAATCACAACACGGGTACGGGTATCTACCCGATTGTACTCCTCTTCAACGCTGTTCGGCGGGTTCCGCACAGGGGTTAATAGCCACGGCTTCAAGGGATATCCTCCATCACCTGCAAGCGAATACAAATAGGTCTATGTGAGTCACTCTGAGCTGCCACCTTCAGGATTCACAGTCATGGCCGCAGCTATTTGCTGATGACATGCATATGTCCCTGTACATATGCACAAATATTGTTTAGATGCATTCTATACTGCAATATGGTGTGGTAGTCTGGATGCCGTTGTTCAAATGATGCAGGGTGAATTCTTGCATGCTGATGCGGCTGTACTGTGGTTGCAGGACGATGTTTGCCTCCCATTTTTGCTGTGTATACTACACTGTGCATGGTCACACTAGCCACATTGGCACAGTTGCAATCATGTTTACTCATGCATTGCTTGACATTCCCATGGTGGCCAGGTTGTGCGTCTTACATGTTGTCATTGATATACGTAATTGGTCCAATGTGTGCCAGTGATGTGTTATGTTGGGGTTGTGTGGTTCAGGTCAGGAGTGTTTAGCTCTGCGTGCATTCTCCACTCACCCTCCATTCCCACCCAGGTGGAGTATGCATCCCCCCCATTCCCACCCAGGTGGAGTATGCATCCCCCCCATTCCCACCCAGGTGGAGTATGCATCCCCCCATTCCCACCCAGGTGGAGTATGCATCCCCCCCATTCCCACCCAGATGGAGTATGCATCCCAACACATCACTACCCCGATGCACTGCCATGGACCAGTCAGGCAACTCACCAAGCAGCCAGGCACGTCGTCCAGCATGTCGCTCCAATTGACGGGGTAGCGTGGAGTTACGCAGCACCATGGCATCATGTGTTGATCCGCGAAATCGGGCACAGCAATGTGTGATGATCTTGCTGAAGTCACATACCATCTGCACATTGATGGAGTGGTATTGCTTGCGATTGCGGTACACCACCTTTACAGCATGGGGCACTACCAATTCTACATGGGTGCAGTCCAGGGCACCAACACAATTGGGCATGCCTGCCAGTGCATGGAAGCCTACTTTGGTGTCGGCTATCTCCTGGGCAGTCCGTGGTAGGGATATGTGGGTGCTAGCGTGATTCAGGAGGGCATCCAGCACTTGGTTCAGCATGCGTGAAAATAGTGGTTGTGAAATGCCATGTAGCTTCCCCACTGTGTGCTGGTAGGTGCCTGTGGCCAGGAAGTGGAGCACGGACACCACCTTTAGTGGGGGGGGGTGGCAGTGCGTATTTCTATGAGGCTGACGATGTTGTTGTGTATCATGTCCACTATGGTGGTGATGGTGTTCCGGACAAACCAGTACAGGGTGTGGATCTGCTCAGGGGTTAGATTGAATGGACTGGGTATGATGCAAGGGATTGGTGGCTGCCTACAAGGTACTACTGGCTGCACTGGTGGTAATTATTGGGCCTGTCTCACCCTCCTTCTCCTCCTGCGTCTCCTCTTTGCTGCCTGTTGTTGCTGCTGTAGTTGTTGTAGCTGCTGTTGTTGCTGTAGTTGTAGCAGTATAGGCATGTCCTCCAGCCCCATGATTGCAACAGCTAGTGGTATAATTCTGTTGTAGGAAGAGGTGTGGTGTGTGGGTGTACTCCTTTTATACTGGGCCAGGCTCCATTGACTCCACCTGTGGTGATTGTGTGCACCTGTGGCAGTTGGCTTGATTTCAGATTGCTGTTTACGGGTGGTCTGCGATGCCTGTATGGCCGCCATCGTGCAGGCCCTAATTACCGCCTTAGGGAGGCCGGTAATTGCATGCCCGCGTGGGTTGTGATGTCCTCCTATTACCGGCAGCCCGGTTTTTACTCCACAAAGGGGCGCGTGTACGTGCGCATGCCGGTATGAGGGGGCACGGTACGGGCGGTGGCGGTATTGGCGGGTTGTCGGGTCGTAATGCCCCGGACCCGTTAACGATGCCGGTATTACCATTCCGCCTTCCTTTTTTCATTACCTCCATTCTCGTAATGAGGCCCTTGGTTTATTACAGACCTTTGTCTTTAATATCACACACAAAAATAGTCTATCAACGTTCATCATCATCTACATATATTCTTTTCCAATTTGTATCAAAAATTCTAAACCTATAACTTTCCATTTTATATTGTAACATAAAAGCTATCAAACACAAAACACAATTCATAGCCTAAAAAACAAAGATGTTTCTTTCACAGTCTTGATACAAAAACATTCTATTCAAAATGTTGATCTGACCAAGGATTTAATTTAAAAATCTTATCAAGCCAAAGATCATGGAGTCATTTTCACCCAATAATATTATAGTCCTCCATTCCTCTGCATCGTAGGATTGTCTATCTTCAATGAACTTTCTGATGTGTCTAGTTCTTAACTCAGTCAAACCAGTGCAAAATAGTGTAATGTGTTTTAAGGTTTCCATCTCCCCCTCTGTGGCACAAAATCTACATTTAGAGTCACTGACCTTCTGATTATGAACCAGCAAAATTTGCTTTTTAGGATATATATTCATGCGAAACCTCATGAATTGATATCTAATCCAAGGACAGGGAAATCTGCTTAGATATTTAGGGTGACAATTGTATGCTTTAGTTTCTGTTCTTGAATTAGCGTACAATCGATATTTATTTTTGGACTCGATCATCAGGATCCAGTCCTGTTGCCACAGTTTCCACTTGACCTCTTCTGAGTTTGTCTTGCTTAGTTCCTAAGTGTTCCAAAATGGCCAAACATCCTAAATTCCATTGCTCAATTAAATTGGTGTTTCCACTTAGAATTTCTAAGGTCAGTATTGGATAAGGGAGAGCAGTGTTGGGCATTAGACACTTTTCGAAATAAAGAAAGGGCCTTCCACACCGTTCTTGCATACAATGATGTTAAACCGAGTTCAAATCTTATTACGGAGTTAGGCACACCACTAGGCAGCCACACAATTCTTCTCCATGTAGTGCTCTCAAGTGATGCCCACATTTTCCAGTTGCTAAATAAAAAGGCCTCTGCACATACATTAAAGTCGGGGTTACTTTTGATTTATAGAAAGTCAGCACAGGGAGGATTGAACATTTTCCATATTGTTTATGAATTAATAGTCACTGAGCTGTCAGATTTGTAATCTTTATTTTTAATTCCATTTGTCGCGGGCTGTCACTTATGCTACAAGAACGTTGGTAGGTCATGGATGTTACTTGGGTAAGTTCATCTTTACCCAAGTAGCATCTAAAATGCTGTTTTTGCTTTTCCCTCATCTGGTGGAGGATCAAGATGTTTGTTTTAGAGGTATTTATCTGCAGTCCATTTTTGGCCACATATTCCTGTAGACCAGACAACTTACCTTGGAGGCCTATGGGGGTCTGGTCAATCAGAACAAGAACGTCCACATAGAGAATCCATGCCAGATCCTGATCACCGATCTTAGGTGGAAAGGATTTAGTTTTTTATTTTTTTTTATTTGTTTATTTATAAAGTTTTACACACATATTATCAATCAAACAATTAGAACAAGTAATACTCAGCAAAAATATACAGATTAACAGAATATTATATATTCATAACTTGCAATAAATCAGTAAATACTCAAAAAGTCATCCCACACCTTTCCGTACAAATTCAATTTCCCTTGCCTCTTGAACACCATCCTTTCCATGGATGCAAGGGCAGACATCCCCTCAACCCAATCATCAAGAGTAGGCGCATTCCGTGACTTCCAGCCCCTCAGGACCAACTTTTTGACCAGACAAGCTCCACGGAGTAAAAACTTTTTCCGTGACACAGAGAGATCCTCCAGCAAATCTCCACCTCCCAAAATCATTGTCACAAAATCCAAATCCACCTCAAAATTCAAAACACGCAGGCAGGCACCACAAACATCATGCCAAAAACCCTGTACACGCACACATTGCCACAGCAGATGTTCCAGACTTCCCAGTCCATTCCCACAACACCAACAATCATCCGAATCCAACAACCCCCTCTTAAACATACGTTCCAGGCTCCAAAACACTCTATTGAGGATCTTTATCTGCCTAGACCGTTCCCCCAGATCAATTGCACAAAGTTTAATGTTCGCACACATATCCAACCCCACCTCGGGTGAAATCTCACACCCCAATCTCCTCCCCCATTCATCTCTCAAATCAGAATACAATTTCTCCTCAAATTGTATATCCTGCTAGCAATCGAGCCACCACCTGGCACCTTTTCTCTAAGAAAGAGATTAACCATTGAGCTTCCTTGGTCCACCATATCACCTATGCATCTTTTTAATTTTCTGAAGTCTTCAGATCTGAAATTATCAATGTGAAATTTTGCTCGCAACTCACGCTCACCAATCCACTCACCATCCACCAACACATCATCAATCCAATAGACTCCACCCAGACCAATCCGGCCAGAACAAAGATTTACCTCCAACAGAAATCTGAGGGTTTAGCCAAATTGAAGCATGAATAGTCTTAGATGCGTTCGATCCCAGTAATTCATGAACCTGTTTCCACGTTTCTCTCAGAAAGACTGTCAGAGATGATCTCTTACATAAATTGTTCGTTGCCGTAAGAAGCGCCCTTGGGGGGAGTGGGTCCAACAAACTTGCCTCTGCAATTACCCAACTATCAGGCTGTTCCATCAGAAAGGGCACAATGAAATGACTTGAAAAAGCTAGATATAAGCCCTGAAATTCGGCACCCCCAAACCTCCCTTTCCCACTGGCAGCTGAAGTTTCCATAACTTTAACCGCGGTGGCTTGTCATCCCATAAAAACAACTGTAACAAACCATCAATTTTCTTCCAAAAATGATTGCCAATTTTCATTGGAAGCATACCTAGTACATAGTTAATTTTCGGGGCTGCATTCATTTTTATAGCATTCACTTTGCCCCATAGGGACAAGTGAAGTAATGACCACCTCAAAATACTAATTTTCAATTCTCTACAAGTCTCAGTCATATTCACCACACCAGTGGGGTCAGCCATATACCCAGATATTTTAATTTTCTGTCATACCACCGAAATCCAAAACCAGAAACCAAATTCCTATCATAACATCCAGAAACAGGTAAAACCTCAGTCTTAGTCCAGTTGACTTTAAATCCAGCCACCGCACGAAATCTGTCCAGAACATCCAACAAGGCCGGAAGGGACACCTCTAAATCCCACAACAACAATAACAGATCATCCGCATAAAACTACAGCTTCTGATTGGCCCCATGAAAACTCAGGCCCCGTATCCCTACATCACACCTCAATGCAATCGCCAGTGGTTCCATGGCCAAAACAAATATCAGGGGGGATAAAGGGCATCCCTGCCTTGTACCCCTCTGCAGTACAAAAGAGTCTGATAACTGCCCATTAGTTCTGATTGCAGCAGTCGGACAAGCATAAAGCAAAGAAATCCATGAAACAAACTCCTCACCTAAATTCATAGCACGCAATACTGAAAAAAGATAGTCCCAATCAACGCGATCAAACGCTTTCTCCGCGTCTAAGGAAAGCACCGCAACATCGTCTTCCATATCCTGTGCATGCCTCATCAATAACAATAGGTTCCTAATATTGCTAGATGTTCTGCGACCATGAACAAAACCTGACTGATCGGTGTGCACTAACTTCACAAGAAGATTCTGCAAACGAATGGCCAATAATTTCGCAAGAATCTTATTATCAGTATTAATCAAACTGATCGGACGGTAGTTTGAAGTCAAGCAGCCATCCTTATCCTTTTTTAGAAATACCGATATAATGGTGTGACTAGTAGAAGCGGGGAGCAAACCTCTCACCCTGGATTCCATGAACATATCCTGCATCAGTTCCACCACCGAATCTGGTAGGATTTTATAAAATTCAGCAGGCAGCCCATCCGGACCCAGAGACTTGCCCGAGTTCAACTTCCCAATCACAGTCTTCATTTCCTCCACAGTCAAAGCCTCACCCAACATAGCTTTCTCCAAATCATTCACTCTAGGTATCTCTAGTCCATTAAAAAAAGAATCATCCAATCCATTGACACCTAACTCCCTTTGATAGAGCTTCTTATAATATTCCTTAAAAGTCTCATTAATCAGTTTCGGATCACAAGTCACCTGACCAATCCCATTTTTGATAGAAGTGATGGATCTTTCAGATTTTTGTTGTCTCAATCTTTAGGCAAGCCAACGGTCGCATTTTTCACCATATTCAAAATACGAACATTTCAATTTGAACAAATCCTTTTCAGACCTTATTTTCAAAGTTTCATTCAATTCTCTCTGTAGCTCCCTCAATCTTCTCTTTTTCTCCATGTTCCCAGAGTCATTAATCAACTCTTGTGAAAGTTGCTTAATACTTTGTTCCAGTTCCATACTTTTGTCCACCATACATTTCTTCCTGCTGCTGGACAAACCCAGAATTAAGGCCTGCATTGTACATTTAAATGCCTCCCATACTGTCCCAACAGCAATACCATCTGTCCTGTTTTCCACAACAAAATGATCAGCCTCAGATCTGATTTTTTCCACAATCTTTTCATCTCGAAGAATTGAGGTATTCTTTCTCCAGCAGAACGATCTAAGAGTACTAAACTGTAAATCTACGTTCATAAACACAGGTGCATGGTCAGTGACAGCAATACAACCAATCTCGCAGCTTTTCAAATTCAGGGTTCCTGAACCAGCAGAGAAAAACATATCTATACGAGAATGTGAGCCATGAGAACTAGAATAAAACGTATATTCTCTCAAATCATCATGAAGCAATCTCCAACAGTCTTCTAATGCAAATTCAGAAATAAGTGAGTTAAAGGAACAAAAAGTCGGGTCTCTCCTGAAAGCAATATGAGGCCCACTGCGATCCTTGACATTATCAATAACCAAATTAAAGTCGCCTCCCATAATAACATTCTGACAAGTCAAATCCTGTAACATTTGAGCAACTGTTCCAAAAAATGTGCCGTCACCCACTGAAGGAGCATAAACATTGCAAAAAATATACTGAACTCCCTGAACTTCCACCAAGAGCGCGATGACCCTGCCCTCTTTATTAGTGCGAGCTTTTAAGACCTTAATCGGGGAGTTCTTCCGAATCAAAATAGCAACCCCCCTACTCCTGGATGAATAGCACGAGACAAAAAATTCCCCAATCCAACCTTTGCGCAGCAAATTTGCATCCTCTAACAGTAAATGGGTCTCTTGGAGGAAATGTACATCACTGTGCATATCTTTCAAACAATTAAAAATCGTTTGCCTTTTGAGCGGATTATTTAGACCATTAATATTCCACGAGGAAACAGATAACTGATCATTCCTCTCAGACGGCATTGCAAGGAAAAAGAGAAGACAACAAAAAACCAAACAAAAAAACCTGTACTTATAAAAATCAAAAACCCACCCCCACCCCCGCTCACAGAAATATGAATCCAACGTCACCAAGAGCTAACAAACCCCAAGCCCCCCGATGCCCCCCCCAATCACATGGAGATATCCCAACCAGAAAACACCAAAGTAAAAAAAAACCCATACAGGCTATAAGCAACCTATAACATAACCTGAATTACTTCAACAGCATCCCAATCATTGAAACAACAGGAGAAAAGGATGCAACAACAAATATATCTAAAACTAAATATATACACCCATCGGGCCACCTATCAAAACATCACCGACCCGTGAGTCAAGAGATGGAGATGCCTATCCCCTCTAACTAAAAAGAAATAAGGAGGAGAGAAGAAAAAACAACATAGCAAGATAGCAAAGCAAATAACAATGCAGCAACATATATCAGGTAATCATGATGTAAATCCCCATTTCTGTCCAAGTCCAGCTGTAAAATCACAAGCAGATTTTAATAATAACCTGTTTAACTACCATCCTGTCGCTTTAGCGCACATTGTGTACCACTAATCATAGTACCTGAATAATGTCCTGGACGTAGCTAGTGTGACTACGATATGGGGGCTGCGCCTCAGAATCAAAAAACTAGTATGAAATCATGAGGAGTTATTTCCCAACAATTAAAAAAGTCAAGATGCCACCGCATTGCCCCATTTCTGCAGTTATATCATACAGTTATTAAAAAAATAAAAAAATAAAATAAAAAAAAAGTGATGAAGACAACTGGGAAAATGAAAAATGGGCTCCTCATGCCTTCTTTCTTCTCCTGACCAGTAACCAATGACATACGTTTCTCAGCAGGCACAAAATGGTGGAGACAGCCATGTGGAATCTCACTTCAAACATGCTTTTAAAATTGAACCAACACTTCCGCCTTGCTTCCACACACTGGTCTCCCTCAAAAATAAAAATATTCCGAAAATAAAATGCTGTATGTTGTCAAGTAGCTTGCCATATAACATGCATTTGTCATTTGGATCCAGAAACAGATACCGGAGCAGTGAAGATGACCACTCCACAACTCCAGGAAAGCAGTGTCACAAGGAGCCAGTGTAAAGAATGAAACAGGACCCTAGCAACTGCGTGCCCATCCCGACTCCACCACATGCCAGTGCCGTGAACATAGACAGTTTGTAGAAATGTAGCACATGAAAAAGCCATCATGCCACTCCAGCTTGTATTGTGCACCATCAGTCACAGATCTTGAATAATGTCTCAAACGCAGCAAGTCAGACTGTAAAAATGAATCTACACCCTTTGACAGCCCTGGACTGACCAATGTCAGTATCAGTAGATACCACTACAGGGCAGTATGTCCACACAAATATGATGGCAGAAAATCAGCCACCAATAGCCCATTCACCGACCACCGCATTCATCCAGACGGGGCAGCCAGTAGAAGGAATCAAGTGCTACAAAATAAAACATGCATAAAATGGGAAAGCATGCCAATTGTGTTGTCATCTGTTCCACAGTAGTATTATGAGAGCTACCAGGTCAGGGGGGACATGGGCGCAGGGTAGAATGATGGTTACTGGACCACTTGATGTATCCAATAGAATACGTGTGACTGTGCGTGGGAAAATACATAGTACAAGTAGATCATTTTATTTGGTGGAGTAAACCAGGGTATGCTATACACGTATTCAACACCAGCACAGGTCATTCCAGATAGATTGGAAGAGGGTATGGGGCACCGGGTCGCACCTTGTGTGTCCAGAGAGTGTCATAAACCAGCTGCTCCGCATGGACAGAAGGAGCGGGGGCACAACTGCTGCAGCCCTGTGCACCGTGTTGCACATACCCCCGTTAATATCCTCCCTCAGACCAAAACAGTACGGGCAGCTGAAGTCCACTCGCGAAGTTTAGGCCCCGCAGCAAGATCGCTACCTCCTACATACCTCAAACCTTCCAGTAATCCAATCCCCGATCTCCATTCCCGGCGTTCGAGCCATAATATATCCATTTGCACGAGGAGGGGGAGCTGCAACCCAGAAGGCGTACGATCATCCATATGCCGTAATATCGACACACCACATAACGCTACGCAACGCGCTGAGAAGTGCAACGCCACGCATTACGCATCACGTGTCATCACGTCGGACAACAAGGTCCTTTACTCTCTCCCATCAGAGCGTCGCCGCTAAAGAATCCACAAGCTGTATTACTGCATCGAATGTAGGTGAATTTGAAACTATAACTGTAACCACCATCTGGCACCATTTTACTACATTAAATGTAAAAAAAAAAAAAAAAAAAAAAAACACACGAGAAAAAGAGGGGAGGCCAAAAATAAATGTTCAATGTCAATCAATCAGCAATAGTGCCAGGTGTATCCCGAAGCGCCTCCAGCCAAATTAAAGCTTCTTTTGGATCATTAGTTATTCTCTCCCCCTCTGGCAACATCAAGGTCAATGAGTTATATTTGTTCAAAAGGAACTTCACCCTCAGGGATTTTGCCAAATCTTTCACACCCTTAAAGCTCTTCCTAGCCATCACGACTTCTCTAGGGTAATCTGGAAACACAAATATAGCTTTTCCCTTGTAAGAGGTAGATCCTTTAGACCTAGCAGCAAGTAGCAGACCTTCTTTCTTCCTGGCCAGAACAAAGATTACCATGATGTGCCTGGGTCTAGAGCCAGGCTGCTTACCAATCCTATAAACATGGTCAATATCCTCTTCCTTAATTGACATTAGACCATAACATTCTTTGAAAATCCCAAGAACTGTTGAAAGCAGCTTGTCAACTCCAGGGTCTTCCTCCACTCCCACCAGCCTGACATTTCGCTCCCGCAGTTTGAAGTCCATTTCCAGCCTCCGGTCCTTCTCATCATGGAGATCCTTTTTCAAATTATTATAGGCCCTGTAACTTCCCGCCATCTCATAAGTCATTGAATGTCATTTTCTTTCCAACTCTTCCACTCTGCCATCCAAATGACACACCTTAGAATTCAGTTCTGCCAAGGTAGTTTTTACTTCTACCATATCCAGGGACACCTGTTTCAAAAGCTTATATATGTCCTGGCTTGTAGGATTATCCTCTTCCTCATCCATCAGTTGCTTCTGCTTCTTAGAAGTAGGATTTTCTGATTCTTGAATTTTCTTCTTTGAATTCATTATCAGTCTTGAAATAGCTTCAGGGAGGGGATCAGGAGCTGCAGGTTCAAGCTGCTGCCACCTTGGCCAAAATTCCGGAATCCCTCTGGAAAGGATTTAGTTACTTCCAGAGTCTTGTCGAGGTCAGATAGAAACAAATGAAAAAGCATTGGTGCTAATGGCCATCCTTGTTTCAACCCTCTGTAAGTGCTAATTCCCTTAGTCAGAAGGCCTTGAGAATTTAGTCTGATTTGAACCTTTGTCGATGTGTAAAAGGCCTTAATTGCCGACAGTAAGTCGATCAGGCAATTGCAGGCCTCTAGTTTCTACCAGAGGATTTGCCTGTCAACGCTGTCAAAAGCTTTGTTCAGGTCAATGACGGCCAAATACATTTCTACACTACTTTTTAAAGCCTTCCTTTTCAAGATGTTCAAAAGAAACAGATTAAGGTCAGTCCCCACTGCTTTTACAAATCCTATTTTATGGGGGGGGGGGGTCACATCTGTTTGTGTCCTTTGCCCATTTCTGCAGGTGAGATAGAATTAAGGCTGCAAATAGTTTACCTACAACATCCAAGTGGGCAATAGTGTGATAGCTGGAAGGAATGGCCCTATTGCCTCTCTTGACTATTGGAACTATTATAGCAGATCTCCATGTGTCAGGCACGTGGAGATGCCCTAACTGCATCACCTGTTCGAAAGGTTTGGCTATAAAAGGAATCCGGACTTCAGGGGGCCTCTTTGATCATGTTATTTGTAAGGCCACCCGGACCAGGTGCTCTTGACGAGTTGGCCTTCATAATTAGCAAATCTAAGTCCATAACATCTAATGGAAAAGCCCATGCTGCTGCCAGTATCTTTGGCGCCAGTTGGTCAATCACAGCCAAAGGACCGAATCATTTCCCATGTAATTTAATCCAGTCCTCCTCAGTGACCACGTTAGTCAAAAGAGCTGGTGGAAAAGAAGATTGGTTTTTAATCAATTGCCAGATTTGTTGTGAATCTTTTTTTATGGCATTTAACATCTGTTCACCATCCATATACAGCATTTTGGCTTTATGAAGAGACAACCCAGTTTTACATTTTTGTTTCCTTTTCCTAAGCAATTCAAATCTCAAATCACTCGCCAGTTAGTTAATAGCACAGAGATCTTTTAGAGACTTTTTTTCCAGTGCTATACTCTCATCATAACTATGCTTATGAGAGAAGTTTGGCTTGTTTCCTCTCTTGTCAGTTATGGTGAAAGCAAGCAAAAGCAGAGCATAATTAACGTCCAACTGCTGTCGTTCCAACCTATTGTGTTCAGACAACAAAACAGCTACGTCATGGGGTCTCATACATAGACTATTTCTCCCTTGTGAGAATTCTACAATTATTGGCCAATTTTCATTTCTTTGTTTTGTTCTTGTACCCCACGTCCTTTTTACGAGTGAATGGTCACTTTTTTTGTTTTCCATTACTTCCAAGGTTTTTATGTTATTAATCATGGGGCCTGATACAAAGTAGTTATCAAACACTCTAGACTGATTACCATTAGACCAAGTTGGTTTACAGGGTATATCCCTGTTCGTTTGGCCAATAAGCATGTAGAAATCTCTAATCCGCATTGCATTGAACCACCTGACGGCTCTTTCCTGCCCTTTACTGATTGAACTATCCGAGTCCTTGATGGCCTCACCTTTTTTGTTGATGTACGGAATATTCAAATCCCTGCATACAACCATAAATGAGACATTAGATTGTGTACTGAGATTATCAAAAATGTCAGTCACTTAATCCACCAATAACGTAGATGTTATAGCAACAGGGTTCCAATATAAGTTAAAAATAAAGCCCTGCTTTGTGCTACTGGGGGCTCCCAGATCAATCTTCAAAGAAAGTACTTGTACGAAGGGATTTAAGTTCCATGCATCTACCACTACAATACCTGTCCCATTTCTCACAATGGTAAGGAGTCCTGATGAGGGTCTACTCCTAATACCGCTGTAAGCCGTATTGAGATAGGAACTGCAGCCATCTAATATAGGATTCGATTGCAACCAAGTTTCCCTCAAGCATTGTATGTCAACATTTTGAAGTGCAGGTCACCATCCATAAACAAGTGGGCAAAACCCTGAGTGTTCAACTTAATCACACTTGAATGTAAGTGTATAATCACTTTATCCAACTGTGATTCGTTCAAAAATTCTACAATTTTGATGTCCTCAGTATTGACAAATCATAGTAATGAAATGGGGTGAAATAGTCTCAATACATTGAAGCAATTTAAAACCAGGCCTCCTTGGGCAGTCAAGAAATGTTCCAAAAGCTAGGTATACCGCCCCCCCTCCAGTTCTTTCATGTCCTTCAAGGGACCATAGCCCAAATCCTTGTATCTCAAAGACTTAAAGTTAACAAACGGAGCATTTTCAATGGTGGTTGGCTATGTAGTGGTGAACTTGAGGGGAATGATGGATTGATCCCATTCACCCATTCATGTTCACTGTTAACCAGCCTAAATTTCAGATCAGCGGCCAACCATTTTTGCACTAGAGTAAAAAAAGGTGTCTTTGTGCCCAAAGGGGTAAGAGGGGGCAACTTTTATGTTGCCCTCTGTTGCAATCTCAGTCAGTTGTGAAGAAGTTCCGATACCGAGCATTCATCTACCTCCCAATCGTCATCCATCGTGTAGGTAGAGAAATTCTGTTTGTCCACTGCTTCAGGACTGGACTTCACATTCCCTTTATCATTCATACAGCCAACCCTACTAATGCATTTTAAAGGTTGTACAAGAGGTTCAAGGGACAACGTGTACTTGTTTTTTTTATTTAAATGCAGTGTCGAAACTACCGGAGGGATAGATAAATTGTGCAAAAATTCCTTGTGTCATTGGACTTTCTGCTTTTCTGCTGTTGAATTTTTTTGGACTTCCTAGTTTGTGAAGTGTCTCTTGTATTTTCACTAAGCAGTTTCCTTTTATTTCTCTTTTGAAAGATAGGAAAAGAGACTGTCGTTGAAGGTAGGGATTCACAATTTTCCTAATTCAGCGTGTGAATGGAAGGACTACCTTCCACATCCAAAAGAGGCAGTTCAGGTGATTCTGTTTCTACCGTCATGACCGCCAAACTGCTGATGGCCTCTACAGGCATCAAAGCCTGCCTGATTAGTGGACGCAATTCTTTCTCAGGTTGTGTGGGGGAGGACTGATGAGTTAAATCTATCAGGCTGGCTGGCTTGTCCTTTTGTATCATTTGCAGATACTTTTTGTTTTGCATTGCAATCAATTAGGTGAAGATTGTCAGTCGAGGATCTTTATTCAAGGGAATTTTTCTTTTCATGTAAAATCTCAAGCAATGAAGCCAATATACTCTTTTTGTCTGCGCGTTCTAGTTCGAGTGATTCTTGGAGGGTTTTCTGTAGCTGCGAAGAGATTGCTGCTTTATGATCCAATCTAGCTTGCAAAGACGAGATAAATGATTCTATGTATATCATTTTTGAGTGGATCATGGCTAGTAAAGTTGCTTGATCATTTATGTTTTAATGCACAGTTTTGTGCAATTTTAGGAACGACTCTAACGAGATTGTTAAGGCTGACATAACACTGCAGTGTGTTTGAAAGTCCGTAGAGTTTAAAGGATTCCTTAGTCATTGAAACATTTTAGGAGAAAAAAAGAATCATCCAGAGAAGAGAATGATGAAGAAAATGAAATAGCTTGGGGCTTAGTTGACTCAATTATCGGCTCAGATGAAAAGGAGATTAACCGCTGGCAAGCTTTGGAAGTTACAAGTACTTGCCCAGGATTTACATGTCGTTCTTTTTGTGCCAATTTTTGCACATAGTCGATCATAAGGTCAGGTTTAAATGTTTTGGACTTTTGATTGAGCTTTCTTTTCATGAAATCTATGTCACTTGCCAGTGGAGCAGTTAAAGCAGAAGGCTCGGCTTCAGCATTTTTGAGCTGTTGACCATGTTGAAGAATGTGAACTGTAGACGTTTGAGGTGTTGCTGTCATTTCAGCAGAAGTCTGCAAGAAAGCTGGAGGCACTATGGCTTGAGACGCCAAAGGGCCATGTAAGGCATTTAAAAATGTTTTTGAACAAGAATGAGGCTGTAACAAGGATGTATCTGTTACAGCCGCCCTGTTAGTTCCATTCAAGTTAGATGGAACCTCTTATTCCAATATGGCAGAAGAGCCAAACAACATGAGAAGCCCTCATCCGCTCCCCGTCCACGGCCGCTACCCGCCCAGCACACGTGGTCCGTGTGTGGCCCGGCAGCAAGATGGTTTCCCTGGTTGCCCAGGCAACCAACATCAACATGCCCTTGCCCGGGAATACGGACGAAACGCCCGCGAAACCCAGCATCCTGAGCCAGGCCTCTCACTGGTGCACACAGACTGCCAGCCCCGCCCCTCCTGCTTTAAAGGGAGTGGGAGGAGGCCGACAGACGAAGCCGCCGGGAGAAGGCCAAGGGAAAAGGCCTTCCCCCTTCTCTGCAGCTCCGCTGCGAGGGAGACTGCCAGCGATCCAGAAGCACGGCCCCAAACAACATGAGAAGCCCTCATCCGCTCCCCGTTCACGGCCGCTACCCGCCCAGCACACGTGGTCCGTGTGTGGGCCCGGCAGCAAGATGGTTGCCCTGGTTGCCCAGGCAACCAACATCAACATGCCCTTGCCCGGGAATACGGACGAAACGCCCGCGAAACCCAGCATCCTGAGCCAGGCCTCTCACTGGTGCACACAGCCTGCCAGCCCCGCCCCTCCTGCTTTAAAGGGAGTGGGAGGAGGCCGACAGGCGAAGCCGCCGGGAGAAGGCCAAGGGAAAAGGCCTTCCCCCCTCTCTGCAGCTCCGCTGCGAGGGAGACTGCCAGCGATCCAGAAGCACGGCCCCAAACAACATGAGAAGCCCTCATCCTCTCCCCGTCCACGGCCGCTACCCGCCCAGCACACGTGGTCCGTGTGTGGGCCCGGCAGCAAGATGGTTGCCCTGGTTGCCCATGCAACCAACATCAACATGCCCTTGCCCGGGAATACGGACGAAACGCCCGCGAAACCCAGCATCCTGAGCCAGGCCTCTCACTGGTGCACACAGCCTGCCAGCCCCGCCCCTCCTGCTTTAAAGGGAGTGGGAGGAGGCCGACAGGCGAAGCCGCCGGGAGAAGGCCAAGGGAAAAGGCCTTCCCCCCTCTCTGCAGCTCCGCTGCGAGGGAGACTGCCAGCGATCCAGAAGCATGGCCCCAAACAACATGAGAAGCCCTCATCCGCTCCCCGTCCACGGCCGCTACCCGCCCAGCACACGTGGTCCGTGTGTGGGCCCGGCAGCAAGATGGTTGCCCTGGTTGCCCAGGCAACCAACATCAACATGCCCTTGCCCGGGAATACGGACGAAATGCCCACGAAACCCAGCATCCTGAGCCAGGCCTCTCACTGGTGCACACAGCCTGCCAGCCCCGCCCCTCCTGCTTTAAAGGGAGTGGGAGGAGGCCGACAGGCGAAGCCGCCGGGAGAAGGCCAAGGGAAAAGGCCTTCCCCCCTCTCTGCAGCTCCGCTGCGAGGGAGACTGCCAGCGATCCAGAAGCACGGCCCCAAACAACATGAGAAGCCCTCATCCGCTCCCCGTCCACGGCCGCAACCCGCCCAGCACACGTGGTCCGTGTGTGGGCCCGGCAGCAAGATGGTTGCCCTGGTTGCCCAGGCAACCAACATCAACATGCCCTTGCCCGGGAATACGGACGAAACGCCCGCGAAACCCAGCATCCTGAGCCAGGCCTCTCACTGGTGCACACAGCCTGCCAGCCCTGCCCCTCCTGCTTTAAAGGGAGTGGGAGGAGGCCGACAGGCGAAGCCGCCGGGAGAAGGCCAAGGGAAAAGGCCTTCCCCCCTCTCTGCAGCTCCGCTGCGAGGGAGACTGCCAGCGATCCAGAAGCACGGCCCCAAACAACATGAGAAGCCCTCATCCGCTCCCCGTCCACGGCTGCTACCCGCCCAGCACACGTGGTCCGTGTGTGGGCCCGGCAGCAAGATGGTTGCCCTGGTTGCCCAGGCAACCAACATCAACATGCCCTTGCCCGGGAATACGGACGAAACGCCCGCGAAACCCAGCATCCTGAGCCAGGCCTCTCACTGGTGCACACAGCCTGCCAGCCCCGCCCCTCCTGCTTTAAAGGGAGTGGGAGGAGGCCGACAGGCAAAGCCGCCGGGAGAAGGCCAAGGGAAAAGGCCTTCCCCCCTCTCTGCAGCTCTCCGCTGCTCGACGGCGTTTGTCGGCGCGGCTGGCCACATCACTAAAGGTAAGGCTGCAATCATGAGCCTCAACGCTTTGACACATCACCTGATGCCACCCCTACCCTCTGCAAGGAACGCGCGATTAAGATCGCGCACAGCCCTGGCCCCTCCAACCTCCCTCGCTCCGCATCTCCACACGCGGAACAAACGCCTGGGGGGGAGAACATTCTGCTTTGCACAACATCGGCCGATCCAGGCAACCATGCGCCACCCGCCTGCCCTCCGTCACATGCCTCCTGCGGCTACTGCAGCACCACAACGCCCTTCAGTACCAACGCCACTAGCAGACGCTGCCCCCACCAATGGACATAACCCACTCCAGGCTGGCCACACACCGCCTCTTGTCTCTACCATATCCACAGAGCAAGCGCTAGCTGACGTCTTTGCGCCCACCGTTATTGATGTGCCTAATGCCCCCATTGATACCAAACTGCTTGCGCTTGTTGCGCCTACTGCTATTGATGTGCCTGATGCCCCCATTGATACCAAACTGCTTGCGCTTGCTGCGCCCACTGTTATTGATGTGCCTAAGGCCCCCATTGATACCAAACTGCTTGCGCTTGTTGCGCCTACTGCTATTGATGTGCCTGATGCCCCCATTGATACCAAACTGCTTGCGCTTGTTGCGCCCACTGTTATTGATGTGCCTAAGGCCTCCATTGATACCAAACTGCTTGCGCTTGTTGCGCCCACTGTTATTGATGTGCCTAATGCCCCCATTGATACCAAACTGCTTGCGCTTGTTGCGCCTACTGTTATTGATGTGCCTGATGCCCCCATTGATACCAAACTGCTTGCGCTTGTGGTGCCCACTGTTATTGATGTGCCTGATGCCCCCATTGATACCAAACTGCTTGCGCTTGTTGCGCCTACTGTTATTGATGTGCCTGATGCCCCCATTGATACCAAACTGCTTGCGCTTGTTGCGCCCACTGTTATTGATGTGCCTAATGCCCCCACTGCTACCAAACTGCTTGCGCCTGATGCGCCTACTGTTATTGATGTGCCTGATGCCCCCACTGCTACCAAACTGCTCGCGCCTGATGCGCACACTGTTACCACTGTGCATGGTACCCCCAAGCTTGTACATGGATCTGTACCCACCACTTCTCTGAAATGTGGCCTGGTCAATGCCCGATCTATCCCAGCCCATGCCCTGGATATTCATGACCTCATACTCAAAAACAAGACAGACATCCTCATTATAACTGAAACTTGGCTGAATGAAACCTCGGGCCCAGCCCTCGCCCTTGCCATCCCAGATGGTTATACTATCCACAGACAAGATAGACCCCTCACTAGGGGCGGCGGAGTAGCTCTCATCGCCAAAGAAAGCCTTGCTATCAGAAGAACAGAAGGCAACCTTGGCCACAACTGTGACTACCTCCCACTCAAAATCAATCTCTCCCCTAATATGACTTTGGCCCTCCACATCGTTTATCGCCCCCCGGGGCCTATCACTGAATTCCATGAATCCCTTATTCACTCCCTCTCCAGCAACTTGAAAAAGACATCCAAAGTCCTACTCGCAGGTGACCTTAATCTTGGCCTTAATGATCCCAACGACGCCCACGCAGCCACCTTGGAAAAAGCCCTATCCACCTTAGGATTCGCACAAGCCGTCTCCCTTCCCACCCACTCCAAAGGACGCTCACTGGATTGGATCAGCCACCACAACTGCCCAGTACTTATTACTGAGAACTCACCCATACCGTGGTCCGACCATCACTACATCCAATTCAACATCGATACCTCCAAAGAGCCCCCCCTGCCTACTATCCCCCTCCCTCCAGGGCTCTCCAGAAGCTCCCGTCAACTCACCGCGGAAAACATTACCCCACTCCTGAAAGTGCCCGCACTCCAGGCCCCCTTGTCGCAGGACCCAGAAACCCTTGCCAGATCCTTCAAGCTAGCAATCACCCAAGCAGTTGACGCTATTGCCCCCCTCACTCTCAGGAAAGCTAAGAAATCCAAGCAAACCAATGTCTGGTTCACCCAGGATCTGCTCCAAATGCGTATAAAGAAACGAGCCGCCCTCGCAGCCTGGAAAGCCAACCCCAATGATGCAACCAAACTAGCTTTCAAGACCATCTCCAAAGACTATAAACTAAGCATAGTCCATGCTAAAGCAAACTCTTTTAACACTAGGATAGCCAACGCCAAATCCGGCACAAAGGAAATCTTCACCATTTTTAGGGAGCTGGAAACCCCTTCCACCCCGCCACCCACGCTCCTAAAGGATGAGAAATGGTTCAACGACATCCAATCGGCCATGCTCAACAAACTAAACACCCTACAAACAAAAATCCAAGCTCACCAAAAGGCCCTTACCCTACTCATTGCCACTCAGAATAGCAAACAGAATAAAGAGACCAAAATCAAACCCTCCCCTGTATTCAACTTCAAGGACGTGACGGAATCTGAAGTCATTTCCCTCCTAAAAAAAATTAAACCATCTAACTGTAAGGGCGACGCCTGCCCCTCTCAGCTCATTAAGGACTGCGGCGCGACACTTGCACCCTTCCTGGCAGCATTCATCAATGCCTCCTTCCAGTCTGGCCATGTCCCATCTGACCTCAAGGAGGCCTGGGTACGACCGCTCCTCAAGAAGCCCTCCCTTGACCCCGCGGCACCAGGGAACTACAGGTCCATTACCAACGTCCCCTTCCTGCTTAAAATTCTGGACAAAGCAGCCTACCTGCAAGTCCAGAAATTCCTCGAGGATCACCACCTTCTGGGCCTTCGGCAGTCTGGCTTCAGGCCACGACACGGCACCGAAACTGCCCTCCTCGATTTAAAAAATCAAATGGACGACATCAGAGACGCTGGTAAACCAGCGCTCCTTCTGCTCCTTGATTTATCGGCCGCGTTTGACCTCGTGGACCACAATACTCTTTGCCATCACCTCTCCATCGCAGCAAACTTCTCCCCTAAAGCATGTGCATGGATCACCTCCTTTCTACAGGAAAGGGCCATGAAAGTCTTCTCAGACTCAGCATGCTCTTCCCCTAGTCAGATCAAATGTGGGGTGCCTCAGGGCTCCTGCATTGCGCCCACCCTCTACAACCTATTTACTAGGCCCCTTTTCAACCTTCTTGACACCCTGGGTATCTCATATACCAACTACGCTGATGACACCCAGGTGCTCATCCCCCTCACAGGTGACTATGAGGCAGATAGGATCACCCTCAACTCCATCTACTGTACCATCCAAGCCTGGATGGCTGAAAATTGGCTATGCCTAAATAGTGACAAAACCGAGCTTCTGCTCATTGGGTCACCTACCATCCTGGGCAACCTCAACAAGAAATATCGCTCCTTCACCATCGATAATATACCCATCGCTGTGTCCCATACAGTAAAAACTCTGGGTGTCTACCTGGACTCTAATCTCACCATGAATAGACAGGTTAACGCCATTGCTGCCTCTTCAGCATACTACTCAAAACTGCTTAACGCAGTAAGACCCTTCCTAACGACACAGAACTGCCTTACTATCGCTAGAGCCACTATCAGCTCAAGACTGGACTACTGTAATGCTCTCCTCGGAGGCACCTCCAGCAAAAACATTGCCAAACTCCAACTTGTCCAGAACAATGCCCTTAGGGCTGCCACTGGATTCCCAAAAAAGGACCACATATCGGACCTAAGGAGACAGGTTCACTGGCTTCCTGTCAAACAGAGAATCATCTTTAAAATCCTCTCCATCACTCACAAATGCCTCCATGATCTGGCACCCCCCTACCTCGCCCAGCGCATCGCCTTCCCCACTTCCACAAAGCCATCTAGGCTAGCCTACACCAACTTGATCACCAAGCCCAAAACCTGCAGAGTGCGTGCAGGGGGCTCCAGCTTCCCAGCCATCGCTGCCACCCACTGGAACGCACTACCTTCACACATTAGGGTAATCGACTCTCACCTAGCCTTCCGCAAGGCCATCAAAACCAGCCTGTTTGTCTGAAATGTCAGGCGCCGTATGCCCATCTGTACTCTGTAACCTAGCACATATGATGTAACCAAGTAACCGCATGTCCTAATGTACTCATGCCTACGTACACTTTCATGTAAACAGCGCCTCAATGCCTTGGGGCTGTAGTGCGCTTTACAAATGTAAATAAATAAATAAATAAAAGTTTGATTTAGCCGCTCAACCGCTCATAAGGCACCTTCGCTGTTCACTGCGTGAACTTTCTGTATGGTTTACAGGCGATAATTCAGTTTCTAGTATCTCGGCGTCCGTCAGATCGTTTACCTTCTTCCTTGCTGACGCCGATTCCATAATGGCAGACAACACTGAGAACAGTTCCTTTGTGTTCTTGAGTGACAATTCTGAATTAACTTTATAGTGGGTGAGGAGCGGGCCAGAGGATCTTATCTGGGATTACTTAGCTTTCATGATTTTTTGAAAGTCCTGCCCACTCAATGATTCAGCGTCTTTTAGACCCTCCTGAGAGGTACATCATGTCAGGTGTCTTGACCCACGTTTGAACTATTATGCTACAACATTTGGCGCTGTGGGCTTATAAAATTCAAGATGGCCGAAAAGCCCACATTTGCGCCAGAATCCAGGAAAACCACGCAGTTTTTGCACACACCAAAATGGTCGCCTGACCTGCCACCCACCAGTGTGAGCGTGATGGGCCAGAAGCGCCATGAGCGAAATCAGTGCAAAGGAATATGGTGCTGTTCAAAATCTGTTTTAATTCATGTCAAAAATTGCTAAAATCATGGGCACGAAACCACCAAACAAAAATCCAACTTCTGGTTGGGTGTTCTCCATTATTCTACTGCAGAATCCAGATCAATGCAATGTTAGCAAGGATCATATGCTATCAAGTAAAATCCTTTCTTTTTGAAATGTATTAATTCAAGACAGCTCCTAAAAAGGGGTGCAGTACCGGCGCTAGACAGTAACCGGCGCTAGTGGTCTAAACTCTGACAGGAGACCTGTATTTCAGGAGCTGACAAGGAACCTGAGCCAGCTGGGACTTCAAAGCCTTGCTGGTTAATGAGAATTCTTAACACCTACTGTTCCCAGGCCCTATACTAGAAGGCAGTCTGATTTAATTAAAAGTTCAAGAGGCCTCTGTCCATGGGAAACATTCACACCTGCCCTTACCAGCAACAGCACAGGAGATCACATGGTCGTGTTAACCAGATGCAGAGTGGCACCCTGGTCTACTGACCGCAGTCAACACAATAGACTCTTTCTACTAAATAGGATATGCTGATTTGAGGTGTAATTGTCAACAGTTGCTCTGGGGGAAGGAAAGACATTTGATCTCTGAGTCAAGCCAAGTTCCCGGGGCGGGGACAAGAAAATGGGTGTACTGAAGGAGAGGCAAATGTATGTTTTATTAAATTGCTTATAAAATATTGTATGAAGCTTACAAAAATGTACAAAATTTGGAGATTCTTAATATGAAAAATGTACCTACAAATTGAGACTAAGTTCAACTCTGTGTGATGTTCTGAGACCGAACCCCGGGATTTATGAATATTGTGGGTACGGTGTTTATGCTAGAGACATTATAATTTATAGTAATATGCTCAGGGAGGGGGTGTACCTCCGTGGAAGATTTGTTGAAAAACCAATATGGCGAAACCCACTAAAAAGCACAAAATGTTGTCGCTGCTGAACCCAAGCTCGCAGGAACATGGCGCTTGAACAGAGAACTGTATTAAATTAATCTGGGATGTGTACATTCTTAACAACATGTGTACCTTGGAAACATGTTTGATTATGAAAAATTGGGTTCTCAGTAAAAGCAAAGGGGCGTTTCTTCAATAGATTATAAAATGTAGCAACACTCTGACTCACAACTCTGTTCTCCAGTGAGAGCACAGAAAATCCTTTAACCTATCAGGATCCTCAGAGGGTTGGGCATAGAAAGTCAGCCTTCCCACCCACTTTCAAAAGACATAAAAAAGAACCATTGAAACCCAGATAGGGACTGCTCTTTCCACTTTCTTGTGAAGCACTTTGCCGGACCAGACAATATCCAGAAGGACCATATCCAGAACTTAGACTCCAGATTCCAGAACTTTGAAGCAGAAGGCCTACTGCAAGCTAAAAGTATTCTCAGCTGGCCTTACAATTTTGCAAACTGATTTACCCCAGACTTCCAAGGGGCACATCAGAATAAAACAGCCGGGCTGTGCTGTTTGATTCTGGCTAGAACCAGAACCAGACCCAGAAAGCAGAGCTGTATGCAGACCAGACCAGACCAGACCAGACTGCTGTGCAGTGCCAAGAACTTTTGCCAGAACCAGAGATCCAGACCAGCAGTGCAGAGCTGACCCAGATAGCTGTGACTTCAGAACCACCCACCAGAAGTCCCGTCTAAACCTGTTTACCAGATCTTGACGGCCTATTTCAAATTTATAGTGTGAGTATCCAGCCAGAACTGTGCAAACCAATCTCTTAGTTTAAAATAATCTAATTCAAACCATTTCCACCTATTTATAACTGCATAGAAATCGTGTGTCCATTCTGTGATTTCAAACCTGTGAAAGTGTCATTTGTCATTTGAATCTTACTTTATTTCTGAGTATCTACCTCCACTAAATTGTCTGTATCTTTTGAACCGCGTGCCCTAGGAGCGAGATTTAACTTTCATTTTAAAGCTAAGATCCTCAGCTTTCCAACAAGCCCCGTGCAGTGAATTGCAATTTGACTCAACTTCTTCAAATGTCAAAAATAGCTGTCTTTTGCTTCCATTGCTGAAATTCGTTTCAACCTGATAATCCCTCATGAATCATTGCTAGTGTTGACCTGAACTAATTCAAAGTAGCTGTCACCCACCCTGAATCTCCTATATGGAATTAAAATCATTTTTAGCATATTTTCACTTCATTGCAAATCACATTAAAAGTATTTCTGCATGTTTTAAAAGCATACCGGTTGGTCTAAGCTTGCTAGGGGGGAACTGAACTGCTTTTGATTGTATTCCTGAAAACTGGGTGCTCTCCTTCCATCTCCTTATATTGCATAGGGGGGGAGTGAATTGTCAAAAGAAAAAGTGATCATATTATCTCTTGTTGAAACCATATCAGTTTATTTCTATGCTGCATTCTTTCCATCATTGCTTTTCCTTTTCCATAAAAGTATTCTCTGCTACCTTATCCTTTCTATACTAACTCCTCACTGATTGAAAAGAGTGTGCAATTGTAACATTACCCATTGTTGATCAATATTATATTCATAAGTGTGCTATCAAATATTAATTTATTCATAAAAGTGTGATATTTATATTGTTTAATTTTTCAAATAAATCTTTTAATTTGCAAACAAACCTACTTCTTGGCTCAGTGAGGTCAGGGGGATTCAAAGAGAGGGGCGTTATACAAGGGGTTATCATCCAGATCTATGAACTTGTCGTAAAAATATATAAATAAGGGCTTCCCTTGGGCATCCCAGACTAGGCATTGACTTGGCTGGAGTGCTGAATTGAAGTCCCTTAATAATCGCAAGGGAGGCACTACCGGTAGTGCTAACGGCTTCTGGAATGGGGAGGGCCTGTTTCTTGGCAATTAATCATCTCCCGTCTTCTTGGCAACGGCCTTGCTGTCTTGTACGCAGAAGCTGCAGCATTAAATCCATCGACATTTATCATGTATCAAAAAGAATGCCCAACGAGGGTTGTGGCACAACATTCTCCCACCCTATGTGGCAATCACCTTACCTATCCCCAATTGTCGATTTGTCAAAGATTTGCCAGTTTAACCAACGTTTTTAGCATGCGAGCCAGCCTGTTGTTGCAGATACAAGTCAGATGGCCCCTTAATAAGAAAGCTCTTCTCACCCCCGAGCACCCGGGGAACACGGGAAACACTCCCGGACACTCAGCAACGCTCCGCGTCCGCAGTGAAGGTTTTAAAGAATAGGCTCCTTAAGAATACGTTTTAAAGAATAGGCTCTGCCTTCTGGGTGACCAAGAGCGAAAAGAGACTGAACGCTGCTGCTGCAAGCAAAGACCCCACACACGAAACACTCCCGAACACTCGTAGTTCCATTTGTAAAGGGGAAATTGCTGATGTAAAAAGCTTTTTAGTTTTGGCTCCATGGTGGGGCTTGCACCAACAAAAATGGAGCAAGACTAATGCTAAAGGAGACGCGGTGAGATCAATTTGCCTCCAGACCGCTTGATCCTTCGTGAAGCCATTCCCTGATATGACTGCACCACCTCGGTTTTGAAGGGGCCACACAGCAAGATCTATTTCTGGAGAAACAAACACACCCCAGTGGTTGTCGACTTTTGAATAAGGCCTTGGAGACCAAATGATTTAGGACTAACTAATGGAGGATTCAGCGACCCACTTGGAGCGAGTAATGGACACTGAGGAGCTGTGAGTACCAGAATTCCTTTACACTGCTCAATAGCAGGGTCTGCAACCTTTGGATCGCCAGATGTTCTGGACTACAAATCTCATTAGCCCTAGACAACATAGTCAATGGTGAGGGTCCATGGAAGTCATGGTCCAGCGCCTCTGGACAGCCACAGGTTCCAGATCCCTGCTCTATAGCCATATGACAGTAAGGAAGGGTGCTGCCACAATGCTGGTGCGAGAAGATCACAACAATAGTACCTGCAAATTAGACAGAAGTCTAACTATTGACAGACATTATAAAATGAGCCAAGGAGTGGCCCACCTCCACAGCTATGCACCGAGCCCCAAACTCCGGGGAATGCAGCAACCGCGAAGGCGAGTGTGATATCAAGCGCTGCCGAGCTGCCCCTATACAGAAATACTGCAATGCCAGCCCCAAAATCAGTGAACCAGATCCAGGCCTTCACCCAACACTAGGGGCATCTATGATGGTTGCAATATATAACAATAAGAGGGCAGTGGCAATTCACCTGTTAGAACTTTTAGTGCATCCTCCACAGCCTTCTGCACTATTGCCGATGCACAAGTGCACATTGGTCTTCAGAAGTGCTTTGGTGGGAGTTCCAAGGCATATCATGACAGTACCTGACACATTTTTGTAGTCACTGTTCGATTGATGAAAGTAATTCTCAATGATGTGAGAAGTTGGGCAGATAATAGCAGTATGTGGCATTTGACGTCATTACCTTCCTTATGATGTCACATTCTTAGCATATTATATCAATACCTGCCAAATGACAGTAGTGCCTCAGCATAGGATGTCCATTGCTGTTAGATGGTGTGAGTACCTGGCTGTATAATGCCAACACCTGCAACCAGTCTCACTATAAATAGACATACACACTGGCTTTGCCAATGCTTGTTTTTTAATCTGCATCAGCATTTGTCAAATGTTGCTGCAGCCAGCTTTACCCTTGCCCCGGACTAATTTTAAAAATGTTTATCTGAAATCAAACTTCAGCTGAACAGCTGTTGGAATCCAAGCAATGTGACACCCCTGTTTCTGCACAAAGGCGTCCATAATATCAGGGGGCTTCAGTGTAATACATGATATGATATGATAGGATATTTATAACGCGCTTAATACCTAGAGGTTTCTGAGCGCGGACCCAGGGATCGAACCTGTGGTGCTTTGTGTCGTCTTGCTTCCAAGGGAGCACGTTGCCCCTGAGCTATCGACATAGCGTTCTCAAGAGGGCATCCGTAACATACTGAAAGTATTCTGCTATCGATCTATCATTCTGACATCAATTAATGTTTTGTTGATTCAAGTACATTGCCTAGTTGATTAACCTTTAGGGCAGCAGTCTGCAGCCTTGGCTGGCCTGCTGTGTTGGACTACAACACCCACTAGCTCTAGCCAGCAGAGTCCACGTGAGGGATCATGGGAGCCGTAGTCCCAAACATCTGGAGAGCCACAAATTGCAGACCCATGATTTTAGGTGTTACCTTATGCTGAAAGGGTCCATATTTTTTATTTTTTATTTGTAAAACTTCAGTTTAAATACAATCATTAAACTTTTGTTACAACTGTCATGTGTTATCATCTAACTTCGTTAGCTGCTGTCCATCACCGCTTTCTTGCCATGCCACCAGTTTCCAAGGACAATATGCCTTTTCTAGCACATTTTAATTGAAAGTTGAAACAATTATAAACAGGATAACAGAGGGGATTTGAGATGTTCATGTAGAACTGTGTGCCCTGGAGCAAATATTAAAAGTATATTGATCCTATAAAACAGAGAATTCCTTCCACCAGTCTAATTTTAAAATCGAATTAGACTCTGAATAGATTGTAATAACCTCTCAGGATATTTTGGGAGAACTGATAGGTGTTCATGATAAGTAACCTATTTAACTTGTAAAAGAGTAGAAATACAAGGGTGTTTCACTGTCATTTCCCAGTATTGGTGCCTATAAAAAACAGCACCACAGGCGGCTTCTGGGACTTTTGGGGAAAATGTAAAGGGTAACTGGAATCATAAAGAAGTAAGGGCACTAAAACACTAACACAAAACTATTGAAAATGGAGGTGAGAGGATGGAAGCTGCATAAAAGAATGACTCCTGAGACGTCTGGGGATTGATTGCGGACATGGTAGGGAATTTGGGAGGAATGAAAGTACCATCGATTGCAGGTCATGATTGGATCTCATATAGAGTTGGCCACCATATCTGAAGTGGCTAATATTTGCTTGAATGACATGAAGACATTTTCATTGTGGTGACTCAATATACAGGATTTGAAATTGCCTGAAACTCATACGATGAGGGTCATCCGATTTCCTCAACAGCTGCCGTCTGAGGAACGACTTCCTTTCGCTGTACTTAGACATGCTCAGAAGAATTGCGCTGCCTTTTTTGTGCACTTTTGCAGCACTTTTAGGTAATTTCCCATGAAGACAGAAGAGGAGAAGCTTGTGTTGTTCTTTAGAAAGGAGACTGAACCAGGGTGAAACACTAGCACGTGCCACCATTGGGTAAATGTTGGCTTAGGAAGTTTATACAAAGCCTAGGGTGACCTAGGACTGTACCGAAAGACACCAGGTCATACATGCCTGATTTGATTCCAATTTGTGCAGGAACAGAACCATGCCTAGCTAACTCACTTTCTGAAGTTATTAATCACGTTAATTTGGGCGAATCTATTAAGCACCCTCAATTATGAAGCTCAGTTGGTGGAAGAAAAAAAAATCCGAAATTTAAATATGCGTAATGTGAGTATCTTGCATGGCATCTGAATATAAGGTCATTGGCATTATGGAGAGGGAGCACCACGCTGCGTGGTTGAGGACGTGGTGCAGGAAGTTCGTATGGTTTTCACACCACTGCGTCTGGGGCCCATATTGATGGTAATGGGAGGCAAAACAAAAGAAAACATATTGCCGGATTTTGTGGTTTACGTTTAGAAATATTACTCCATGTTCTTTTTGTATGTATACATGCGATAGAAATCAGGAGAAAACTAATCAGGCCTGGCTAATATTATCAGTGCACCTGACAGGCCAAAGCAGCTAACAGGGTTTTTGAAAAGAGAGTCAAATAATGTATTTTACACTTAAGTGAAATATCTAACTATTTTTATTAATTGATTAATGTTGACTGAGCCAAATGTAGGGTTTTAGATGTTACGTAAAAGGATCATTTTAGAACCGTTTTGGTTATTCCATGTTTTGATAATATGCTTAGCTCCGGAAGACAAGTGTCACAATCGTATTGTGAATACAATACAGACATGAAGTTATCAGGGTACATTGTGAGTACAATTTAGTAGATTCCTTTTTAACAGCGTCTTCTGCCGTGAACACCATGTGACCTTCCCGCTCTTTCTGCTACCAAGGTCATATTTAACTCTGTGTCTTCGCTGCTAATTGGTTTGTAGTGCTGCTGAACCGGCACATTTTTATAGTTTGTACAAACACTGATTAGTAATAAAATGTGAGAAGCAGGTGTACGCTCTTCTGCCTCGTCCTCTCATCCTGACAGGAATTCTGTCAGGATCCAGAACCCCTGCAGAGCCCATCCCTGGCTCCCTTTCTCCACCTTATGCACCCCCAGTATGATGGCTCCATCCCTGCAGGACACACACAATGACGATGCATGTTTCCAAGTACCTGTCCATTCCTTGCCTCAGGGGATGACTCTGTCACTGCTGATCTCGTTCTACTTTAAACCATAAAAACATGGCAGCCCCTCCTTCATGATAATTGGTGTTTTTTCCTCTGGCCACTCTGGTGCCAGCAACGGCTGAGGTGTCTAACACATGACAATGTGACAGAGAGAGGGACAGGGACATAGAATGAGACATAAAAATACAGAGTGAGAAAAGTGGAAGCCCAAAAGAAATTAGGCAGTCAGTGGCTGCCCGGGCATAATCTGTTTGGAGTGTTTCTTTGTTAAAATATCCGTGAAAAAGACCCTAGTAAAAATGAAGGGGTCAAAAGTAATGTAATTAGTAATAATGAAGAAAGTTTAAAATAAATAAAAAATATTAAATTGGATCAATTCTTCATATGTCTGTGCGATGCATTTAAAACATTTTTTCTTTAAAGAAATGCTCTAAAGCTATGCCTTAGACAATATTGTGTTAGCACCAACACGTCGGGGACCCTTGTACCCTGGAATAGTTTACCAGTAAATCCACGGCAACAATAGAACAGGTCCACTGTGTCTCTCCCTTTTTTTCAGTTATACCAGGTGCGCTTCTTTTGATCTGCTCTTTTTTCTTGTCTCACCAAGCAGAGGCCTTCACACACATTTGCAAGACTTTCATTTGTTTACATGTCAACACGTGTCATTCCAGTTACCAGATGTTAGTCCAGTCCTGGTTTCAACTCTGCATTCTGGGACTTTTAGTCCTGGGTTTAAAATGGAGAAATCCAGGGCTAGAAGCCCCAGAATGGAAAGTTAAAACCTGGGCTGCAGTAGCATTCCCGAATGGAATGGGGCATGTTGGCATGTACACATGTATCCATATACTTTTTCAAATGTAAAATTGTAAATATTGGGATTGATGTGCTTTAACATGGCTCTTTTCACTTTATTAAGAGGGTTACTTTTTTTTAAAATACCTTTGTTAGAGGAAGCTGTATTCAGTTTTATTGTCTTTAAGTGCCAATTTGTTCGTTTGGGGTAGTAGTCTGAAACTATTGCATTAGAGTCCAGATAGGAAGAAATGTCATATGAGGAGGGACAGACAGCTTGTAGGTGTTGTTTGGTTATTTGCCCACCCATTGACTGCCCATGGCAATGCTAATCCTCATGGCCATTCCGATCCAGTTCCTGGCCCTCCCTGCCCAAAACACCGCCTCATGGGAACTCTTTGAGCTCGCTTTATTCAAGCCTTACCATCAATCTTTGCATTGGAAGTACCTGCCCGTGTTTTTTCAAAGCACTCTTCTGCAAATTAATCACTTAATTGGAGCTGTAAACAAGCTAGGGATGTAATCAAATATTTCTTAACGAGGTCTGTTTTCAGCCACTCGATTCATAAGCACTATGAGTGCCCTTCACTGAAGTCCTGTTAACAACAAGCATTGGCAAAGCCAACAGTTTTGGCTTGTGTATAAGTATTTGGCATTTGCCAGGGATTGCTATTAGATGCCCAGGTACTCGCACCATTTAGCTCCTGCTACCATTAATGGTCAGTTAATAGCACTACGGCAGTGCCTGGCAAGTGCCTTTCCCATGCCTACACAAAAGCCCAAACTGTTGCCATTGCCAATGTTTGTTTCTTGTACTGTGGAGTAAACTCATGTGTTACTATAGCTGTGTGTTTGTTCTGCATGATATGCCACTTTCTGCCCACACAGACTAATGCCCTGCGTGCCCCCGTATGAAATGGGCAATGCCCATGCGGGCACAAGGAGGCAACTAGCTGCTCGGGTCCATAGGAGGCCTGGAGGGTGTCAGGTTCGTGCCCCAGCATGTGCAGAAGAGTGCCTGCTGGGGTTCCAAATTCAAGTTCTTGTAGCCGCCCATGGGATCGATGGAGGCAGGACTCGAGGAGGGAAGATGGATGGGCTAGAAAAGAAAGACATTCTTTTTAAATGTGTGGATGGGGAGAGTTGGGGGTGCGTGGTGGGGTCGAGTGCAGGGAGACTGAACGGGAGCAATGGGGCAATGTTTAGGAAGTGAAAGTGAAACTGGGGCAGAGTGCTGCAATGAGGGGCAAATTGGGGCAGAATTCTGCATTGAGAGGCAACAAATGGAACTGCGGACTGAAAGCCAAACCAGTGCAGAACTGAAGGCTGAGGTGCACGTTGGTGAAGAACCCAAAGGTGAGGGCCAGACCTGGTGAATGAGGGGCAAATTGGGACAGTAAATGTAAAATTCAGGCACAACTTAACACTTAGGTGGCAAATCAGGGCACGACTTGTCACTAGAGAGCTAATTAGGACAGAATTTGCACTGAGTGGAAAATTGACTTAGAATTCAGAAGTAGAGAACACGTTGCTACAGAATTGTTTGGGCACTGCAAGGAATACTGGGGCATATCTAGGCACTGAGGATCAAATTGGGACAGAACTTGCCACTGAGGAAATTGAGGAAGAACTTGGTACATGTGGTAAATTGAGGCAGAAGTCAACACTAAGAGGCACATCATGGGCTGAACCCTGCACTCAGTTGCAAATTGAGGAAGAAGATTGGGGCAGAATAAGGGCAGATCGTGGCAGTGGAGAAGGTAGCTCCAGGCAGAACTGGACACTGTGGGCCATAATATGATAGAACTCAAAAGCAATTGCCCACTTGAGAAAAAAAGGCCTTTAGAGGCAAGATTGAGATGAACTCAGAACATGGGGTACGACTATGAACTGCGAGGGAGCGTATGGTGGAACTCGACTATGAGGGGCATGTTGGAGTACACCTTGGCACTGAGCAACACATTGGGGAAGAAGAACCCAACACTGATGGGTAAATTGACGCAGAACTCTGAAACTGGGGACAATCGGAACAGAATTGGGGCTGGGAGAGCGAGATGGGGCAGATGTAGACCAACATGAACATTTATTTTACAGTGTCAATGCTGCCACCTACTGTGGGGACATGTCTTGTTGTTTTATTTGGGCTGGGCACAAGCAGTATAAAAGAGGTCCAGTACAGAAGGCGCATGCATCATGAAAATGTGCTTTACAGTAAAAATGCTGTCATATATCGTTTAGAAAGGTCTCTGGATTTTCTTTAGGGCAAGCAGCATGAAAATGTGTTTTTACAAAGGCATTGCTGGCATATATTGTTGAATCAGGTTTCATTGACTTTCACATTCAGGATGAGAATGTATTCCAAACCTCTCCTTTATAATGATGGTGATCTAACACCTATTAGAGCATTTCCTAAGTTCACTCACGTGACAGAGTGCACATTCTTTTACCCACATTTTCTGAAATTGGTGCTGTAAAATGCACCATTTTCACCAAATATTCTAAGAGGTGTTGTGGGTGGAAGACTTCCCCAATATCCTCTGAGTTGGTCTGAGTTCATTCTTTGCATTTTGGCCCCCCAGAAAATAAATATTTAAGGTGCAAACACTTGCAGATAGTACAAGAACATGGCAGTGGCTTCCAACTATGCAGATGATACTCAGATTCTCCTGCCTCTTACTGGTGATTATGAGAAGGATTTGGCCTTGGTGAACAGGGTATATCTCATCATCCAGGCATGGATGGCCACCCATGGACTATGCCTGAATGATGACAAAACTGAGATCATTATTCTGGGCACCTCCTCAACCCTCAAAAAACTGGGACCCACATACTCTATGTTCAACATTGACAACAACCCCATTATGGTCGCTAGTGAGGTTAAAACACTGGGTTTCTACCTAGATTCTACCCTCTCCTTCAGGAAACAGGTCAATACAATGGCATCTGCCACAGCATATACTTGTAAATTTATCAGAGCAGGTAACCCCTTCCTGTCCAACAATAGCTGCATCACTTTGGCAAGAGCTCTTGTTCTGTTGAAGCTGGATTACTGCAACTCTCTTTACTTCGGGGCCAACAAGGAAACTATCAAGAAAATCCAGCTTCTCCAGAACAACGCTCTAAGAGCTGCACTCAGAATCTCCAGGAGAGATCATATCTCTGAAATGAGAAGATCAAACAACTGGCTATCCACGCAGGATAAAATCCAGTTGAAAGTGGTGTCTCTCACATACAAATGCCTTAATAATGCAGCTCCCTGCTACCTCACTGAGAGAATCACTAGAAAAACCCCTATAAGACCTTCCAGATCATCATACACCAATTGCCTCTTGGTCCCAAGATTCAAACTCTCCAGATTTGGGGGACGCAGCTTCCCGGTGAAGGCAGCCCAACTGTGGAACTCCTTACCCCCTCTCATGTGAGAAGATCAGTCTTACCTACAATTCCGGCAGAACCTCATAAGCTGGCTCAAAGACTCAGACAAGCAATCTGGCTTATGACCCCAGTCTACCTCTTGCTCTACCTTTGTACATAACAATATGTTACCATAATTGTATATAGTATTCTATTTTGTATCCTGACTATGCAACATCATCTCATTCTGGATTGTATTCTTTGTAATATTTTAATGTATCCACGTATGAAAATGTACCTTCTGTAACCAAGCAAGCTGTCTTATGCAATGCGCCCTGATACCCTTGGGTCTGGTGCGCAATACAAGTAATGAACTAAACTAATTGGAACTGGTAAATGTAAGGCCACCCCCACTTTAGAATCATCACAGGGTCCCCCAGAAATCCAGCTGGTAGAGTAGGCTGTTTGGGAGCTCGGGGGCTTCTCGGTGGCCTATGGGTCGGCCCCTATCAGTCATTATAGTGTACCTATGCTTCCGATGTCGCAAAACGCTCAGAAGCAGCCAAAAGGCAGAAAAAGAAGAAACAACGAGCCCTCATTCAGTGGGGCATTGCATTGTTGTACAAAACAATCACAAGATGTATATTCACAAAAAAACAATCTTTAGGAAAGGTCAAACCGAAGAAGTGAAACTTGTACTAAGCCCATATGGTAATACCAGAGTCGAAAGGTATTGAGACAAAAACATGACCTCATGATTCGTCATTCAATGCTAACAAGAGTAGCTGGAGTCAGAGTTTCTACTCATGACAACACCCAGACTTGCACCCATTTCACCTCATCAATTTCACTGCAAATGAAAGTAACTCCTTTCAATGTAACCCATTTCAATGGAAGGCCCCCGCACCGACAATGCACATATTGAGGCAAAGAAAAGAGGTACAGAAATACGAAAGAAAAAAATTGAAGTAAAGAAATAGCATCTTAAAATAATAAAACTAATGTAACATATTTAAATAATCGTCACTACAACAAATAGGGCATACAAAAGGTGGAAACATGTGTACTCGGCCTATTGTGTACCGGTCCATTGCTCTCTTTCTTTTGCTCTCTCTCACCCTCTGCCTCACTCTCTCTAATTCTCTCAGTGGTATTCAAACTTTTTACAACCCCCCCTCCACCTCTTTGAGTAAAAATATTGTTTCTGCCCCCTCTATTAGGGGTTGGCTGCCGCTAGGAGATCCAAAGGATGCTGGGAGGGTCAGGGGGGGAGGCAGGTTCTCCAAAAAGAAGCAGGTTTTCGACTGCTTGTATTTTCTATTAAAAGCAGTCACCATAATCCTTTTGTATTTTATAAATAGTCATCTTTATCTCTTTTCAAAGAGTCTGGTCCCCCTGCCTCTGGGGCATCCTGGGGGGGGAGGCAGCACCCCCGTTTGAAGACCAGTGCTCTATGTGATCTCTTTCTGTCTCTGTCTTTCTCTCACTCCCCCATTATCGGGTGTGCCTTACCCTGCTGCTCCACCCAGTCATTACAAGCAGCAAGCAACCAGAGAAAAAGCAGACATCTTAGGGTGCTGTGTATTTATGGCTAAAAGTAGAATGGGAACAGCACAGACTGAGCCATCTGCAAGGTGGTGACCAGTCTGATATTTGGAGACATAGATTGCCATCGAGTGTGTTCTGCAGGATTGTCACCATCACGCTGAGGGTGTCTTGTCCAAACAGGTAGAGACAAGGGGTGCAGATGGAAGTGTAAGGGTGCAGAAGGAGGAAACTGACACACAGGTGGCATAGTGATTGCTAACGACTTTTATTAGCAGTGAAAATACAGAGAAGACCTAACTTTCTCCAACTCTAAAAGGGGTTTCCCTGCCTCAACTAAAATATTAATGGTGTTGTCGGAATGTCTGTGTAAATCAATAGTCCACCTTCCTGTATCAAAAGCCTACTTCTGTCCTTTACACTCGTAACTAAAGAGGTAGTGGATCTTCTTGGTCCAGAAGAATGGCTCCTTCTTCTGGACAGCAGATCACAGTTCCAGTTGTTATGCTGGATCTTTAACTGAAGGATTGACTCCCTTCCCCAGGTCTCAATCCCTTTCCAAGGCACAAAACATAATTCCAGGTTCTAAAGCCAAAAGTAGTAAAGTACTCAATTCAAATTAAAAAGGTAAAGTTCCAGTTCAAACATTCAAATTCCTTATTTCCTATAGTTGCTTCTTCACTATTGGGTTTGCAGAGAATGCCACCCTTATCCATATATCTTGACACAAAGCCAGGGGGAATGCCTCCCTTCCCCTGGACTCTCTTTTCACTTGGTTCCATGATTTCACAACACCAGGGGGATGACTCCCTTCCCTGACCTTCCTTAGCTTTGTTCTCCCACTCTCTTGGCTTTTACATTCACAGTTCACTACACGAGGGGGAATAACTTGCTTCCCCTGGCCTTTCTTGGCTATAGTTCACAGTTCACAACACCAAGGGGGCTTTGATAACACAGTACACCCTTCCCCTGACCTTTCTCAGGCTTTGTTTCACCGTTCACAACACCAGGTGGGGGACACATCCCTTCCCCTGGCCTTTCTCAGGTCTTCACAACACAGTTTACAAAACCAGGGGAAATGCCTCCCTTCCCCTGGCCTTTCTCAGGTCTTCATAACACAGTTCACAACACCAGGGGGACTGTCTCCCTTGCCCTGGCCTTTCTCAGGTCTTCACAACACAGTTCACAACACCAGGGGGAATGTCTCCCTTCCCCTCGCCTTTCTCAGGTCTTCATAACACAGTTCACAACACCAGGGGGAATGTCTCCTTTGCCCTCGCCTTTCTCAGGTCTTCATAACAGTTCACAACACCAGGGGGAATGTCTCCCTTGCCCTCGCCTTTCTCAGGTCTTCATAACACAGTTCACAACACATTGGGGGAATGTCTCCCTTCCCCTGACCTTTCTCCAGCTTTGATAACACAGTTCACAACACCAGGGGAAATGTCTCCCTTCCCCTCGTTTTTCTCAGGTCTTCATAACACAGTTCACAATACCAGGGGAATGTCTCCCTTGCCCTCGCCTTTCTCAGGTGTTCAACAACACATTTCACAACACCAGAGGGAATGTCTCCCTTCCCCCGATCTTTCTCTGGCTTTGATAACACAGTTCACAACACCAGGGGAAATGTCTCCCTTCCCCTGACCTTTCTCCGGCTTTGATAACACAGTACACTACACCAGGGGGAATGTCTCCCTTCCCCTGAACTTTCTCCGGCTTTGATAACACAGTTCACATCACCAGGGGGAATGTCTCCCTTCCCCTGACCTTTCTCCGGCTTTGATAACACAGTTCACAACACCAGGGGAAATGTCTCCCTTCCCCTTGCCTTTCTTATTCTCAGTTTCACAGTTCTGGCGGACCTGGTTCACTACCCTACCAGGTACTGCCACGAAGAAGCTAGTTTAAGGCTTTCTTCGTTCTTGTGTGCAGTTCCCAAACCCAGCTTTTCGCTTCTCCCTGCTTTGGAAGACCTGTTCACTACCCTGCCAGGTACTATTACAAAGAAGATGGTTTAAGGCTTTCTTTGTTTTTCTGTGCAGATCTCCAACTGCTTTCCTCTTCTCCTTGCTTTGGAAGACCTGGTTCACTACCCTGCCAGGTACTGTCGTGAAGAAGATGACCCAGGAGGCTATTTGTTATTGAGTGTGGGTTCCAAACGGGTCTTTCATCACTCTTCAGACCTTCTGATGGCCGGCCAACTGCCTTGACAACCCTGGTACCTGAAGGGCACTTGCCGGTGCCTTCCAGATGGTTGTGGGCTTCTCGGGGTTCCCTATCTGGCTTCCAGCTGCGGTGGTTTTGTAGCATCTTCTCCTTCTCTGGCTTTGGGCTGCTTCTGCAGTGGCTGCAATACCTTTGCAGCGTCTTCTACTTGTTAGGCTGCACTTCTCCAGCTGACTGTGCGTTCCAGTTCCCTGAGTCGGCTGGATGTCCATTCTTCCTCCTGCTTCATCGGTCCATTCAGGGCGTACTGTCAGGACAGCCCCTGCCGGCAGACAAACGCCATAGCTACGGTTCTCCCACCTTATCCTCACTCGCTGGCTTTGAATCTCGCCTTTCATCCAGGTAGGGCTTGTTCTCTTGGGTATTCCGTACTCTTCCTCGTACTGGTGGAAGTTAAATACTGGGTTTTGCAGAGACACATGTACGTCTGTGGTATGGGGGAATGTATGAGATGGTGGGCCTCATGGACTCAGGGGAGGTAGACGAACTGGGTGGAGGGTGAGGGATGTTGTACCGCGTTCTGCCTAGATGCCATCCTTGTCCCTAGAGGGGGGTCTACCCCCATGAGATCCTCCTACTGAGTACCACCCCCATGGGACTGTCGGGTAGCTGCCTCGTGAGAACGGGGCTCCCCCTCAGTGAGAAGTGGCGACATCTAAGGATTCGTCACAGCTCTGTGAGGGCAGCTGGTGTACTGACAGACCTTGTAAGGGACTAGAGGACCAGACTGCAGGGTTCACAACTGTGTTTGTTATTTTCTACTTGTTGTTCATTACTAGTGTTTGTGCATACTGTAACAAATGCATGCATTCTGTGACCAGAACATGAAATTAAACATTGCCTTAGTTTTTATCAGAGCGCAACCCTTTTCAAGAAGGAAGGACATGTTGAGAGACAAGTTTCTGTATTTCCGTGACACAAATATCTGTTTAAAAATGGAAATTATTTAGTTGTTCTATTATTATTATTATTATTATTATTATGGTATTTATTGAAAGCAGACCTAGCTTTGAGAAGCAGCAGAACCAATTACAGAGTTATACAACAATACAGATACACAGGGTAGCGCTTTACAGAGGTATAAAACAGTACAGATATGCAGCGGGGGTAGGATACAGAGGGGCACAGAGGAGGGGTACAGCTGTACAGGGTGGCAGGGCGGAGCGGGGGAAAGGTGTGTAGCGAGTCAGGTGGCATGGGGACGTTGTGATGTACTAGGTGATGAGGAGGAGAGACACCTTGAAGAGATGGGTTGGGAGTTCTTTTCTGAATTGTAGGAGCGTGGGGGCATGTCCGATGCTGACGGGGAGGAGGTTCCATAGTCTAGGGGTCTAGGCAGAGATAGCTTGTTTTTTGGTCCTTTCCTTTTTGCAGCAGCGGTTTATTTATTATTGTAAACCGGTTATTTTATAGACTTTGCAATGTGGATTTCTAATGATGACTTCCATTATATATTGTAGTCATAATAAGAATGTTACACGTGTCTTACTGAACAAAGCACATAATCAAAACCTTGAAAAACCATATAGATTAGCTTATGATAGCAGGTTATCATTTCAAGATGAACAATCTGATGCACTCCTATTGCACTCTTTCAAGACACCCTGTGAGAAAGATAAAAGGCTCAAATAGCACCAATGGGGGTGCTGGGCTGCTTTTCACAAAATCAAAGAACGTTCAGGGAACATAAGAATAACTGCAGATATATTTGAAGAATTTGTCTGTGATAAAAAAAGAGTTGCATGATTGAATCACTAAGTTCATAATGCACACCGAGCTGAGTAATCATTTGATTTTGCACAATGCTCAATTCCAACAATGTATTTGTCACCAAGAGCCATATATACTTATTTGGACAGCCTCATGGTTTGGATGCAAGGATGCAATGACTTAGACATATGTCACTCCTCCTGAGACACTACAAGGTAATTCATGTCCCCCAGGATGATAGCAGCAAAGAAGAGTGAGTACATGAATATTTTATGATTAAATTGAGCATTTTCTTTCACAGGCAAGAGGACAAAAGAATAGATTGTATGTTCATTTTCTTAATAATTCTTGAAATTGAAGAACAAAATGGGACTTTAAAATACGTGACAATCTGACATATCTGAACTGAATGTTGAACCCAGACAAGAAATAAATAAATTATCTCTCACCACATTCGGCTCTGACGGCTGTCCAGTTTCTCATCACTGGTGATAATGTTTCCTCAATGGTTGATCTGGGATTACACAGATATCATTATAAAACTATATTTATCGTGTTAAAGATGAGTATAGAAATGGAGAGTGGGAGGTCGGTACGTACAAAAAAGGAAGTAAGCAGTATTCCGGCCATCTTGCAATAAATAAGGAAGCAAAATTACTAAACAAATAGAAAACAAACCTCAAAAAACATGGTAATGGTTTAAGGTGACATGGCCAAAAAGCCCTTTCATTGCTGCGGCTGGCTGAATTGAGTTGGCTTCACGGTGAGATGGCTTTTATTGAGAGGTCATTGAGCCAAATTGATTTCAGTCACTACCAGAGATGGGATGATCAAGGGGCATGAAAGCAACACCCCTAAATTGAGAACCATTGATATTGGAGGAACGCAAGCCCTAATCATAGGTAGGATTTCCTGGAATCCCGGCCCAGCCTCCGGTAAGATCGAAGCAATACACAGCGCTGAATCAAAGGCGTGTAGAAATGTTAGCATCAATTAAGAGTGGGAATATGTTTGCCAAAGCCCTACAACTATATGTCATTGATCCTGGAAGACATATGTTTTGTGAAGGTGAATCCAATTTTCAAAATTGAATAAAATCAATATTGTACAATATTAACATGAGGATGGAGTCTGTGCCTGTAAGTGGACAGCTTGTTACACAGGAGGGTTCCTAATTTGCCAAGAAATGATCAGCTCCTTGCACAGGATGGGGCCTTCTCTTAACTACGAGGGATCCTTCGTAACAGAAGGAGGTCTTCCGCGCGGCATGTTAGCAGCTGCTGGCGCGGCAGGACGACGTCCTCAGCGCCACGTGAACAGATTGGAGAGCATGCTTGCTGTTTCCTACTGTGGCGGTCTTGTGCCACAGCACTGATGTATAATTTATGGAGTATGAGCGAATGTGTGGCAGAGAAAGATTTATGCGGAGGAGTACAGCAAGCAAGGTCAGAAGAGCCGAGTTACCGGAGCACACTTCACAAGATGTTTGGTGACCAGAATGTGCCTTGAGTTGTGTAGCAGACCCGAGGTAAATTATCTTTCCCTAATAACATAGCAAAACGTGTCTTTGTGACATACATTTCCTCCCCACTGGAGTATGTTGACACAGGTAATAGATGTTTATTGTTGCCACCCTAACTATGGATCTCTTCAAAGCTCAGCTTAAACTTGACTTACTTGCTAATGAGGAAGCTCCCCCTGTCCTCTCCCCCATGCCCCCTTCCTGGCCCCACCACTCCCTCCAGCTTAATAATGTCATTCTACATATTTATGTAGTAGCCCCCGTTAGTTTAAAGCATTTGCCCAGTCAGGTTAATGTTACCTTTGTAAGTCACCTACTTTCGAATATATATTTGTTCTGTACTTTTGTTTTGTCCCTGGTATACGTCACACTTTTTGGCGCCGTCATGAACTGTCTCACCAGTTGTTCTCATCTTTGTGCTATTGTACATGCAGCCTTCGGGAGACTGCCGCCACCATCTGTAAATGAAGTCATTTCTGTTCCGAATAAACATCCCTGTTCTTCAAATAAATACAAAAACAAAATACAAATGCCCAACTCAATGGTACCCATTCTATCCACCCCCGAAGGAAGTGCAGAGTGGACCTGACCTGCCGGGATTCAGAACTGTGACCAGGATGTAAAAGAAAGATGGTTGCAGTGGATGCACTAGATCACTGAGCCAACCAGCCTAATCTGCACGTCCAGTTAGTCATGTGGCCTATGTTGGATGAACTACCTATCACACCAGTCAAGAGGCAGGAATTGGACGATCAGCATGTCCATTGGTCCATGTAACTATGATGGGTCAGCAAGATGTCACACAGGGCCATTGATAATGTTGAGGTGCTCAGACTGGACTGGGGGTTGTGCGACGATTGCGAGGTCATCCGACCTATCCATGGAGTCATTTGACAGTGGGGTGATGATCAGGGTGTTCCCAAAGTCATATGATGATGGAGGGGTGGGTGGTATTTCCAGGACTGGGTTTAGCACCCTGCCAGAGTCAAGTGTGCAAGGTAAACTAACCTTTCTATCTATGGAGTTTCCCAGCAATGGAATGGTAAGTGGCCTGCCCAATAGTTGTGTCAGAAGTGGGGCGAAAAAAGTCAATCCCCAAAATCACATGGCATGTTAGTGTGATAATGTGCCTCCCCAGACTCGTGTGGAAAAAACCGCGAAATCAGCCAATTCCCCAGGTCATGTGACAAAACTGAGGTAATCAGGCCATTCCCAGTGACATAACAACGGTGGGGTGATCCGAACCGCCCCAGAGTCATGTGACCATGGTGTCATGTTTCCCCATGCTTAGTTATGTCAGAATGTTGGGGTGATCGGAATGTCCACCGAGCCATTTGGTGACAGTGGAGTGATCACCATACGTTGCTATGTCATGGTGGTGGGGTGATTAGAATTTTGGGTTGGGACCAAGCCTGATTTGCATATGGTCTTGACCCCTCCTTTAATGGCTTAACAGGCTGAAAAGCGAAGGCCTGGAGGATTGCCCCTAACAATGCCCTTAGTTATGATTAATTCAAAACCTTCCAGCCGTCAACCTTCCATTTTGCTCTTGCTTGCTTGCGTGCCATGTGCATTTGTAGAATTGAAGGGACGAGTGAATTTGTATTCCTCGCTGCTGCTAGTTGAAATGTGAACCCTTGACCTCATCCAAGCAAAGTCCAGCGCACTACAAATGTTAGCTTAACCACTACTTCACATCACTTGATTGGAAATTAGGTAACTCAAATCCATGCCATTGCTATAGTTAAAATGAGTAATGTTAGTTATTGGTGAACTACCATTTTGTAATCAAAGGGCACCATGAACTTGCTAATGTCGCCCAAGCCCACAGGCGCTGTACGCATCAAGGCAGACCACCCTTTCACCTGTGGTTGGGAAACACCATCCCTCTTGACCATACCTTCCCTTTCCTCTTATACATATTTGTACCAACAGGGTTAACATTCACATGTGTATAGTTCTTATGTTTTTTTTATAAGCTTCAATAAGCTACGGGCTCCAGTTTCATGCCTAGCAAAATGTAAAAGTTAAATAAAAAGTAAATAAAACCACTTGAGTGAAACAGTTGCTCATGAAGAAGTTGAGTGTGGTCTTTCAGATACGCTTTTACTTAACTTTCCTAAATAACGCAATGCAAAGGACATGAAATACCCATCTGACCTCCAGAAATGTTGGAATGGAAAGGGCTTTCTTTGCATGACAAACATTTGTGGCTGTTCCCCCCATGACTATCCACAATTACCAAATGAAGGGCAAACACAAGATGGGAGTTCAACAAACACAAACAAGTCCATGACATCAAAGACATGTTTCTGAATGACTATAGGTTATTTCTTTATACACAAAACACTAGGGATCCTGGTAGATCCTTATATGCAAGGTGTATGATAGGATATGATATGGCATTTATAACATGTCTTTCTAGGCACGACTGGGTCGTCCCCGTGTAAATCCATAAAAATGGACCTCATCACACAAGCCAGACTCACATAGAGCAATGTAACACTCAAATAGAAAAATAGGCTATAGATGTCCAGTGAGGTCAAACACTTCCACTTATAAACATATGCACATCCTTTCAAAGTTGTGACAAACCAGTGCTTCGCAAACCAGAAGGATCTCCCCTCCCCAACTTCCCATGGGTGCCTCCTAGCGTGCAGAGGCGGGGCCTCAAATTACAAGATTAGGGATTCTTCCTAGAGATTGACCTAGGACTACACAACCCAACAGACTTGTTATCCATACACCAACTGGGTGCCAATATCAGTGAGATGTAAGACGGTCATTCCACTGAAGAACGGGAGTTTGGTAGTTGGGCTTGTCACTTAAAATGCCATACCAGTGACAGAAATAGTTGAGGAAAATGAAGAGAGATTACAAGTGATTATATGTGCAACTGATTCCGGCCCATGCAAGCACCTGCTGAAAGACAACACCAATCAAACAGCAAGACTGTCAATTATCAAGAAAACAAACAGCGACCTGTCCAAATCTGAGGAAGGGATACGCTTGAGAGGCATCACAATATGTCTGCAGGAAGGAAGATATTGCTAGCTATCAAAGCTGCCCTGGCGCAGTAAAAGCACAGTCCTGTCTCAGGGAGAAGGTTTGGTTCCCAGGCTTTGATGATAGAGTTAAGACAGCAATAGCCATGCGCGGTGTCCTATGCCAAGCTGCAAGGCCCAGTTATCCACCACATCCTCTACTCATTCATTGTCACAGCAGAGGCTGTGGTCCATGTGAGAAGGTGCGTGCAGACTTATGCATGTTAGCATGTTACCCACTTCACCTGAGCAATGGCTTCACATAAAAATAGGAGAAGAGATATAACTATCGGTTGTCTATTGATGCTGGTTATAATTGGATACAGGTGGGGGGGATAGGGAACCAACGTGATGAAGCTATCTAGCCCTTACTCGAAGAAAACCATGTCCCTACTCAGGGGTGCCTATCACTAGGCTGCGGATGGTGCAAGGCCTATCTAATAAGGATAGAGTAGAGACAAAACTGTCCCTTAATCTACAAAAAATGTGGGCACCACGACCTGCATTGAGAAATTCTGAACATGGGATGTACCATGAGGAGCAACCATAAAAACAATAACACCGTACCACTTCCAATATATCTTAGTGCGGCAGAGCTACTAATTAAATCACTGCCCAACACAGCTGAATAGCTTCCATGAGTGTTCCAATGGCCATGGGATTTTCAATATATGTTTTATTAACCCTTAAGGAAATATTGGTTAAGCCTCATGTTGGAGTGGTAAAGTGTCTAAACATTTAAAAGGGCAATTGGTGTGGGTACATCAGTGCCTATGAGTGTAACACACTATAAAAGGCTCACGTAGTGTGAGTAAAGAGCGTAGAAAGATATTTGTAAGGTATCGCCCCTTGTTATTGGTGATATCTATAAGATGACCATGATACCACCCATGGCCAAGGGGGTCGACCGGATTCGATGGAGTAGGATGTTCAGACCATCTTTTTCAGGACCAATTGTTCAATCAATCATCAGATTTGCCTTCCAAAACGTGCCACAAGTGTGGGGCACAGGGTGGATGCTCTGTCTCCTGTAGAGGAGACAAAAGGCGAATAGACCAAAGGGAGGTAATCAGTGGACCCAATGGGCTGGCTCATGATGTAACGTGCAGCTCTGATGAACATCAAGGAGCGTGGGGAAACTGCGAAAAGTGCCTAAAGTCACGGGGGAGAAGACCATAAAAAAATGTGTGTAGGGCTGCTTGCTGGATAGCCAAAACAGCTGTGTCTAACACTCTTTGGACGGGGGAAATTTTGGATTGCCACTCATTCGGATTTTTGCCATGAGACAGTGGGCACTGATTATGCAGCTCTGGCCCTCAAACCACAACTCTGTTCAGCAAAATGAGAGATGGGGACAAGATGAAGAGAGTCAGAGGAAGGGCTAAGGAAATAAGGTTCCATGGTGTCAAAGGGAGTCCGAGGAAGGGCTAACGAAATAAGGTTCCATGGTGTCAAAGGGAGTCCGAGGAAGGGCTAAGGAAATAAGGTTCCATGGTGTCGAAGGGAGTCAGAGGAAGGGCTAAGGAAATAGGGTTCCATGGAGAAAAGCTGGGCAACAGAGCTGGCGTGTCAAGTGACTAGCCCCTTCGATCATGTATAGGAATGTGCTGCATGAAGGCATCTCCATGTTCTTTGGGTGGGGATTGTGTGTTTTTTACTCTTAAAGAAATTTGGCAACCTTTTGGGGGATGCTAGTGCCACGTGTCAAGAAGATAGTCCCTTGCCCTGCAAGCGAGTGGCACTAACAAAGTCCTGCCATAAATCTGTCACCCATGTAAGAGGATTAGGTACCACAGGATGAGGTGATGGGGACGGAGGTGCTGTCACCATGGATGGTGAAAACCTTTCCATTGACTTATTGGATATGATATGATATGGCATTTATAACGTGCCTATACACAAGTGTTTCAAGGCGCAACAAGGCAAGGGAGGGGATAGAGAGGGAAGACAAAGACAATGATCTTACTAGGCCCAGTGACATTGAGATAGTGCAAGTTCAGAGGAAGGGGGAAAGGGTAAGTGTGAGGAGGAGGGAAGGGGCAGGGGAAGTGCAATACATAGAATCAACAGTGAAGAATAAATAAAAACAGTAGGTGGAAGTGCGGCCAGCTAGTGACAAGTGCAGGAGTAAGTGCAGACACCAAGGCCCTCATTCCGAGTAGGGCAGTAAGGGATACCGGGCACCGGTAAGGAGACCGGTGCCGGTAATCCCTTACCACCCTATTATGAGGTCCCTTAGCGGGTCCCTTCCTTAACGCCTGTTCTGATCAGGTGTTAAGGACGGGACCCGTTAAGGGACCTAGGTGCAAATAACGGGCTTGGCATACGCCGGCCCGTTATTTGCACCCTCCCCATTCTCATTGAGCCCTATGGGGGCTCAAATTGGAATAGGGAATGGTTTGGTGAATGGGGACTTACCGGTCCCGCCAAGGTTGGACTGGACCGGTAAGTCCCCAGTTCACCAATCCGGACACAGTACCGTTATTGGTGGTAGTCATGGCGCAAATAGCGCCATGACTACCACCAATCTCGTAATGAGGGCCCAAGTGTCAAGAGCTGGTGGGGACTGTAGGGATACACAAACAGCCCCCAAGTGCAGGGGTTGCCCGGGAGGCAGTGCAGGAGTGCAGCTGGGGGGGAGGGAACCTGGGCCCGAGATCCGAGGGTAGCCAGGTGACCAGTGCGGTTTCAGTCGGGAGTTCAGAAGGGGATAGGAGGAGAGAAAGCAGAGGCAAAGAGGAAGGTCTTGAGGTGCTTCCGGAACTGGAGATGGTTCTCCTCAAGTTTCAGGGAGGCAGGGAGACTGTTCATAGGGAGGCCCCAGCCGAAGAAAGAGATCTACCACCAACTTGTTGCTTGGAGAAGCGACTGACCCAGAGGGAGGTGGAGGCAGATGAGTGAAGAGCTTGAGAAGGAAGAGATTTAGGAAGAGAGAGTTGGAGGTATTTAGGCCCCATGTGGCCTTGTGGACAATGAAGAGGGTTTGGAATCCTCGCACCCACTGGGAGCCAGTGCAGAGATGAATTGGACAGCAGCTGTCTTTGCTGATACGATAACTCAGCGAGGTAAACACTCGATTCCGAGGTATGAGGTGTGTGCCAATGTGTGCGTGTGTGTGTGTGTGCACGTGTAGGTCCATGCATGCATGTGTGTCACAATTCCAGCAAGGACAACTCAGCCTTTCATCATTCTGAGATTGGTAAATAAGTACCCAGTTTGTTCGGGTAATATAATTGCATATAAAGATGAACTATGTATGGTGCTTTGGTGAAAGCACTATATAAATAACAAATTATTATTTGTCAAACCTTGGATGATCGGAATGTCTGTTTAATGAAGACAACATTTAAATGTACTGCCCTGGTCTGTAGAGGGCTTTTAATGTTTGTAGTTGTGCTTTAACGGCAAGCAGCTAAATGCAAGAATGAAATAACACTGGCATGTTCTAATAGAGTCTGTCATTTGTGTCTATGGTTCAGTGGCTCTTCAGACACTGCCAGTAACCAGGAGCGAAATCATGGGGTGATGGCACCATATTGAAATAAAACATACATGTAACGCTTATAGACAGTTGGGGAAGCGGTTAGTGGCACATTTGTCTCAATTTTACAAGGGCTCCCGGCACAAATGTATAATTATGAACTCAGGTCACCTACCCCTGAGGGAGTGGGGCTCAGGGGTGATCACTCCACATAGGTACACTTTACCAAAATCACCTAAGTAGTAACCCCTTGTCATAAACCAGGATTCCATGGCTATTGCAAGAACGGTGGGAGAAAGGGTCATCCAGGTTACAATGGTGATGCTGATCAGCGATTCCAAGAAGCACATGACATTGGTGGGCTGATCATTATTGGTGTCAGCCCATCCCCCCAGCCGAAGAACAACAGCAGGATGATCAGTGTTAACAAATCTTGGCCTGTCCCTGGAATCATGTAGCTAAGCTCGCCAGCCCACCCACAGAGCCATGGCACCAGGGTCGGGTGAAGAATCCCATCGTCTAAGGGTGCACGCCACAGGCACAGGGTGACCAGTTCATTCCAGTGGCATGTGTCAATGCATCAGGGGGAGATAGTGGCAGAGGGGGTGTAGCCAGACCACCCCTAGGAAAATCTGCCAATTTGAGGCAAGCCGGACCATTCCTGGTCGCATTTTATGTTACTGGTATCCATACCATGCACCACTTCCATTTGCATAGTGTCCAGGTGCTCTGGTGGATTTGAAATAGCGGGGTGGATTTGGGTAGTTGGGAAAGAGGGAAAATGCGTTGCCGTTGTGTTGATGGGTTCAGACTGGAAGCCCCGTGGCCTCTAAAAGCAGGCCTGTTTCTCCGTGTTCGGTGTCGAGAACATAGAGGTATTTGTCTCCAGCGTGGATAATCGTGTGCCCGTGGAGCTGAGATGCATTGGCCGAGGTGGTGGTATGTAAAATGGTTCTAGAGGTGTAGCGTTCTGTTGTTTCATTGTTCAGACTGGAAGCCCCGTGGCCTCTAAAAGCAGGCCTGTTTCTCGGTGTTCGGTGTCGAGAACATAGAGGCATTTGTCTCCAGCGTGGAGATTCATGTGCCCGTGGAGCTGGGATGCATTGGCCGAGGTGGTGGTATGTAAGATGGTTCTAGAGGTGTAGCGTTCTGTTGTTTCATTGTCGCTGGGAGGATTATTCAGTTTCCGCATGCACGTGGTTTGTTTGGTATGCATATAGTTCAACTGAGTGCAGAGGTTGAGAAAGTTGGTGCCGGGAGGCATTTGTAGACACAGTGGGCAATGCGTCAGGCCGATAAGGCTAGGTCCACCTCTAGGGGAGATGTGCCAGGCCCGTTCCTAGGGTCACGTGTCATGTTTGGGAGACCAGTCCATCCAATTAGGGTCACCAGTTGATTCCCAGTGGCATTTGTCAGGTTTGGTGACCAGTCCATATCTATGATCATGTGTCCGTCGTTGGGGGACACAGTAATTCATCCGTCCCAGTAGCGGTGTTAATACAGCACCACCCTGTAACTTTTCTGCCCCCTGCCTCTAAAAACCTCTTTCTATACCCAGGAATGCTCTGTACCTCTTTGAACCATTGGGCATCGGTACCTCCTCCCTTCTGCCCATAATCAAGTAAAGGTGGAATTTGTAATTTTGCCTTTTTTTGAAAGAATTTAATCAAAACTTGCTCCAGGGACAGATGTTTTCCATAAATAACCAAATCAGAGACATAAAAAGCTTCAGCGCCAGAGAGTGTAAAACTCCCATGAAAAGAATAAGGGTCGGGATCCAAGGGGGAAAGTCCCCGATTAAATCCCTCCCGATTTTATTATCTGTAAAGAAATCAGCAGGGAAGTTCAATTTGGGGAATATTACCGCACTAATGTGCATTAAACGCCGAGCTATGGCGGCGGGGGCCTTGATGAAGGGTCGATGAACAGAGCAAGGGGAGGGGGAGCAGTGAACGGCGCGGGCATCATTTTCTTTCAAGTCCAATAACTGGAAACAGCCGCCATTAGAGGACCACGGCACCGTCGAGCAGGAGGAACTTTGCTCTTTTGCCCATTGTTGACGTTGAAGTTCCGGATATTTAGTGCCGCCATCTCTCCTTTCTCCCAAATGCCCTGTTCAGGTCTCTCCGTGTCCCCCCTGATGGCATTCGACGGAGGCTGAAGGTTGGAGGTGGTCGGTGGGAGTCGCTCCCCTGATACAACGTGGCATTGATTGATTACAGGCAGTTGTAGCGCTGGGGTCCTTGCGTCAAAGGTATACCGCTAGGGGTCACTGTAGCCAGGTCCCGGGGACAGAGCTTTCCCAGCCTAGGGTGCCACTTCCACTCTACTTCAGAACGTGTGAAGATGGATGTGAGGGTGCGGGGGGTGGGGTGGGGGCAAAGCCTGACAGGGGCGAGGCTGCATTGCCACCTGGCTGTGCTGACATTGCCATATAACGTTTGACACAGTGGATACGTCAAATACTGGATACGGGCTAAGCAGCGAGTGGCACGAGTGCTGGACTTCTCTCCACGTTTATTTGAAATAATGTGCAAGTATGCATTAGAGCGCTGTTATGATAAATAATCCAACAACATGCCTCAAATGGCACCTTATTGTGTGTGTTTTATATTATGTCAGTTAACAATGACGTTACAGATATGTGTATTTGCGTGTGCGCGTGGGTGTGTCACTATGGTAGTATTCAGTATCGCCTAGTGATTCATACACACTATCTTTCTTTGCGTATACTACATGCTTACGTTTTATTTAGAAATGCATGAAAGAAAAATGTTCGTTACCAACCAAGGAGCATAGTTAATAGGGTGACCAGATTTAAAAAGTAAAAAACGGGCATATGACAACTAACATAAAAGTAGGACTAACTCTTGAAAGTGGCTGTCAAGGCACTGCACTTCAGTAGCTTTTGGAGGAGAAGGGGGTTTAATTGTTACTGTTGAAATAAACACATATAATTAATTGATCACAAACTAACACTATCTTAAGTTTTAAAATACAACATTTCTTCTGTGTGAAGATGTGTGCATTCCTGCCTCCCAGCTAGGAAGACCTACTATCAAAACCCGGGACCACTGTAGTTTCCCATGGGAACATAATATTGAGAAAGGGGGACAGAGCTCCAAATACCGGGGATGTCCGGCCAAACCGTAACGCCTGGTCACCCTGGTAGTTAATGATAATAGGATGTTGCATATGATTAAATCCCATGTGGCACTCTGTGGTCAAAAGAAGATAAACTATGCTTCAAGTCGAGTGTAATGAAGCACGTGTGATGGGCGGAATTACGAGGGCACTGCCCCAATTTTCAATGAAGTCGAGAGTTGCGTTTTGCAATCGTTGTCTCTAGGAGTCCTGCAGAAGAGCGATCCGGGATAGCGTCCACCGCACACGGAGGCCACTAGTGCACACATGTGGAAAAGGGGACGTTCACTAGCACGATTATAACTTTGCACCGATTCACTTACTTATGTACTCCACATAATGAGAATGTGACCAAAAATTCTTTCTTTATTCGGTTGATCAGTCTATGGATACATGTTTATAACACGTCCACTGTCCAAAGCGCATTGAGGCCACACAAATGGGGAAAGAGCGCTATATAAATAACCAAATACGTGTGTATGCATCTGTGGCATCGTAGTAGTGTCACGGGACACATGCCATGTGTTTCGCACATCGAACAACGTTTTAAGTGTGTCATGGTTTCCACTGTGACAAATTCATTGAATACCCAGTATCATGTGGGCAGGTCCCAGTAGAAGCACTTTTCATTGGATGGATTAAACCATTGGTAACCTTTTGCAGGGACATGCCAATGAAAAGCATGACTCACTGAAAACGTTTTTGAAATGGTGAGTGGCCTGAAGAAGCTTGTGTGTATGATCGAAAGACATTGCACGTTTCACCTGATGCTAAAATAATACAATGAATGCATTATTGTAGAGTGTAGGTCTGCATAGAACAGACTACTGGGTAGAGCCGACAAACATATAGAGCAGACGAGCGCATATGAGCGAACAAGTGCATATGAAAAGATGGGTTCGTAGAGGGGACGAGCGCCTAGAAGGGACAAGCGCCTAGAGGGGACTAGCGCCTAGAGGGGACTAGCACCTAGAGGAGACTAGCGCCTAGAGGGGACGGGTGCACGGTGGGGACGAGTGCGCGGTGGTGACAAGAGCGCGTGTGAGGGAATGGAGCGCGTGTAGCGGAAAGGAGTGCATGCGTGGGGCAGACAGGAGTGCATGCGTGGGGAAGACAGGTGAGCATGCGTGGGGCACACTGGAGTGCGAGGGGTGGACTACAGCACGCGAGGCGGACTGGAGTGCGTGAGTGTGTCGAGCAGCCGGGGTGTGTAGGGCAAACGGGGACGCATGAAATGAATAAAAGTGCATAGAACTGACTTGATTGCATAGAATTGCATGACGTACATAGTATAGCTTGGAATGCAGGGAACATTTGGAAGAGCATATATCCCATCATACCATACTCCACTCTTACTCTCTTCTTTACACCACCACTCAACTAGAACACAGAGATACTATGACACCATTCGGTATAAAAGTTGAAACACTTGTGTATAGGCGCGTTACAAATGCCATATCATATAATATCATATCATAACTGTTCTCATATCTACATCTCCCGCTCACTCCCCATCACTCTAAGTAAACACTGCTGGTTACACACCCACCAGCCAGGCGTTCTCCTCAGGCCTAACGCAGCCACCCTCGGTCTGGATAAATCCTACCAGAACGAACACATACGCCTGATCTCTCAACCACCACACCTACCGCTAAGAAGCAGCTACTACACGAATACCGCACGAGCTGCACACATACCCGGTGCGCACATGCACCTTTGACTCCCTCTACTCTCTCTACTGACCCGAACTTCGGTTCCCAAGGGCGTTCAACCTACCAGCGCCTTCAGACCATACCAATGGTATATAAGGCGCTATATAAATGCAAAATAACATAACATAACATTAATAAGACACACCCACAAGATTCATGTATAATGAATATATAACAGTTGAAGTATAATAACAATGTATCTATTAGTGTCCTCATTAAACAGCAGATTAACAAATAAATATTGTGCAAATGACTGTGCTTAATTTATGTTAGTCAGTAATTGGGTTTTAAGTGAATTCACTTTTTCCTTTTCAACCCGCAGTCCCAAAATCATTTTGTTCTGCTAGAGTAGCGGGCTGTGAAGGCTTCACAGCAGACAATGGAGCGTGTTGAATGTTTGTAGTTAGAGTGGGGTTCCGTTTCTTTTGAGTGTAAAGTGCTGAGTAAACTAACGCATACAATGCATTGGCGCATAGGCACCCCCTGCAGTGTCCAGCTAGCAATGCTCGTGCACGGAGAGCCAACAGCACAGGGTGTACTGAGTATCCATCGTTATGATGATGCTTAGAAACAATTATTCCATTGGACCAGGTCGAGGTTATGAAGCAAACATGACAGATTCTATATACTCACAGTGACCTCCACATTTTCCTTAGACACAGACTTTGTACTAAAAACACATTAAACATTTATTTTTTGAAACCTTTGAATTTATACTCAAGAAAAATATTCAATTTTGTGCTCGTGCTGTGTTTTGTCATTAAACTGTACATGAGAGACACTGCTTCACTGTTATCGCTTCCCAAAGGTAACCCTACAAAATATAGTTATTATGCCTGCCCCTGGCCTTCACCTAAAGGCCATCCTCCACTATCGCCTGAGGCTTATTGTGGCTCTTTCCCTGTGGCCCGTACCTGCTCCTCACCTAAGGACCATCTTACACTAACACCTGTGGCTCTATGTGGCTCTTTCCCCGTGGTCCGTACCTGCTCCACACCTAAGGCCCATTTTACACTAACACCTGAGGCTCAGTGTGGCTCTTTCCCCGTGGTCCGTACCTCCTCCCCACCTAAGGACCATCTTACACTAACACCTGAGGCTCAGTGTGGCTCTTTCCCCGTGGTCCGTACCTGCTCCTCACCTAAGGTCCATCTTACACTAACACCTGAGGCTCAGTGTGGCTCTTTCCCTGTGGTCCCTACCTGCTCCTCACCTAAGGTCCATCTTACACTAACATCTGAGGCTCAGTGTGGCTCTTTCCCCGTGGTCCGTACCTGCTCCTCACCTAAGGACCATCTTAAACTAACACCTGAGGCCCAGTGTGGCTTTTTCCTCGTGGTCCGTACCTGCTCCTCACCTAAGGTCCATTTTACACTAACACCTGAGGCTCAGTGTGGCTCTTTCCCAGTGGTCCGTACCTGCTCCTCACCTAAGGACCATCTTAAACTAACACCTGAAGACCAGTGTGGCTCTTTCCCCCGTGGTCCGTACCTGCTCCTCACATAAGGAACATCTTACACTAACACCTGAGGAGTTATGTGGCTCTTTCCCCGTGGTCTGTACCCGCTCCTCATCTAAGCCCCATCTTACACTAACGCCTGAGACTCAGTATGACTCTTTCACCATGGTGTGTAACTTCTCCTCATTTAAGCACCATCCTCCACTAACACCTAAGGCTCATTGTAGCTCGTTCCTGTGGTCCGTACCTGCTCCTCGCCTAAGGACCATCTTACACTAACACCTGAGGAGTTATGTGGCTTTCCCCGTTGTCTGTACCTTCTCATCGCCTAAGCTAAGCATCATCGTCCACTAACACATGAGGCTCTTTCCCAGTGGTCATACCTGCTCCTCACCAGTTGCCCATTCCTGACCTTCATCAGGAGCACATTGCGTTCCCTAGGCACAGCCTAATCTGATGTATGCCCCTGACAGCTGGCCCCTTCCTGATCTGAGACCCATTCCTGCTCCTAAACCCATCCCTTTCCCAAGGCCCATCCATGCTATTTCTGTTACGAGTCTCATCCCTTCTGTTATACCCATCCCTACCAAAGGCCCATTCCTACTCAGAGGCCATTCCTTTCTCCAAACCTCATCCCTGGCCGAATGTCCATTCTACACAAGACCTGTCTCCGCACCGAAGCCCACCCTTCTCCTCACTCGAATTGTATTGGTGGTGATTAACTATAAAAATGTGGCAAAGCACATATACAACTGGGACTCAATGCAGATTGGATGGATGACTGCCTGTGGTTATTCTGCCAGAGATGATTCCCTAATTTTCTGGAGGAAATACCTCCAGCCGAGTGTTGGAGGTATTTCCCCCACTTTACTTCCAGGAAAAGGGTAATCATTCCATCAGCAATTTTTTTGCACTGCAGCTATATTTAGACTAAGCCCCCAAGTCAAATACTCAAATAGGGGATCTATTGGCATTTAAGCCCTGGTCCAACTTTCGCTCTCCAATGAAAGGCATTCGGCTGGAGATGATTATCTTGGAGGGTCATATTATAAAATGGTCATTTATAGAGAGAAAATGAGAACAATATGCTGGTCTGACCCTGCAAGTGAAGGTCGCTTTGAAGGAGATGTCTCTCAGTGAGTGAGTATGGGCTCCATTAGAATATCACGGCAGGATGGAAGCTCTGGCCAGTTTGGATGTGCCACACCTGGGGAGCTGTACCGCGTGCTCATGCAATACGCATGCATCACTCAACCTTCCAGGTAGGATGAGGACCCTCTGGCGGTCCACCTTTAACTTTCCATTAAAAGCTACTAGGCTGGAGGATTATATTGTTATTTTCACCTTGGTTGGAACCCTCCAAATGTGGGTAACTAGGTAGCTATGCAGATGCATGTACTTAATGTCTATGGAAGTCAGGTAGCCCTCTCATCTCCCACCACATACTGTGCCATTTTGCCCTCCAGCTCAGAAGCTGGCGGTGAGTAATCCTCTCACTTTGTCTCTTGCCCCTTGCACAGCCAGGGCCTAATATCAGGCAGAGGTCTTCCCTCCGCATTCTCCATGCATCCATAATGTTCCTACTGAGACCACCACCCTGTGTCTATTCTAAGATGCAGACAGACAAGGGCCTGGCACTGGGATCTGTCACCAAGGTACAGTTACTCTAGGACTTGGAGGGTGTCACAATTCATACTTAAACACCCCATGGAGGTTGTCCTTGTCCTTCTAAGAGACTTACCAGCAACAGGATTTTAAGAGTAGTGTTTGCGGCAGCATCTCAAACTCTATGTTCCTCTCACTCCATATAACACTGGTCTCCCCGGTAATTCATATGGGGGAACCTGGATACCTGCCTGTCTTGGTATCTCCCTTAGTCCTCTCTCCCTGTGCTCCCGTACACAGCTCTAATTTACTCTCTGACCCTGTTTTTTTCACTGTCATCTCCAAGGCATCTCTTTCCATCTAATTCTCTCTTCTTCCTCTTCTCCTCTTGCTCTACTACTTCAGTTCTACCACACCCCCACCCCACCAACACTTTCTCCTTTTCCTCCTAAAGTTCTTTTGAAGCAACCTAGGATGACATTAGGGTATAGGAAATAAACCTACATGCAAACAGTTTCTACTTAACAGGCAAGACTTAAAGTGTAGGACCTGCTGTATGAGGAGTCCTAAAGTGGGGAGATACACCAAATGAGGCCTCTGCACAATCATAGCATGCAGCTGTGAGCCTGGAGTGTGGGGCTCTGGAATGGAAGACAGGAGTGGGTGATCAGTGCAAAGGTAGGAGTGCAAGGTGTTATGAAGGACCAATGCATGCACACATTGGCAAGAAACAAATTGAGCCAGGTGTTGGTCGGACCTGGGATGAGTAGTGTCTCGTCAGGGTGGAGGCTTATCTTGGTGCTTCCTCTGGCCACAGAGGGGTTTGTAGCCTCCATGCCTCAAAAATAAGCCTGCAAGAGGAAACTGATTCAGAGAAGTACAGCCTTTTCTACTCTGCATAGCTCCCACTAGGATGTGAGGTTGGGGGCATCAAGGCCTACAATCAACTCCCCTCAAAGGAAGCAGAAGCAGCTGGCTAACCGCAATCGAGGAACCTTTCAGTAAAAAACACAATCCACGCCATTTTAAGAATGATGGAGTAAAATATAGGGTCATCCAGGCGGGTTGACTTTCACTGACCACACGGCAGAACTGATTAGAGGGAAGATCAATTGTAACCAGTATGCTGTTGTGGGATCCCTAGACACCCGGGGGGATTTCTCAAGCGCCAGCATTCCTAGGTAGCTTTTACAAGATGAAACAAGAAATAGAGACACTGAAAACACAACACGAGGGCATTCCTTATTTGTGTTTTACGTACTCAGGTTCGGTCCATTACAAAACATCTGCATCCCTCGGTACCATAATTTAGGGGAGACAAAATTGACTGGTGATCAACTGGAGTTCTCAGGCCTCCTAAAAAGGGAGAATGATTTAGTGTATAGTGGTGAAGGAGACATCCAGGCCACAGTGAACGAAGATGGAGGCAGAGATCTGATCCTGAGGCTGTCGTCAAGGCAGAAAGGAATCTTTTTACGGGGGGAAAGTTCCTAGATCTCTAGATCTCTGCTCTGATGCTCAATCCAGAAAAGGAGATTACAAGAAGTAGAGAAAGTTGCTGGATTTAAGGATGCAAGTCTCAGTGTGCTATCCAACTACTGTGCATATCCCATCAGGGGAACTCGTCCAACTTTACCCGGTCTGAACCCCTGGGGGAAGTGTTGATTGGTTAGAATAATGGTGGCTGTTCTCAGGATCCACGCTTGCATCACATGTTGAGTTGTGGGGAAATAGTAAGGGCGATGAAAAAATTATAGGACTTCGACTTTTTTGAAATGCATCTACGCTTGCCTCACCTTGATTTACTGTTCCTCTCCACTCCCCCTTCCCCCATCCATCTCCGGCCTCAAATGCCAGGGGAAGTCAAGGTAAGTTATACTAAGAGGTGCAAAAAGCTGCTTGATAATACATAGCCACAGAAGTGAAGCAGCAACATCTTCAAGAGGGAAGCTTGGGCTAGAGGGGGGTCGGTAACTCTGATCCTCGGCGGCGGCAAAACTGGTCAGAATTATAGGAAATCCAACTTGAATGCTCATGGAGTAAATTGGCATCAGACTGTTCCAAGCTGGACTTTATTTACATATTCAGTATTTATCCTAAAACCTAATAGATTTATAGGCCCAAGGACCAGAGCTAGGTGATCTTGGGCTAGAATGTGAGCTTATACAGGTCAAGTTGCTAGTTCTATGTCTTTTAGTCCCATGCTTTTGTCTTCCACGTGGGTTCCCTTGTTCCAATTCATAAACCGCTCTAAACAAAAATCCACATGAAGCACACATAAGCACCAAAAACACAACCAGAGCCCCCCCACCCCCTCCAATCATCTTTAAGTTCAGGGGTGCGGTTCACAACTCTTTCTGGGCACTCTTCCTAGGTAACTATGTAGGGCAGTCTGCTGGCAGAATGGCGCTGCCACAACACATTGGCAACATGGCCTAATTCTGGTCCGTGTGGCTAAATTGTTATAGAAAACGACTTAGTTGGATACTGTTGCAGCATTCATTTTAAGACTTTATACTTTCCTCTCCTCCTCACACCACCTTTATTCATGTATTTACTGATAATGTATGCAGAGCCAACCGCAGTACACATAATGCTGTGTTGGGCCCACCTCTTAGTCATCCTCCCCGCTCACCAGTCTTCTTTCTTATCCCTAAGTCCTCACTCCTCCTCACTTGTTAAGAATACCCTTGAAAAATCATTACTAATGAGTGTGACTGGTGATGAGTGGGAAGGAGGAGGAGACATAGGCCCTGGTCCACAGAAGCATTTTATAATGGTGCAATCCCTGGGGGAAACGCTCTGTGAATCAGGCCCATAGTGTCCTAGTTCATTGTCCATTATAAGTTGTCCTACTCTTCACACCTTCTTCCACTCCTCAATCATCTATCTTACTTTTTATCCCCAACATCTCACACCTCTCATTCCTGGAGAATCAGAATCAAGAATGTTGAGTGAGGAGGAGGACTGAGGATGTCCTGAATAGGACACTGGTGGCACATTTTAAGATATCTTTATTTCTCCACCGCACACCTGCTTCCCGCTCCTCAAATATCCTCTCCACTCTTTGATCTTGCGTCTTTTCCCTAATATCCCACACCTCTCATTCCTGGAGTATCAGAATCAAGAATGTTGATTGAGGAGGACTGAGGATGTCCTGAATAGAATACTGGTGGTACATTTTAATATATCTTTATTTGTCCACCACACACCTGCTTCCCGCTCCTCAAATATCCTCTCCAATCTTCGATCTTACGTCTTTTCCTTAATATCCCACACCTCTCATTCATTGGGAATAAGAATCAAGACTGTTGGGTGAGGAGGATGACTGAGAATGCCCTAAATAGGACACTGGTGGCCAATTGTAAGACATCCTTATTTCCCCTCCTCACACCTGCTTCCCACTCCTCATTCAGCCACCTAGCCGGTACCAACCTCTCCTCGACACTCTCTGCCAGTGGTACCAATGGAGGTGGGAGAGGAGCCACAGCACCACAGGATTAAGCAACCACTTCCACGTCTCCTACTTTCAGGTACCGGTCAGGTAGTGAGCTTCAAACGCAGCGGCCAGAATTATCAATCAGCTTGTATTTTTCACTTTTTTAAATAAATGAGTACAGAGGTCACAACATACAGTAAATCAGAATAATGCACTATACGAGCCAAAATGGGAAAAAACTATTCTGAAAATTGGCATTCGATACTTCCTCATAGATCCATAGATCTGATGACGCATCCACAGGCCATTAGCCACCAAGAAGGTGGATGGGTTTAAGCCAAGCGGATAGCTTTGAAGGGCATTGATTCTGCTTGTAGCAGTGGGCAATACAAAGAGGCAAAACTATGGCCGACATTACCACCTACCACCTAGTGAGCAGCCCCTGCTACGGATATCAACATGATATAGAATGCATGGGCATTGGCAATGAACTGCCTTCAGACAGTTGTAAGTATTAAGATTGAGGTGAATCAGACGCGCTGGTCCTGATTAATCAATTTGTGTATGAATCAATGAAGCTGGTAACACGAGAAAAAGCTTCTTGGGCTTCAAGTCTTGAAAACTGTGTAAGTCTTTATAGTGAAATCAAATAGAATAGTCTTGAAATTCAATAAAGTCTTTATCGTGAAATCAAAATAGAGGAATCTTGAAAATCAGCCGACACGTGTTTCGACCCTCACGGTCGTTATCAAGGCCTATGTGTTGAACCACAGAAAACTAAAGATGTAGCATAAATGCTAGACTTGTAGTCAATCCTAGTGCTGTATCGTATATGTTAAAGGGGTGCAATCCGCATTAGTGGACGGAATTTACGTTTTTTACGTAAATCCAAACAATTAGGGGATGGCACTCAAGCTGATGGGTTTCTCAAGAATGGACTAACACAGCATCAGGGCTGGTGTCTGTGTTAAGGCTCGCCACTGCTGCAACCAACCCAAAGGCCAGGGAGCGTGGCAATCGCTTTTTAGGGTTGGCTGATTGGTATCAAAGCCATGAATGGGAAACTGTTACCAAGTGCAAGGTAGGTGGCTTGGAGATTGACTAGACGAAAGAAATACTGCATACCAAACATGATCCGTTGTGTGTGTGTGTGTGTGTGTGTGTTCGCATGTGCTTCCACATGTAAAGTAATGCCTTACAAATGGATACTAACAGCATGGAATTGTGCAGAGTGCATGATCCCAAAGACAGGGTGAAAGCAGGAGGTGCGGGGTGGTCTTTCCAATGAAAGATGGAGATGCGTTGTGGTCTTCCCAATGAAAGATGGAGATGCTTGGCGGTCTTCCCAATGAAAGATGGACATGCGTGGTGGTCTTCCCAATGAAAGATGGAGATGCGTGGTGGTCTTCACAATGAAAGATCGACATGCGTGGTGGTCTTCCCAATGAAAGATGGAGATGCGTGGTGGTCTTCACAATGAAAGATGGACATGTGTGGTGGTCTTCCCAATGAAAGATGGAGATGCGTGGTGGTCTTCACAATGAAAGATGGAGATGCGTGGTGGTCTTCCCAATGAAAGTTAGAGATGCGTGGTGGTCTTCCCTTCCCACCCCATCTTCATAATCCCAGGACAATAATGTGAGTTCATCTGAAGGCACTCTGCTAATGGAGTGAGTACCTGGATATTTGTCATTGGGAAGTTTACAAATCTCACAGTGTCCCCATTCTCTCCTTCAAGGGAGCCCCAGTACAATCTATGACGCATTAACTGTATTTGCGCCATATGTACCAACTGGGCCCATGTCATGGGTGTCACCACCAGCAAATTCTGGCTTTTTGGCTCTCACCCCTTCCTATTCTGGCGCTAGTAGTTTCATATTTCCAAATATAAGTATAGATCTTGAGGCCCTGGAATACATAGTACTTTTGGTTTGATATCCAGGATTGTTCAATTGTGAACCCTGAGACATGTGTCAAGTGGGTGCAAATGGGGTTCCTCATTCAAGTGCCAAGAAGCCACCAAAACGTTGTAAGTTGAGCTACACAAGGCACAGTTACATTAGATAATAATATTGTTCCAGTACAAAACAAAGGGAACACAACATTATATTAGCACCGGCTCTGCACTACGGTGGTGGTGTGTGCAGAATAACATACTAATAACATAACATAAAACCACAATCCGAATAGTCCATGGACACTCCAATTGCAGGTGTCATCATTACGCAAACATAAAAAACGCGATTTAACAATAAATTGTATCCCTGAAGACACGTGGGCCCATTATATCAACGGTACACTGGGCAAAGTTGAACTAGGTACTACGCTTACTCTTTCTCCCGAAGTTACTTGGGTCTGTAAATCCTCCGAACTTGATATCATTAAGATCATTGAAAACCTTAAGAACTCACGGGCCGCAGGGCCAGATGGGGTTTGTAATTTGGTCATAAAAAAGCAGCCTGAACTGTGGGGTGCTGCTCTTGTACTCTTGTTCAAACAAATAGGGACGCTAGGTGAAATACCCTTATCGTGGAAGACAAGCCACATCCTTACTGTTCATAAAAAAGGGCCATGGGATAACCCGGCTAACTTCCGAATGTTGGCAATGTTAGATGTGTCCTCTAAGATATTTACCAAAGTATTGCTCAAGGAACTTAATGATTGGGTTAGTGAAAATAATATCTTACCTCCCTACCAAATAGGTTTCCGTGACAAATCTAGTACTGTACATAACTTGATGATATTTATATCTTTGATAGAACATGCCTGGAAAAAACGCAATCTAAATGTTTATTGCGCATATATTGATTTTTCTGCGGCATTTGACACCATACTTCGAAACCGACTCTGGAAAAAACTTAGTACATGGGGGATTCCCCAAGGTCTGTTAAAGATGTTAATGATCTTACACTCTGATACATCAGTACGCATCAGACTCAATGCAGCTGGCAAACTTTCAAAATTTATGGCCACTAGCTGCGGCGTTAAGCAAGGCTGTATGATTGCTGCCATCCTTTTTAATCTGTATCTATCAGATATGATGAATGCATTCTCTATCCCAGAAGCTAACCCCATGAGAGTTAATGGAGTAACTATTGGATGGCTTGCCTATGCTGACGACCTGCTATTGTTAGATCATACCCCGGCGGGCCTCCAGCATATGCTTGACTCTTTGGCTATCTACTCTGCTGAGAATGGTTTAACCATTAACATCGATAAGAGCAAGATAATGGTCTTCTCTAATAAATGCAGACCGAAGAAATACTCATGGAGCTTGGAAAGCAAAAAAGTGGTACAGGTCAAATCATATAAATATTTGGGAGTTGTTATTGATGAAAAGTTGAATTGGGAGGAACAGTGGTCATCTATCAAGAGCAGATGTACTGTGGCTGCAAACGCTTTAAGTGTTTTTATTGGTCGCAATTGCTGTTATTCGGTCATTGCAGTTCTCAACATTTACCTTGCAAAAATAAGATCAATGCTGCTCTATGCTGTGGACATTTGGGGGCATAAGTTTGTCAAACGTAGTGTGGTCTTTGAGTCTATTCTCTTAAGAAAATTACTACGTCTCCCTCCGAGAGTGAGCGTGGAATATCTGTATTTGGAATTCAACATCAAAAGTTATCTGTATGCATATATCTGCCAATGTGTTCTATCCTATGAGAAAGCTGCAACACTCCGCACTGAAACTATCTTTGTGCCATTTGTAAAAGCATATCTTAGTCTGGAAGGTAATGTGTTGATTGGTACCATTGGTATCATTCAAAGACTACACTGTACATGGACTAATGGGTCTGATCCAGGCACTCTTTCTCTACTATCTTTAAAAATGAGACTTAAGGTCAAGGTGCAGGACTATTGCCATGAGCAAAATATTGTAAACTTAGCATCTAAAAAGCATAGTGGCAGGTTTCTTGATGAATATATGAGTAGAGTGTTGTCTCCCTCCTATATTCTTGCTCATCCCAACGCTGGCATAATTGGCACCTACCTAATGATGAAATTTAATGTGACTGATGCACTAGAAACAAATTGTGCGAACATTGGTTCCACACATATGTTGAAGTATTGCCGCCTATGTGGAGTAAATGTAGTTGAGTCCCTTCATCATCTAATCATGTGCTGTGAAAGTCTAAATGATCTGCGTACTACATGTTTTAAATCTTATAACAATGACACAGTGATGACTGAGATCTCTGAGCAATGGATGAATTTTATGCGAGGCAATGATATTAACTTGATATATTCTATAGTTTTCTATGGTGGTATTTTATTTGAAAATTGTGGCAATTTTAAACTGTATTGTATAGCACATGTGAAAATGTAATATGTTTTTAGATTGTGTGTATTTATGTTGTTTTGTTAATGTGTTATACAAAGCCAATTGGCTATATGTATATCTAATCAATAAATCAGTAAATAAATTACGCAAGTGGACTGTACTCATGTTCTCAGCATCCGAGGCATGGGCATTTGAGGGAGACCCCACCAGGACCCTAACATGTTACCTTCAAGGGAGCACAGGCCTTAGCAGGCAAAGACTGCACCCACAAAGCTGCCTCGCCCGCTTGGAAATCAGACCCAGACATATTAGTGAATTGGAGGAAAGTGGTGATGATAATATGGAACTTCATTAGTGCCAAGATCAGGATTGTAAGGTTGCTTTCGCAGTGCTCAGCAAACCTTACCCATCCCTTCCAGACACTCCTCCTTTTCCTGAACAAGGAAATCATCTGTGTCAAATTCCCCCATTTCCCCCGAGGCCCTGGCATATTAAAGTGTAGAACAAGGCGGGTCCTGGAATGAGCCTTTCCTCGGCCAGTGGGACCAAAGGATTGGAACAAAAACTCTACAATAGCAGAATACCAAATCAATCACAGCAGTGCAGAATGTGCAGCATTCTTTAACTGCCTAGAAATGGCAAGCATAGACATGTAGTAGGACTAGTGCATGCAGAAGTGCTCTGGTGTTGGGAGCTGGGCCCCTGGAGAGCTGGGGTGGGGCGGTAGGGTTGCATGCCCCTGGAGAGGTGGGGTGGGGGTAGGTGTGGATGCCCCTGGTGAGGTGGGGTGGGGGTAGGTTTGGATGGGGGAATGATAAGAGGTATCCAGTGCTGGAGACCTTGGAAGAACAGACTGGAAACATACTCTTATAGTTTGGGCATTCACTGATAACTTTGGCACCACTGGATGGCAAACTATTGCACTGGTATTAAGGGCACATGCTATAGTCTGGACTAAGCACCAAAAACGATGAATTCTTTGCATTGCCTGTATCCAGTCTCCCGCCACAGACCATAACAATGTATTTGGTTTGCGGCTAACAGTTCTCTCTTCAACTAACCCATTCGGATGAAAGGTGCGCTAGTCCCCAAAGGTTCTAAAACACTGAAAAACACACTTCATTTTGAGCACAATGTGGTGGAAAGGTAGTAAAAGAAACCCTAGAAGCAGAATGAAGCTTAACACATCCGTGGCACTGTTAAATGCCACTGCAGGAACTTGAATGCAAACTACTTCTTCCTTGACAGACCCTGTCATAGCGCACTGAAAAGCATTAACTTTCACTTGGAGCATTTTAATTTCACTTTTTCAAAACTGGACATGTCATGCTATCATTTGTTTTTATGGCCCAAAGGAAGCACATCTTTTTAAGTTAGGTGTTGCCACTGAACACTCTAATATAAAATAGATGTAACTGTTCATTTGCTAATAGCGCTTTACTGAAATGTAGCTAGATCGGAGCACTCGTGACGAAGGAACGGGGCACAAGGAATCAAAGTGATTTACTAAAACCGTAGCACATATATCATGTGTGATAAATGGTGCAGGCATGCCAAGCCAGCTACTCACATGATGGCCACATTAAGAAAATGCTCTGTAATCATACACCAAACTTGCACTGCACTGGCGCGCATACATCTGCTCTGGTGCAGTGTATTTATTACAGCCGCCCGCACACTGGCGCGCAGCCAGGTTCTTGGGCGCCCAATGGTGGCAGATGAAGAAATGGTGCAAAGTGCTTTCCTTGGGAGATCACAAAGTTGCCACGCGTGGGAGCCCAGATTCCAATTCTGGTGACCCGAGAGAAGCCAATGCACAAAAAAGGGGGGAACCCCAATATTACTACTTAAGTAGTAGCTCTACCTTTTATTGGGTGAGGCAGTATAACGAACATAGGAGGTAGTTAGCTCATATCAAACATTCTACAGTTTATAGGCATTAAATCAAGGCTGTAGAAAATACTTCATCGATCATCTTTTAATATTCATTTCATTAGAAAATACACAGTTCAACAACTTTTGTAAAAGAAGCGATGGAAAAATCCCATTTACTTCGTACAGTAAAACATATACACACTGTCTAAAAAACAGACAATTTAGTTGTGACACATGAATTTAAATATAATCTGATAGCAAATGTCTATTGTGCTATTGGTAGGTTTTTGAGATCTTTGTAGGGAATAATTACTACCTTACCCTGATCTAAAGGCCCTCTTATAGAGGGTAATTTTATCAAAACTAGCGGGTGTTAGACTAGTTGGGGAAGACTCGACATGTTTCAGTTCTCTGATTATTCTAGGCACTTTCTTCAGGAGTAGTGTCACTGTATCCAAAAATTTACAGTCAATCAGTAAAAAACAGTAAAAAAAACACAAAAGACAATATCAGGAAATGTTATCAAAACATATGTCATTTAGACAATTCTTCCTGTTGGCAGTGAAAATAATGCACTTGAATGTTCTTTCTGTAGGCTGTTGATATGGAAGACAAAAGAAAAGTGTAAGCTATAAGTGCCTAATGAACTTCTAAGATAATTTGATTTTATCGGACAGTACTAGGTTAATTAATTACCTAGTCTTGTCTGGACGAGTAGTTGTTATAGAGGTAGGTTCCTGAATATAGCAGGGTTTTGTCCTCTTGGTCGATAGTGGATTCGAAGTTGAGTTTCAGAACGACCTGCAAATTATATTTGCATAATTTAGTTAGCATATTGACATGGAGGCTCTGCTCGAGCAGTTCAGTACATGGGGTAAAAAGCATGGGTTTACCACTGACATTGAAGCTATGAGTCATTTTGGAGGTGGTCCGTCAAAATGAAGACTCGTAACCGTTTTTGAAGAATCATTCGTTAATTAACATGTAAAGCACCAAATTGTGCCTGTAATAAACCACAAAGAAGGTTTCCTTACTATTACAGTTCGAATTTGCTTTTCGGTAAGTGTAGCCGATGTAATCAAGAAAAAACGGAGATGATCATAGTTGACGCTTGTTGTGGGCTTACCTTATTCGGGGAGGTTACTCGACTCGGCAAAAGAGGACCCCGATGTGTATTCTTTAGTATAACGCTATCGTTGTGGTCATTGTCGATAGCTAATAGCAGAGTGCTAGAGAGAATGAAAGAAGTCGTTGTTGAAATATTTGCTCCTTGTTATTATAATCCTACTCTGGGCATCGTTAATAGGTATATATAAATGGGAGCCTAGGTTTACATTAGGCTAGATACTCATTTTGTACATTACGAGCGTGCAGAAAACTGTGTTGTTTAAAACCGCTCGAAGTGTATATTAAATGGGCTAGAGGGGGGGCGCTTAACTGGGAGTTCCAGTCACTCATGTTCTCCAGCGGCCTCCTCAAGCTAGGTTGCTCGTAGTAGCGATTCAAGTGGCGGTCGCCATCTTGGATGAGTATGATTATATAGTCTTTGTAGTCCGTTTTTTGTTTTTCTTATTTTAGTTTCATGATATCTAGGCTTGGCTAATATACCATAAGCACTACGTGAATTAGATGGATGATCTAATTTACGGTTAGGGATTTGGCAATTGCATAGAATGCTGTGAACAGTCATAAATACCGCTTAAATGGAGTATCTACATTTTTGATTGTTTAACGGCAAAAGGAACCCGCAATCGGGTGTAGGTATTCGGCGAATTTTAAATCAAATTAGTTTTGGATGTATATAAATAGGGATGTCACTAATTATACACTATTTTTTGACAGTTTATAATGCAGTAGTGTAGTAGTATGTACTGGAACTAAGGCTATAAGTACAGTCCAAGGCCTATTATATGAATGGTTACTTTAAGTAGAGGCCTGTGGTTCCTATTACTATCGAGTAAACTATTAGCAATGGGGCAGGATGCCTCTAACTCGTGGTCTCGTAACGTTAACAGGTTCCTTACTGATGATTAGATTTTATGCCATTCTGTGGCTTCCTTTAGGCCTCTTTGGTCGCTTTTGGTTTGGAAGGTGATTCTTTGTTCTTTTTCTAATAGAATTTTTTTTATTTTTGGTGATGTCATTCCCTTTTATACTTATCAACACTGTCCATTTGAAGTCTTCATTTGAATGATTATGTTCCAGAAAATGTTTCACCATGGGTGCTTGGAGGGTTTTGTTACGTATACAACTCCTGTGTTCTATGATTCGAGTTTTTATTTTACGTATACAACGAACATGTCATGTATACAACGAACTCTGAATTACAGTTCGAAAATTGCAATTGCTTCCAGGGTCTAGGTAGGCTGATTTCAATTTCTTTGGATTTCTTGGTGTATTTACACACCGAGCAGCCTCTCAATCCCCAAATTTGAGATACATTTTCTGGCTCTGGTTTTTGCCTTTAAATTTACTACTACTCACCCTATTGCCTATGGTAGTGGATTTCTGATAGACAAAAAGTGGGCAGGGGAGTTTGTTAGTCGATTGTTCAAAAATCTTCCATTCTTTCCGCACTATATTAGTAATGGATAGGCTTAAATTCGTGAATGTATTCTCACTTACGATTCTTGTGTCTGTTTCTTTTTTAGCCTTCTCCTCGAGCAGAGCATCTCAGTTATTATTACATGCTCTTTTCGCTGCCTTCTTAATCAGTTTTTTAGGATAATCTCTGTCTCTTAGCTTTTTGGCAAGAATTCCTGCTTCCTCTTCATAGGCTTCTTTAGTGCGGCAGTTTCGTGTTAGCCGTAAAAATTGTCCATAAGGCAAATTGTCTTTTAAATGTTTGATATGGTGACTATGATAATGTAGAAGGGAATTCTTATCTGTGGTTTTATGGTATGGTCTAACTAATAAAGTGCCTTGGTGGTGGAAGATAGTTAGATCGAGGAAATTAATTTCCTCTCTTTTGATGGTCATAGTAAATTGTAGATGGCGGTTTTGTTGATTGAGCCAAGTAACAAAACTCTTAGCCTCTTCTTCTGTACCTGTCCATATGACAATAATATCGTCTATGTACCTTGCCCATGAATTCAGATGTCTTTCGAATGGATTATTGGCATAAATATGCTTTTTTTCGAAAAATTCAACATATAGATTTGCTACGCTGGGGGCCATGAGGGCTCCCATGGCTGTTCCTTCAACTTGTTGGTAGAATTGGCCTTTAAATTCGAAAGTGTTCTTTGTTAAGGAAACTTCTATGCACCAAAGAATAAATGACTTAGGTACTGGGTCGTCATCTAGTCATGTCAACAATATCTCTTCAAGGGTTTCAATAGTTTTTTGTTGAGGTATATTCGTATATAATGATACGATATCTAAAGTTATTAAGAACTGGTTATTGATATCATAAGGATGGTATTCATAATGTTTAATCACCTATTTTGTGTCCTTGAGATATGATTTCATTTTGGTTACATTACATAATTTTTCAGATAGTGATCAGCGAATTTGGAGAGCGGTTCAAGGATGGAATTAATACCCGCTACTATGGGGCGCCCTGGAGGTATATTTGGGGTTTTGTATATTTTAGGTAAACAGTAGAAGGTCGGTGTAGATGAGTCAGAGTTTATGAGGAATGCACTTTCATGTTGGCTTATCCATCCACGTTCTTTGGCTTTTTCAGCTTTAAGTTCAATCATTTTTAGAAGTTCTTTAGTTGGATTTTCCGGTAGTTTCTTGTAGTATTATGTGTTGTCTAGCTGGTTTTGGCATTCATTTACATAGTCTTCTTTGTCCAAGACCACTATTCCTCCTCCTTTATCAGCTCTTTTAATAATTATGCCATCATTTTTCGAGAGATTGTTTAGGGCATTTTGTTCTTGACGACTTAGGTTTCGGAAAACAGAGTGGTTTTGCTTTTCTAGATTTTCTATCCCTTTTAGGACTCGTTTTTCAAAAATTATAGATTCTGGAGTATGGGAAGAGCTTGGAGGACAGAAATGCGATGGATTTTTTAGACCTGTGGGATTATTCGTTTGAGGTGTCATGGCTTCATTGGTAGTATCGGAGAAGAATTCCTTTAGATGTATCTTCCGCATCAATTTATAGAAGTCACTACGAAAAAGAAAAGGGTCGTGTCTCTTTGTAATGACGTAGCCCAGGCCCTTATTAAGGACTTGTTCTTCTATATCTGTGAGTTTATATTTGGATAAATTCACTAGGAGGGATTGCCGCTCCTGTTTTGGCGTTTGTTGTTGCTCCAATTGCCCCGGTTGGGGCCTTGTTGTAAAAAAATCCTCGATTTATTTCTCTGATTGCTTTGTCCTTTTTTGTTGTTTCCCTGTCCTCTTTGGGGAGTGGTACTTCCTGTAGCTGCGTTATCCGGATCACTGCTGCTATTACTAGAGCTGAATGATGTGCCTCTAAAACTGACTCTGCGATTTTGATTAGTATTTTGTGGTCTGCCTCTTTGTTGACCTGTGGTTTTGTAACCATTGTTGGTATAGGGGTAGGCTTTTTCGTGGGAATATTTAGTGAGGTCTTTTCTTAAACGTTGTATCCGTTCTTGGATATTGATTTGTTTAAACTCTTTCATGGCTTTTTCTATTTCCTCTAGTTTCTTTTTTAGGGCTTCTATAGATATAGTTTTTTAAGAATCTTCTTCCATTTTGGTTAGGTCTTTTTCTATTTTTTGTGCCATCTCTTTTGCCGTGTCTATAATGTGAATTAACCAATATCGACCGCAGCGATTTGATATGTAGCTCCATTGAATTTTAAATTTGGAGTTGTCCAGAAATAGACAGGGTTAATTAAGCACTGTCAGACCTTGTGGCAGTGCCTTGTTTTTTAAATATTCAAGCATTATAGCCCTGTGTAGTTCTGTTCTGATAAGTCTTTTATGAAGTTGTAACATCTCGTCCCAGTCATTGTTTTGTTCCTCTATATTTTCTAGCTCACTATTATTAATAATAGATATTGCGTTCATGAGTGCTGTCACGTAATCATCGCTGTATCCTAGGATTCTGTCTTCAGCCATCTTTGAATTTTATGACCTTCTATAGGAGTTAAGTTATTTGCTTGGTAAGTTGTATTCTATCCCATGCAACCGCTTCTGGAACCAAACCTCCTGCCAATATATATACTCTAAAAATGGTTCCCGTGACCTATGGCAACTGTAAGCAAATGCACAAAAAAGGGGGGAACCCCAATATTACTACTTAAGTAGTAGCTCTCCCTTATATCGGGTGAGGCAGTATAATAAACATAGGAGGTAGTTAGCTCATATCAAACATTCTACAGTTTATAAGCATTAAATCAAGGCTGTAGAAAATACTTCATTGGTCATCTTTTAATATTCATTTCATTAGAAAATACACAGTTCAACAAATTCTGTATAAGAAGCGATGGAAAAATCCCATTTACTTTGTACAGTAAAACATATACACACTGTCTAAAAAACAGACAATTTAGTTGTGACACATGAATTTAAATATAATCTGATAGCAAATGTCTATTGTGCTATTGGTAGGTTTTTGAGATCTTTGTAGGGAATAATTACTACCTTACCCTGATCTAAAGGCCCTCTTAGAGAGGGTAATTTTATCAAAACTAGTGGGTGTTAGACTAGTTGGGGAAGACTCGACATGTTTCAGTTCTCTGATTATTCTAGGAACTTTCTTCAGGAGTAGTATCTAAAAAGTTACAGTCAATCAGTAAAAAACTGTAAAAAAACCCACAAACGACAATATCAGGAAATGTTATCAATACATATGTCATTTAGACAATTCTTCCTGTTGGCAGTGAAAATAATGCACTTGAATGTTCTTTCTGTAGGCTGTTGATATGGAAGACAAAAGAAGAGTGTAAGCTATACGTGCCTTATGAACTTCTAAGATAATTTGATTTTATCGGACAGTACTTGGTTAATTAACTACCTAGTCTTGTCTGGACGAGTAGTTGTTATAGAGGTAGGTTCCTGAATATAGCAGGGTTTTGGCCTCTTGGTCGATTGTGGACTCGAAGTTGAGTTTCAGAACGACCTGCAAATTATATTTGCATAATTTAGTTAGCATATTGGCTTGGAGGCTCTGCTCGAGCAGTTCAGTGCATGGGGTAAAAAGCATGGGCTTACCACTTACATTGAAGCTATAAGTCCTTTTGGAGGCGGTCCGTCAAAATGAAGACTCGTAACCGTTTTTGAAGAATCATTCATTAATTAACACTTAAAGCACCAAATTGTGCCTGTAATAAACCACAAAGAAGGTTTCCTTACTATTACAGTTCGAATTTGCTTTTCGGTAAGTGTAGCCGATGTAATCAAGAAAAAACGGAGATGATCATAGTTGACGCTTTTTGTGGGCTTACCTTATTCGGGGAGGTTACTCGACTCGGTGAAAGAAGACCCCGATGTGTATTCTTTAGTATAACGCTATCGTTGTGGTCAGTGTCGATAGCTGATAGCAGAGTGCTAGAGAGAATAAAAGAAGGTGGTGTCGAAATATTTGCTCCTTGTTATTATAATCCTACTCTGGGCATCGTTAATAGGTATATATAAATGGGAGCCTAGGTTTACATTAGGCTAGATACTCATTTTGTACATTGCGAGCGTGCGGAAAACTGTGTTGGTTAAAACCGCTCGAAGTGTATATTAAATGGGGTAGGGGGGTCGCTTAGCTGGGAGTTCCAGTCACTCGTGTTCTCCAGCGGCCTCCTCGAGCTAGGTTGCTCGTAGAAGCGATTCAAGTGGCGGTCTCCATCTTGGATGAATATGATTATATAGTCTTTGTAGTCCGTTTTTTGTTTTTCTTATTTTAGTTTCATGATGTCTAGGCTTGGCTATTATACCTTAAGCACTACGTGAATTAGATGGATGATCTAATTTACGGATAGGGATTTGACAATTGCATAGAATGCTGTGAGCACTCATAAATACCGCTTAAATGGAGTATCTACATTTTTGATTATTTAACGGCAAAAGGCACCCACAATCAGGTGTAGGTATTGGGCGAATTGTAAATCAAATTATTTTTGGATGTATATAAATAGGGATGGCACTAATTATATACTATTTTTTGACAATTTATAATGCAGTAGTGTAGTAGTATGTACTGGAACTAAGGCTATAAGTAGAGTCCAAGGCCTTTTATATGAATGGTTAGTTTAAGTAGAGGCCTGTGGTTCCTATTACTGTCAAGTAAACTATTAGTAATGGGGCAGGATGCCTCTAACTCGTGGTCTCGTAACGTTAACAGGTTCCTTACTGATGATTAGATTTTATGCCATTCTGTGGTTTCGTTTAGGCCTCTTTATTCGCTTTCGGTTTGAATTATGCAAATATAATTTGCAGGTCGTTCTGAAACTCAACTTCGAGTCCACTATCGACCAGGAGGACAAACCCCTTCTATATTCAGGAACCTACCTCTATAACAACTACTCGTCCAGACAAGACTAGGTAATTAATTAACCTAGTACTGTCCAATAAAATCAAATTATCTTAGAAGTTCATTCGGCACTTATAGCTTACACTCTTCTTTTGTCTTCCATATCAACAGCCTACAGAAAAAACATTCAAGTGAATTATTTTCACTGCCAACAGGAAGAATTGTCTAAATGACATATGTATTAATAACATTTCCTGATATTGTCTTTTGCGGTTTTTTTTACAGTTTTTTACTGATTGACTGTAACTTTTTAGATACAGTGACACTACTCCTGAAGAAAGTTCCTAGAATAATCAGAGAACTGAAACATGTTGAGTCTTCCCCGACTAGTTTAACACCCACTAGTTTTGATAAAATTACCCTCTATAAGAGGGCCTTTAAATCAGGGTAAGGTAGTAATTATTCCCTACAAAGATCTCAAAAACCTACCAATAGCACAATAGACATTTTCTATCAAATTATATTTAAATTCATGTGTCACAACTAAATTGTCTGTTTTTTAGACAGTGTGTATATGTTTTACTGTACGAAGTAAAAGGGATTTTTCCATCGCTTCTTTTACAAAATTTGTTGAACTCTGTATTTTCTAATGAAATGAATATTAAAAGATGATCGATGAAGTATTTTCTACAGCCTTGATTTAATGCCTATAAACTGTAGAATGTTTGATATGACCCGAGAGTAGCGCCACCAACTCAGTCACTAGAACACATCTCCACCTAAAAACTCGAGGCTTCCTGTCGAGGGAGAGAACAGCAAAGGTGCCAGCTGCCAGGTAGGTCTGTAGCAGAAGGTGTGTCTGAATAGAACATGCCAGAAGCTGCTGGGCCTTATCAGACGATATAGACATCTTGTCAAGTAGCCCTGCCTGAGTGAGGGAACGACAGTCGTTAATTGCCAGAGAACCACCTCTGACAGCATAGTTTGTCAAGGTGTATAAATATGTGCCAGTTGTGTTTGGGTGCCAGCATGATGTATCCGGCTATTTCACATGAACACACTATGCTGAAAATAAGTCATTTCATACAGCAATGGGACTCCTCAGTCGCGGTGTGTGAAATTTCTGCCCGTGAAGCGGCAAAGTGCGGAATTCGCATTGGAATCTGTTTGCGCCATTCCTGCGAAATCAGCATTACTGTTCTGCCTGCACTGACATTTTGCCCAGAGCGTGGCGTTTTGTATCCATGTTGGTTTCGTGTGGGAAAGTTTGTGCTGGTTTTTCCAAACCATGCTACTGTTTCACAGAAGTTTATATTGGTGCTTGGTTTGCACAGCCAAACAAGAAACTTTGTGCAGGACTGTTGCGATTCGTGCTCGTTTCGCGCAGCATCTCGAGATTTTTCCATGGTGCAAGCTAGTTTCGCTCAGTGACATGAGAAACTTTGTGCAGCCCTTATTCTGATCTGCGCTAGTTTTGCGCTAGGGCACAAGATATTTTGCATAGGTTTTTTCCGATCCGTGCTAGGTTTGAGCACCGGCACAAGAAACTTCTCACAGTTTTTGTTTTGATTTGTACTAGGTTCACACAGTGTTCTGAGAAACTTCGGGTGGCTCATTTCAGTTCACGCAGTGGCACAGGAAACTTTGCATTGCTCTTTTTGATAAGGTGGTGGCGGAACGGCGAATTGGGGCGAAGCAGAATTAATTCAGACAGATTTTGCTTCTGCGATGGTGGAACAGAATCTAACAATTTCACCCAACCCTACTCCTCAGGGGAGTACATGAAGCAATTGTGTGTACCTGGGAATACACTGCCAGTATGTTGTGTCTATCAAGAAATATAGAGGCAACAGGGAAATAGTATGATAAACTGCCCACAAGATGGCAATCCCTGCCAATTGTATGTGAATCTGGTGATCTGATGGCAATAGCTGGATAATCATGACTTTGCCCACCATTTAATGTGATTACTTATACCTATATCATGGCAGTAGTTGGCAAATAATGGTAATAACACTGCACATCATGGTAATAAGTGGCTAATGCTGTGATTGTCTAAGTATGTCCATCCTGACAAATGCCTAGATAATGCATATACAAAAAACAAAACTATTGGCTAAGCAATGCTTGTTGAAGCGTGGCTTGGTGTCATGAGATGGGATGGCGTAGCTTCCAGCTGTCCCTCGTTTGAAGAAGATTACCTTTCGCCGATTCTGTTCTTTATCAAGACCACACTGACCGCTGGAAATGGTAGGCCCATATATTTATAATAGGGAAGGTTATAACGAGGTTGGAGAACCCGAAGCACCACTATATAAACAGCCAGGACCGGCGAAGGTGATCCTCATATCATGGACTCAGTTGGCAGCTATCCGCTGGTATAGTCCACCGATAGAGAAAGTAAAATCTGGACTCCGGCCAATGGTCGAAGTGGGCGGCAGCGGTAGGGAGCCGTGCTCCTCTACTTTTTTAAATTACGTTTTACTGTTCCTATACTTTTATTTTAAACATAAACCGTTCTGGGATGGTTACGTTTTAAAATAGAAATGTTGGTAGAAGTTGAAACTTGCACTTCAGTGCATAGCACTGAACGTTCCCTTAAACAGCAGGTACATGTGTTTGGGGGTTTGTATTGTGCGTGGGAGTGGGTGCGGTGATGGGGTATGTGAGGAGGGCGGGCAGGCCAGTAGGGAATATAGTTCCACTACTTCTTTGTGCGCACTTCGACCACTGACTCTGATAACTACAAAGGCAGTATCAGCTTTTTTTCTTGACATGGGTGATAAAATTAGGGTCATTGTGTTGTGTAATAGTAATATCTGCTATTTACAGGCCTGTTTTTAAGTAAACAGGGACGTCATTTGGGGGTCACCAGGGGTCACAGCGTGACACATGAGGTTTCCCTTGCTACCCCTGCGGTCTCCCTGGCTACCCCTAAAAAAATACACTTTTTTTATAATGGAAGCTCCTTGGCTGTGGCCAGCGCCATGTGGCTCTTTGTTTCTGTATTGGCTGTCTTTCTTGTTCAAGCCTCTTTAAAAAAAACAGGGGGTTCCACAAGTGTAACAATTTGAGTAGTGACCCTAAATAAGAAAGAAGAGGAATAACACATAATTTGCCTTTCTGGAATTCTATACAGTAATTGCTAGACTTATTAAAGGTATATTTCATGTACACTTCAGAGGTGAGTCACTTATTTAGTGGTTTCTTAAACACTTCAAATTCACAATGCAGACAAAATTTCCAAAAAGCATTTTGAGTAGAATACGCATCCAATTTGGACTATGTATTTTGCTTTCCACAAGTTGAAGTTATATCATGTTTTTTTCTGCTGTTATCTCTGTTACGATCATCACAAGACATTGCATCTCAGTGTCCTCAGTCACTTGAAAAAATCCTTGTGCCTAAAAGTGTGTGTACAGTGTAGAAATAGTTGACAGTAGCATATAAAGTTCCCTTGTGCCACAATTAATGCTTTGTTGTAATGTCTCTATCTGTCCTATCTCCCTACCATGCTGTTCAGGATGTTTCTTTGAATTTTTCAGGTAAAGAGTGTCCAGAGCACAGGATGTCGTGTGAGTGCGCTGCATTTGACACGCTAATCTAAATTCTTCAAAACAGTGTTATGAAATCTTCCAATGGTATGTATTTTGCCAACCTCTGGAGCCTGAAAAGTAGACCCAAGCAAGCTTGACATGTGGCCAACTTTGCACCAGACCTACAGATGAACTGGCCTGCTGTTCAATCTCAGTTACCAGTTTAATGGCATCCACTACAGAGTGTAATTGGCTTTCTGACTTTGAGAACATTCAGACATGTAATTGCTCATTTTACTATAGCTGGTAAGATAGTTGTAGCCAGTAAGAAAGCTCAGTGGGCTGAGCGCTTGCTGCTGCAATGGTTGTGTGATCTGCAAGTTGCAGGTTCAGATCCTGGTTCTGATTCAGCCTTTCGTCCGTCTGTGGTCGATAAAGGATTAATTATACAGGTTGGGTGATGTTATATGAAGTGCTTATGTGTAAGTGCTATATAATAATACATCATTATCATTTGGCCTTGGCCGTCTGCTTGCATTAACAGTAATTTGGTAATATGGGCCTATACACACTGATATTAACGATACATATGGCAATCCATTCTTGTACCAAATGTATATCACATTACAATGATGTCGTAACCATATTTTTCATAGTGTACTTGGGAAGAATGCCATGTGATGCCACTTCCTGTTTTGTAAAGGGGTGAAAGGTCGTGTTCCATTGCTTCCTGTGATGCCACTTCAGGGGGTGATCAAATGACATCACTTCCTGTGATGTCATCAGAGGTCAAGGGTCATGTGATGTCACTTCCGCTACCCCTGGCATTTTGGTGAAATGTTTGTCCCTGTAAGTAAACCCCCACTCCTATATGTAATGTAAAGTGTTCTTGTATAGTGCACCTCTGCCACTTTGGGGGCCTCGTTGCACATGGCTCTGCAGTAATAGACTGGGTTAAAGGGATGGTCTAGTAAAAATTTTTATTTAAAAAATAGATAGGCAACATAAAAAAAAAAATACTAGCATTCTCCGTTTTAAAACTTCCTATGTAAAATTTTGAGCTATTCAAGCTCAAAATTCGCAAAAAAGCAAGCATATGGGCGCATCCATTTTGTGAAATGGAGGCCCTCCTGTGCTGGCTTTTGCTTTTGCGGCACTAATGAAGGAAAAGCCAGCCAGCTGTAGTAAACAAAGGCTACCGCTGGGTGGCTTTCCCTTCATTAGTGCTGTAGGCGGAGGATGGGGACCGGAGACCAGAGCAGGAAAGCTGCAGCTGAATCTCGGTAAGTGCTATTTATTTATTTTTTTAAAATAAGCACTAGCTGTGGTTTTTTTTCTAAGTTTTCCGGGCTGGAGGAGCCCCGAAAACTTAGAAATAAAACCGCAGCTTTAAAAACGTATTTATGTTTGCGGTCGCTTTTGAAGCGACCGCAAACATAAATACAACGTTATTGTGTTGGAGCACCGGAGACCCAAAGTGAAGGCCACAGCAGGCAGAAACACACGCGGTTATGTTTACATGCCGCGTAGTGTTTCTACCTGCAGCTGATTTCCCATTTGGGGCTTTCGGGCTCCCCGTGGGGAGCCCGAGAGACCCAAATGGGAAATGCTAAATGCTGCGTTGTCTGCCTAAATCTGCTTTCCCATTCGGGGCTCTCGGGCTCCCCGTGGGGAGCCCGAGAGCCCCGAATGGGAAAGCAGATTCAGGCAGAAACAACGCGGTTGTTTTCCGCAATGCCGCGTTGTTTCTGCCTGAATCTGCTTTACCATTTGGGGCTCTCGGGCTCCCCGTGGGGTGCCCGAGAGCCCCAAATGGGAAAGCAGATTCAGGCAGAAACAACGCGGTTGTTTTCCGCAATGCCGCGTTGTTTCTGCCTGAATCTGCTTTCCCATTTGGGGCTCTCGGGCTCCCCGTGGGGAGCCCGAGAGCCCCAAATGGGAAAGCAGATTCAGGCAGAAACAACGCGGTTGTTTTCCGCAATGACGCGTTGTTTCTGCCTGAATCTGCTTTACCATTTGGGGCTCTCGGGCGGGGAGCCCAAGAGCCCCAAATGGGAAAGCAGATTCAGGTAGAAACAACGCGGTTGTTTTCCGCAATGCCGCGTTGTTTCTGCCTGAATCTGCTTTAACATTTGGGGCTCTCGGGCTCCCCGTGGGGAGCCCGAGAGCCCCAAATGGGAAAGCAGATTCAGGCAGAAACAACGCAGTTGTTTTCCGCAATGACGCGTTGTTTCTGCCTGAATCTGCTTTACCTTTTGGGGCTCTCGGGCGGGGAGCCCAAGAGCCCCAAATGGGAAAGCAGATTCAGGCAGAAACACACGCGGTTATGTTTACATGCCGCGTAGTGTTTCTACCTGCAGCTGATTTCCCATTTGGGGCTTTCGGGCTCCCCGTGGGGAGCCCGAGAGACCCAAATGGGAAGTGCTAAATGCTGCGTTGTCTGCCTAAATCTGCTTTCCCATTCGGGGCTCTCGGGCTCCCCGTGGGGAGCCCGAGAGCCCCGAATGGGAAAGCAGATTCAGGCAGAAACAACGCGGTTGTTTTCCGCAATGCCGCGTTGTTTCTGCCTGAATCTGCTTTACCATTTGGGGCTCTCGGGCTCCCCGTGGGGTGCTCGAGAGCCCCAAATGGGAAAGCAGATTCAGGCAGAAACAACGCGGTTGTTTTCCGCAATGCCGCGTTGTTTCTGCCTGAATCTGCTTTCCCATTTGGGGCTCTCGGGCTCCCCGTGGGGAGCCCGAGAGCCCCAAATGGGAAAGCAGATTCAGGCAGAAACAACGCGGTTGTTTTCCGCAATGACGCGTTGTTTCTGCCTGAATCTGCTTTACCATTTGGGGCTCTCGGGCGGGGAGCCCAAGAGCCCCAAATGGGAAATCAGATTCAGGTAGAAACAACGCGGTTGTTTTCCGCAATGCCGCGTTGTTTCTGCCTGAATCTGCTTTACCATTTGGGGCTCTCGGGCTCCCCGTGGGGAGCCCGAGAGCCCCAAATGGGAAAGCAGATTCAGGCAGAAACAACGCAGTTGTTTTCCGCAATGACGCGTTGTTTCTGCCTGAATCTGCTTTACCATTTGGGGCTCTCGGGCGGGGAGCCCAAGAGCCCCAAATGGGAAAGCAGATTCAGGTAGAAACAACGCGGTTGTTTTCCGCAATGCCGCGTTGTTTCTGCCTGAATCTGCTTTACCATTTGGGGCTCTCGGGCTCCCCGTGGGGAGCCCGAGAGCCCCAAATGGTAAAGCAGATTCAGGCTGAAACAATGCGGTTGTGTTGGAAAACGCTGCGGTTTTTCTTTCCGAGTTTCTCAGGCTCCTCCGAGGAGCGGTCGCTTCAAAACGTTTTTAAAGCGTTTTTAAACGCAGCTAGTGCTTATTCTTAAAAAAAAATAAATAGCACTTACCGAGATTCAGCTGCAGCTTTCCTGCTCTGGTCTCCGGTCCCCGTCCTCCGCCTACAGCACTAATGAAGGGAAAGCCACCCAGCGGTAGCCTTTGTTTACTACAGCTGGCTGGCTTTTCCTTCATTAGTGCCGCAAAAGCAAAAGCCAGCACAGGAGGGCCTCCATTTCACAAAATGGATGCGCCCATGTGCTTGCTTTTGCAAATTTTGAGCTTGAATAGCTCCAAAATTTTACATAGGAAGTTTTAAAACGGAGAATGCTAGTATTTTTTTTTTTATGTTGCCTATCTATTTTTTAAATAAAAATGTTTACTAGACCATCCCTTTAAGGGGTGTTAGTGCAACAGAAGGGAAGGCAGGTGCAAAACCTGAGGTGTTGATGAGTGCAGGCCGGATGAGACCGAATCCTCAGTGCGAGGGATGTTTTGATGTCGTTTGACAATGAAAACCTGGGTATGTAACTCACAGCGCTGCAGGGATGGGTTTGCATTTTGCGACTTGTTCTCTTTATTTTGTAACGAGGGAAGCAGAACTGCAAATCCAAAAGAGCAAAGGGAAAAACAAGATGGGACAAGCACCTGCAGATTTGAATGGAACGTGGCAGTAAGCATGGCAAAGCATTCCTGTAGGGCAGGCCAGTGTAAGGGAGTTTGTCGCCCCTAGGCAAGGTAACTCGAGGCAACCGTTGCAGGGGTCATCTGTCGCTCACTTGAGGTGGCACCCCAGGAGACTGACTACTCTTGCCTTGCAAACTGACAACACATTGCACCTCTAACTGACCAGATAATTGATTTGTCCGAGATGGACAGCTCCCAGACCAGGGTCTGGTATACCCCCTTGGTGGGTCATAGTTCACCCATACGGACAAGGTTTCAGAACTTTAAGACCACTACGGCGGCGATGTGCACAGTATAAAGTATAACATAACACTAGAACCAATCTTGCCCATAGCCAAAACAAAGTCAATAAGGCATTGACAATAGATGGCAGTCAGCCAGGGCATGCCAGAAGTCGATAGAGACCCCTTAGCATACTGCTCTAGGACACCCCAGTCATCTACTGCAGCGACCTGGTGTCAGGTGGGGGTGAAGGGCTCCTCCTGAGGCACTTCAGAATACTATTTTACTATGGCAAGGGGGGGGGTGGCCAGGATCTGAAAGAAGTCTCAGCGTGTGTGTGGGGGATGGGGGCTCCTATCTGTCTCTGCCACTTTATGTATGGGATTAATGAAGGGCAGGCCTAACTGAGAAGCAACAGAATGTTGTACTTGCAGTACTTGGGAGCGCGCCAAGGTGGGGGTTACAATTCCTGGTCTTGGATCCAGGAAAACTATTTGTGACCGATCTGCTTTTGTTCACAAAACCAGGATTGGGATTCAAACTCAGATCACCAGGACTAAAGTCGAGTGTCTTACCCACTAGGGTACAGCAAAGTCCGGTTACAACACCCTGTGGCTATTCCTGTCAGGATTGTACTCTGCAGAAAATATTCAAGAACAGCTTTGTAAAGATGTGCAACTTTTCTAATGTGCTTGCAACATTATAGGAAACTACCCTCCTTTCTTTAATGATGTATTCATCTCCTGAAGTGTAAATGTTTAATTATGGGTGGCGAGGGTGCCGAGAAAAGCCTCGTGAGTTCTCCCTCACCTTAACTTACAATCCCTGCTCGTGCTCTTATTTATCTGTACCCAATCCCCCCCCCTATCCCCCTCCCCCCAAGGAATCTCCCGTGCCCCCATGGCTGGTTGGATCCCACAGTTAATACTTTCCATTTCCAGCACTGGGTGCAAAGGGACGCAGAGGAGCTAGCCTGGGGGAGGGGAGGTGTTAACCTGTTCAGATTGTGAAGAAACGAGCCACATTACACGAAGCGCTTTAGACCCCAGATGTTTCAGTGCGAGCATGCCTAAAGCTCACTAAAGTAAGTGGGGTGGGGAGGGAGGAGCGAAGTGACGCACGACCCCAGGAAGGAGGGCGCCGAACGGCCTCTACAAAGAGCAGCTGCCGAATCCTGGCGGGATTCCTGCTTGAAAGAGAAACACGCTAATAAACTTATTGGTGGAAGTGCGGGCGTCCTGGGAAGCCTTTCTGCAGCTAGATTTACTGTACTCGGCGAGATGAGCAGGACTGGGGTGGCGGGAGGGGTCCCGGCCTGCAGTAGGGGAGCTCAGTTACAGACTCGAGGAACATGTTTACAATTACATGCAACTGCGGCAAACAGCACCCCCTATGGAAGAGCAGGGTCTGGCAGACAGACAGCACTGGCATGAAGCAAGGGAAACGAACAGGTACTGGCAGCCTGGGAGGAGCAGGAACATTTACCAGACTGGGTTCTCAAAGACATGGGGAAGGAGCCGTAGGGCCACATCATGACGGACTCTGACAGTCTATGGGAGGAGCAGCAGAACACATGGCATAAAATCAAGGTGTCGGAAATTCCAGCGGAGGAGCAGAAGGAGAGAACAGGCAGTGTCTGAAGGACATGTGAAGGAGCGGAAGGATGAGATCAAGGCTGGGTCTGCAACCTAGGGGCGGAAGGACCAGAGGCAGAGAAAAGACAGGGTCTAAAACTCCATGACAGGAGCAGGAAAAGTGACCAGACTGGGTCTGAAATGCATACGAGGGAACAGGAGGAAGAGATCATGACATGGGTGAGCCAGAGGAAAAGACAAGACAGGGTCGCAGACCAGTGAGAAGCAGCGAAAGGGGCCAACCGGGCACTTACAGTCCATGGGAAGAGCAGGAGGACACACCAGAGCTGTATGTGAAAGACAAGGTGAGGAGTAAGCGATGAGACCAAGACGGGGCGGACCAGAGAAAAGAACAGACAAGGTCTGACCGTCTGGAGAAACAGACCAGAACAGGGTTTGAAAGTCCATGTAAGGAGCTTAGGAAGACACCAGACAAGAGCCTAAAAGGCCATGGAAGGAGCAGTGGAACACACCAGAGCTGTATCGGAAAGACAAGGTGAGGAGAAAGCGATGAGACCAAGACGGGGCGGACCAGAGAAAAGAACAGACATGGTCTGACAGTCTGGAGAAGGGACTGCTGTAAGGGGATTCAATTCAACACTACAGCTAAGTCAGCGCCTAGTCTATAATACTGAATGAAAACCCTTATTGATATATCTTTAGGTCCAGTTCATGCGTTCTGGATGACTACCCCTATATAACACCCCTCTCTTGGAATCCCCCTGACCCCACTGAGCCAAGAAGTAGTTCTGTTTTGCAAGTTTAAAAGGTTTATTTGATAATTTAACAATAGATATATAGATGACACTTTATAATAAATTAATAATTGAATAGCACACTTAATCTGATATGATAAAGATCAACAACGGAGAATCTGGCACTAGCACACTTCTTATAATCACTAATGAGTTGACATGAAATGGATAAGGTAGCACACTGGTAAATAGGAACAAAAGAAGAAGGTGGTACAAAATGCTTTATAGAGTTAAAATGGATGCAAGGTTGAATGAATGAAATGCAGTATAGAAATACTCAATATGATTTCAACAAAACAATGTAATCACTTTTCTCTGGCAATTCCCTCCCCCCCCCTTTGATGCAAGGCAAGGAAATGGAAGGAAACACACAGTTCTCAGAAATGCATTCAAATGTGATTCAGTTCAATCCCAGCAAGCTTACAGAAAACAGATAGGAGTTTTGAAAACACAGGCCCAAATGCTTTGATATGTGCTAGCAATGGATGAGAAATATGCTGGAAATGCTTTTTAATTCCCTTTCAGAGGTTCAGGGTGAGTGGTATCTAGTTAATATTAGTCCAGACTCACACTAGCAATGATGCAGGGATAGTTAGCAGGTTAAACGAAATTCTGGCAAATGGAAGGCGAGCAGCAGCAGTTTTTACATGTGAAGAAATTTGCAAATCGCGGTAAAATTCGCGGATGCGTGTTCCGCGATTGCGGTAAAACTATAAAGGGTAGGAATGCGGTTCTAGGTGCGATTCAAAGCTAAGATTCTAAGCTTTCAAATAAAAGTTATTGCAAGTCTCTAGCACAAACGGTTGCGGAGATATGAGCAATTTTGTGAAGGTCGTTTTTCAGATTTGAAATTTTAAAGTTCAAAAAGACAAGTGCAGCTTGCGACTAGAAATGACAAGTGACAGCTTTACAAATGACAGGTGACAGTTAGGAGACAGTTCTACTTAGATTAAGCTAGATTGAATTATATTATTTTAACTAGGAGATTGGTTCTGCACAGTTTTCTAGGTACTCACACTATACTCTTGAGTGAAATGGGCCTCGCCATGGATCTGGTCAGGGTTTTGGACTGGGCTCTGCACTTCACAGTGATCTGGGTCAGCTCTCTCTGCTGGTCTGGGTCTCTCTGGGTACAGCACTGCTTTCTCTCTGGTCTGGTTTCTTAGTTCTGGATAGATTGAAGTCTCTAGTTTGGCTTTCTGGAGGTTGATGGAGGTAAGTATGGATTTTTCCGGCAGAGCGTCCCGCTGCAGATGGATTTGGAAAGTCTCTATCTGTCCTGTCTGTCTGCTTTTATGTGTTTAGAATGTGGGTGTGTTCTAGCATCACTGACCCTACCTCTCTCTCAGCTTCTAATTGGTCAAACTTCCATTTATCATTTGATTGGGGAATGAACTGTGAGTCAGAGTGATGTCATTTTACATCCTGCAGAAAGTCCACTCCTCCTGTCAACTTACACACAAATCTAGATTTGAAACAAATACATATTTGCAGAGGTACATATTGTTTTAAAATCATATGCACCCATCATGCATTACAGGAGGTATACCCTGTTCAAACTCTGCTCTTCCTGGGAGCTTGCATTCAGAACTGGCACATATTTCACTTTTTAACTGATTTTGCAATTTCTGACATTGACCCAACTTTACATACAAGTGTGCAGGGAGTACGGACATTAACTGATGAAGTTTCAGATTTTTAACATGCATACATTTAGAGTTATATCCACTTTTCCGCTGACACCCCCCTGAACATGCCACCGGGTCGAAAAACCTCTTAAAATGTGGGCAGAAAAATCACAAGAATTATGGTGTCATTTATAAAATTTTCACATGTCCGCTCTATGAGTTATTCATCTTTTTAAAGTTATGTTCTGGCTCCAAAGGGGTGTGGTTTACCCTCAGCAAAAGGTTGAATTTCTGGTTCTTCCAGTTCTGCCAAGCCAGCTTGCTCTCACAGGCAGTGCTCCTCCCAGCTCCTGCCAAGAGGAAGCTACATTTTACGACTGCGTAATAAAAACCTTTGCCTGAGTGAAGAGGGCTTTGTTCACTCTCCTGCAGAGCACAGCTAATTCAATTATCAGATAGATGGCATATCCTTAGTGTGGGCAGCAAAAGGAAGGTTGGCCTGGGAACACAGTGGTGACTCAAGTTTCACTGCTGATGGGGGTAGTTGCCAGGCAGAATCAAGTTCCTTAAGCCAGACTTTCAGCTACTGTCATGTTATTTGTTGCTTTTTAAATTAACTTGCAATTTTACACATGCAGCTAGAATGCTGATTCTAAGTGCAAAACTATGACATTTAAACAATTGCAACCTATGTGACACTCAAAGTAGGTCACTCAGTCAATTTAAACATATGGATTTTTTTTTTTAGTGTCTTTCAATCCAGTGCAACTTAAACTGCTGAAATCCACAGCGCAGCCAGTCTTGTTATAAGCATTGTTCTGGGCTCTTCATTTCCCAGATTTTGTAGGCACACAAAACTCCATTCTGCCAAATGTCTGCTGGTGTTCAGTAAATATTTTGCACATATTGCAATGTTTGAAAATAGGCATTTTGACTTGCCTTCAGGGAAACAGAGTGGTTTTAAAACGCCGGCTTTTGGATAGTGGTGAGTACTGGTACTGCACCCATTTTTGGGATTTAAGAAATGAATTCCCCACAATTCTAGGTTGCATTTGGCAATCAGCATTGCCATTCCCAATGGTTTCAGACTACTGTGCGGGTAGTCCAATGGTGGTTTTAGGCAGTGTCCTTCTGTGCCCATAACATCGGCAAAAATGAGTGGCAGCCTATTCTTCATGCATTTCCCTGTGCATTTTCTGGGAAGCTCTGGCCATCATGATGTTTTCCATGTCAGTACTGCACAGTTTTGAGGTATGGCTCAGATGCATGGGTAAATACATCCCACAAGCCCCCCTCTTGCGATGGCCATTCGGTTTCACTGATGGGACTCGCAAGATCTGGGATGTTTCCTCATCTTCTTCCAATAGATGGCACAGTTCAGCATCTTTTCCTCCATCCGGTACTGATCGATCAGTTCTCCTCGCCGGTCCTGATGGGAATATTGGGCGGTCCCCCGAGCCCGTTGCGTCTCAGCTCCCGGTCTCCGGATCGTCCTCCTTGGCCCGTCTCAAGGTGTTCTTTCTCCTAGGACGACAAAGGAAGAGCGGCAATACCTACTCATAGACTTTTTCCACCACTGTTGAGATGGTGGGACAGCATATGCATTTCATCATGACGAAACATTACATTCTTATTTTGATAAAAAACAGTATAACTAAGAGACAGTTTCATGCAACTCACAATATTTTAGAGACTAGATGTGGTATGTTTTATGATTGGAACTGAATTAGTCTGAGACAGTACCCGCTAGGATTCCAGAGGATTCCTCCAGTTGTTGCAGAGTGTGCCTGGGATGGCAACATTTCAACTGGTTTATGTGGACCCACTTGTCTTCCCCCTCTGCCGAACCGCCTTTGGGGATGCGGATCTTGTAGGCCACAGGGGAGATCTTATCGACGATCTCAAAGGGTCCTTTCCATGTAGGCAAAAATTTGCGCTGCTTGGCCTGGTTCCTTTGGAAGTTGTATAGATAGACCCGGTCCCCCACCTGATATTCCTTCCTGGAAGTTTTCAGGTCATAGTGGGTCTTCATGCTATCAGCTGATCTTTCTAGATTCCGCTGAGCATAAGCAAAAGCATGTTGGAGGTGTTTCCTTAAATTCTCTACATACTCATGAGTAGTGGAGGCATTTATCAGTGTCTGCTCTTGGGTCCTGTAGAGCAAATGCTGAGGAAGCACCATCTTGCGCCCAGTCATCAACTCAAATGGTGACATTTTGGTTGCAGATGAAGGGGTAGATCTGATAGCCATTAGGACCAGAGGTAATCGGATATCCCAACTTGGCCCAGAATCTGCCACAAACTTCTTTAATATGCTCACAATTGTCCGGTTATATCTCTCTACTGCCCCAGAAGAAGCTGGTCTATAAGCAATATGCAGCTTTCTCTTGACCCCCAGCATCTCCCACATCTTTGTCATTACTTCACTGGTGAAGTGGCTACCTCTGTCTGACTCAATCCTTTGAGGTAGACCAAAACGGGAAAAGATGTGGTTAATCATCAAGGCAGCTGCAGTTTCTGCCTTGCAATTTGGGGCTGGGAGACATTCCACCCACTTGGTAAACAAGCATGTCACAGTCAACATGTACTTATTCCCCCTAGCCGAGCGAATCACAGGGCCTACAAAGTCGATTTGTAAATCTGACCATGGCAGTGTCATTCCCCTCTTTTGTAAAGGCGCCCGGTGTGTGAGGGATGTCGGCTGAAATTGTGCACACACAAGACAACCCTTCAAATATTGGTTGAGGTCCTGGCCCATGTGTGGCCAGTATGCAACCTCTCTTAAGATTTCCAAGGTTGTGTGAAACCCCCTATGACCGGCGGTGGCCGCATCATGGGCGTGACTTAACATCAGGCTTCGGAATGAGGTAGGAACCACCCACTGATCGTGGCCAGCTTTGGATTTCCTTACCAACAACCCGTCTTGGATTCTGAACATTTTTGGACATTTCATCAACACTCTTAGGTCCTCTTTCCCAGTGTAATCGGTATCCATCAGGGGAAAGTTCTCAGGGTCCTCAAGGTGCTGGTAAAATTTACCAATTATTGGATCCCCCTTCTGAGCGGTAATCAAATCAGCATCAGGGGTCTCCTTACTCCATTGTGCAATTGAAAGGTCGTTGTGAGCATTTGTCTGGGACCTAGTGATAGCAGTGACCTGGATTTCCCCCAACAGGGACTCAATCTCAATTAGATCCCCTTGGATGGCCCCGGTTTTGGCCAGCTGATCAGCTAAGTCATTTCCAGTTTTGTCTGGTCCCTCTACTTTGGAATGACCCTTGATCTTTTTCCAGTAGATGGTCATCCCATTCGATGTGACCAGATCATCAATGTTTTTGATCAACTTCCCATGTTTCAAGGGTTTGTTGTTAGCACATAACATGCCTCTGGTTTTCCAATTAACCAGGTGCTCCACGAACCCGTTCCGTACATAATCCGAATCTGTGATTATGACCAGTTCGTGGAGTTGATGCTGGACAGCAGTGAGGATGGCTTGATGCACAGCCATCAATTCTGCCACCTGACTACTTCGGGGACCAATTTTGTATCCGGCGGAGGGTTCTGGGGACTCATTCACCCATGCATTCCCTACGCCGGCCACTAGTTCTTTCTCCCCGTTGTTGTCAACATGGTAAGAGCATCCATCCACATACACAGTGGGCATTCCCTCACACTTGTCCTCTTCAAAGACTTTGTGGGGGGAATTAAGGTATGCCTCCATGTTGTCCTTTATTTTTAGACCTTCGTCCTCGAGACAGTTTTCTCTGGCACAATCATGCAAGTCAGCCAGACCTTGCGCGAGGGGACTCTTCTTGTTTTGGCCATATCGGACCTCCACAGGAAAGCCTTGCATTGACAGAATCCAGGAAGTAATTCGGGAATTACTCACATTTCCGGCCCGGATTCTGTCACTTTGGAGATATTGCAGAGGCTGGTGTGGAGTCTCCACTATGATGTGTTCCCCCTGGATAAACGGGCGGTAATTCTTCAATGCCCACACCGTTGCCAGGAGTGCCTTCTCACAATCGTTGAATTTCTCCTCCACAGAGGATAAAGTTTTGCTCGCATAGGAGATTACTTTATTGACCTTGTCATGCTTTTGATATAATACTGCCGTCAAGCACGTATTAGAGAACCCTGTCTCCAGGAAGAACTCCTTGTTTCTGACAGGGTAAGCTAGGCAGGGCGCTTGTGAGAGGCTTCTTTTGAGTTGTTTTACTGCCTCTGCCTGTTCTGGACCCCATTCCCACTTGACCCCCCCCTTCAGGAGATGAATCAGGGGTCTGGTGATCTCTGCGTAGCCCTCAATGAACTTTCTGCTGTAATTAGTCAGTCCAAGGAGGCTCCTTAGTTCCCGCAGAGTTGTGGGGTCTTTCAGTTTCTGAAGTGCTTCCACTTTCTTTTCCTGGGGACAGAGGCCCTGAGGAGTAATCTCATGCCCCAAGAAATTAACACGGGTTCTACACCACTGTGCTTTCTGAAAGGAAAGTTTTGCTCCGGCGGCCCTCAACTGTGTCAGAACATAACGGATCTCCGCTATGTGTTCCTCCACAGATGAACTTTTGATGAGGACATCATCTACATAAGCCAAGTTACCCCTTGCACCCAAGTCAGGCATGGCCTTGTGTAGAAAAATGTTGAATTCATTGCCGGAGTTGAGGTATCCGAAGGGAGTCCGGGTCCAGGTGTACTGCTAGCCCCCAAAGGTAAAAGCCAGCTTGTATTGGTCCTCCCTACTGACAGGCACAGTCCAGTATCCATTGGTCAGGTCTATTGCAGTGAATACCTGTGACCCCTGGATCTGGGCCAGCCCTTGGTCAATGTAGGGCAGAGGCCATCGGGAAGTATGGACCCGTTTGTTGAGCTCCCTGAGGTCGGCACAGAGTCTCCACTGGCCGTTTGGCTTCAATATTCCCAGCACCGGATTATTGAAGGTGCTGTGGACTGGACGGATTATTCCCCGGGACTCAAGGTTCTTAATTATTTCAGTAAGGGACTCCATTGATGCGAGAGGCAAGCGATATTGCTTCACAAACACAGGAGTCATGCCAGGGTCCGTGGGGATTGTTGTTGTGTGGATGTCAGTGCGACCACAGTCATATGAGTCTACCGCAAAGAGATCTTGGAAATCCAAGAAAACTTGTTTCAACTTTTGCTTTTGTTCCAGAGTCACACAGGCATCAGCTAGATTGACTCTCTCTTCCACCATCTGCCTGAAGCCTGGGAAGACTTCTGGTTTGGCTATCTCCGCGGCCTCCTCCAGCTGGGTGGAGAAGTCCCTGGTCAGAGTGCTGATTTGGACCGGAGGCTTCAGGTGGGCAAGGCAGCCCTCATGGACCTGGAAAATCACCTCATCCCTCCTGAAGTCACAAGTCACATCTTCCTTACCATAGGGGCAAGAAGTGTACACCAGGAAGTTCCCCCCATGCCGGGTAAAAATCCTGTCTGGTGTTGTATTGTCCTCACTGTCACTGTCAAAACAGTCCTTAGGGATTGGTCCTAACAGTTCATTTACTAAGTCGATGGAAAAATGTCGGTCATCAACCGCCATTCCAATAATGGTGCCTGCGGCTAGAGTAATACTCTTTAAGTCGCTGTTATCCACCTCTATTGGAATGGTGTCATGTTCTATGTTGACTAATGGAGTTGGGTTTACCCCCAACCCTTGCTGTTGGAGAGAAGCATTTAGATGTATGTAAGCATCAGGGTTTTTCAACTCTTGTCCCCTTTTAACTTTCACTTCCAGGGAGAATTGTCGGGTCCTTTCTGGGATGGTGACTTCCTCTTTGATCTGAATTTCAACTGCATAAGGTAGCAATTGAGCTGACCTAAATGCTTTTTCTGGATCATCAAAGCCCATGGGATTATCCGCTAATCGGGACCAAGCTTTGAAGTTTATTAGGTCCAAACTAATGGCAAAGCGATTGAGAATGTCACTGCCTAAGTAAAAGGCGGCAGTGACGTCTCGCACGACCCAACAATTGTGGACTATGCTCTTGTTGCCAATGGAGATTTTGAGCATACACCTGCTTGGCAGGAGATGTTTGGAATTAGGTGCTTCCAGGTCCATTTCCCATGTGTCTATCAGTTTGAAGGTGGGAATGGCTGGATCTTTTGGGAGTTGGCGGAACATGGCTTCGCTGATGAAGCTCTTACCGTTGTTTACACACACTCGAGCGAGAACAGAGTCCTTCCCATCATTTAACTGAACAGGGATGAACAACTGCTCTTCAATTTGCTGAATATCAGCCAGGCTTTGAGCTGATTTCACATCTTTCTGGACTATAGGAGTGGGAGTTTCAGATTGTGGATTGGTATAGAATTTCAGAGTGTTTCCTTCCAGCGTGGAATACCACTTTAGACTGGAAGGAAGGTTGATTTTCAGAAATAGAGAGGACCCCCCATCACTAGTCTGTTGTCCTACAGCTATTACTGTCACGTCTGGAATCTGGTTGTTCTGGAAGTGAAATTCTACTTGGTCAGATTTTTGTTCAACCATGTGGCATGTGCCGTTTAAACTAACATGGTTGACACTCTGTTTTAATTTTATTGGTCGGCTAGTCTGGGTCCAGAGGACCTTGTTTACACAATCTATTAGGGGTGACAACCTTCTCAGGAGGTCATTCCCTAGTAAACAAGGGGTGCCCTCTGGGGTCACAACTATGACCGGGTGTTTCAGCTTGTGTCGCCCAATTTTAATGTCCAAATCTGCCGTCCCCTCGACAGGAATTTCCTTCCCGTCAAAGTTCTGGAGTTGTCCAGGAAGAGAGGTGAGAGGAATTTGGTAATTCTCTCCCCTTCCTGCATTCAGTTCATCAAAGGCCCTTCTGGACAGAAGGGTAGCTTGAGATCCAGTGTCCACCAGTGCCGAGATTGTACCCTGCCCCTGTACTTGTACCGGGGCATAATATCTTCCCTCCTTCTCCTCAAGGGGGCACAGATAATGTACATTTTTGGACAACTGGTGGGCTAACTTTCTGGTTTTGGACATCGCTAGCGAAGAGATTTGGGCAGAATTCTGTGGAGAGCCTTGGGAATCTGAAAGAAAAAGTTGGCAACTGGAGATCAGAGCCATTGTGGGTTCCCCTGGCTCCGGTTCTGGGCCGCCCCCCCCTTTTTGGAGGCAGTCACCAGGATGGGTTTGAACCAGGGGGGTTTCTTGCTGTTTGTTCTGGGATGAGATAGTGGGCGGCGGTAGCTCAGTCTCCACATCTCCCCAGTCTGGATTTGCATCCCTAGGGACCCATTTTTCTTTGGGAGGAGTTCCCCCCTCTCTGAAGGAGAAGATCCTTTTCTCAGGATCCTCTGAGGATCCCTCTCCCTCAAATTGGAAGATCTGTACCTCCTCCTCAAATTGAGTCTGTTTGGGTCTTTTGTTTCTCCTACCCCCCCTCTGCTCCTTAGGAGGCAGACTTTCAGGGGCAAGAGATTTTGTTTCCGGTTCCTGGGTTTCCAGGGGCTGTTTACAAGTGAGGAAGGAAGCTTCCTCCAAGGCTTTACACCCCCCTTCCCTTTGTGCCTCCTCCCTGGGAACCGGTGAGTTATCGGGGTGCTGCCCCCGTCATTGTTCTGGAGCACCAGGTCCAGAGTTGGGTGCGTTCTGCGCCGGCACGCCCATCTGAGGGTTCTGCTGAGCCCTCAGTATGTGACCCAGATCCCGCGCCATGTTTTGAACCTGGCGCTCTAACTGGGAAACCCGCTCAGGCTGATACGGGGCCCTGTTTTCTCCCCTGGGCTGATCCCGGGAAGGGTAGCTGTCCCTTCTTTGGTAGTACCCCTGGTTGGGAAGATTTGGGTACCCCTCCACCCTTGGCCTCCCCTCTCCTGGATTCAGTGGTCTGGGCTCAGGGAATTGGGGAAAGAAGGATGGATGGTTTTGGGGCTGAAAGTCGGGAGGATATCTGGGGAAAAAGTTCTGCCCAGGGTTTGGTAAATTTCTGCCCTCCTGTGGGAAGTTTGGAGGGAAGGTCCCTGGGTTAGGTGCTTGGCTGGATCCCCCCCCTTGGGCTGGAGGGGTCCACACATAACCCAGGATGGGTCGATTTCCCTTGTAACGGGGACTTACATAATCAGGAGAGCGAGGGACCCCATTTGTGGGGCTGCCTCCCTGGCTCCCTGTCTGTGACTGGCCCGAGGACCTTCTGGGCCTAGCATTATTAGGTGCAGGTAGGTTTTTAGGCCCCCCCATCTCCAAATCCAAAACGGGGGTGACCTTTACCTCTGCCACCTTGGCAGCAGCAGGGGTGCTGTTGGCTTTGGGGTTTTTCTGGGCATTACTTTTGCTATCTACCGGTTTCTGCACCTCATAGATCCGGGTAGCCTGTTCAATGACCCAGTCTAAAGATCTTTTCTCATGAAAATCCCTCACAAGCTGGGTCATGATATATTTGGGCAAGGCATGGAAAAACGTATTTATAAACTCTCTACTATCTGTGCGCACCCTTCTTGTGGTCTGTGCAAAAGCACGCTTTAACTCCTGCACAAATTCTTGTGGGGCCTGATCCTCCCCACATTGCAAATTGTAGGCTGCCTTGCGAGCCTCTTGAGGATTTCTGTGAACAGAAAAATGTTTCAGGATGGCCGCCTTATAGGTGGACCATCTTAAATGATTTTGGTCCTCCAGCCCCGCAAAGAAACTGGAGTATTCCGGGGAGAAGGTCCACTTTACATATTGAATGCAGCTTTGGCTGTCCTTCAAATGGAAAGTCTCCATCATTTGTTCAAACAACTCTAAGTGCTCCCAAACAGAATACTTAGCGTTCTTATGGTAAGGCGTGATGACGCTCCTGATCGTCTTAATCTGCTTTAAGGGGTCCTTAAGCAAGGCCCTTTTTGCCTTATTGGCCTTTTTGGTTCGGGTAACCCTTGTCCATTCTTCCTCGGACTCAGAGGCACTGCTCCCAGAGGTTCCCGTCTGTTCTTCCAGGTTTTCCCGGATTCTGCGAGCCTGGGAATGGCTGGCAGAATGTGGGGACCTGGTCTCCTGTGTCCTGCGCAGTTCAGAGGAGTCTTCAGATTCCTCCTTGCTGCCAGGATTTGATGGGTACCCCCTCCACTGACCTAACTGGGCAGAGGTTTTCAGGATGCCCTTAATGGGCCTACTCTCCCGGGGTTCCCCATTGAACTGTACTGTACTTGGGTGCCCATACCCGGATGCCCACCCCTCCATTCCTGAGTGGTACTGGCCTATGAGCCCCATACTCTTAGCTGGATAGTAATCTGCCATCCCTGTGGCCCTGTGCTCATGTGCGCCAGGGGACATGGGGGTGGCAGAGTCCAGGGACCGAGAGGTATGAGGGCCTCTGGTACTAGGGCTCCTGAGGTTATGCTCCGGAGTTTCCATTTCCCAGCGAACCTCATCTCTATCCGCCCCTGCTCCCTGTTGCAATGCAAGAGCCTGCATTTGTGCCTTCAGTTACTCAGTTAAGGCCTTACTAGACTCTATCAGTCTCTCCTGCATCGCTACCTGTTGTTGGAGCCTATCATTGTGTTGACAGAGGGCCTCATTTTCCCTCTGTGCTTCCTGGTTGGTCCTGGAGAACTGGGCCAGTCTTTGCTGCAGGAGGTTTACCTCCTGGGCAATGTCCCTATTGGCCTGCTCCTTTCTTGCTAGAGCATCTTCCACCCTTCTGGTGTGCTCTACCAAGTTCTGGTTTTCTTTTTGGAGATCACCCAGCCCCTGGAGGGCCAGGTGATTTTCTTCAATTTCCTTTTTTAAGTGGCAGACTTCCTGGCCTATGGCGTCTCTTTCCTGACTAAGAGCCTGCATCTGCGCCGCCAGGTCGTCCCTTTGCCTTTGGAAGGCGCCGGCTTTCTGGCGCTCCTGATCAAACTCTGCCTGGGTATCTAGGTCTTTCAAAATTAGTTTGTTGCTCTCCTCTTTCTCTCTGTCTAGTTGGATTTGCAGGGTGGCTACCTGCTCTGTGCATGCCCTGTTGAAATTGATCTGTTGCTCCAGCTTTTTCTGGTTCTGCAGTAAGGAGTCCAAACTGTCTTGGTGCTCCTTCTGCAGGGCCAGAAATCGGGTATCCTGGTCTGTCTTTTCCTGTTGTAGGATGCCCATATCCTCTTTTATTTTAATGATATATTGCCTACTATTATTTTCTGCCTCCTGGCTCCTCTGCAGCCTCTGCTCAGAAGAGTCCAGATCAGATTGGGCCTTCTGTAATGCCATCTGTTGCCTATTTGCCAGATTTTGGCTTTCAGCACATCTATCCTGCATGTCTCCCATATATAGGTACAGGTATGCTGCTATCCTGGCAATCTTATTGTGTTCCTCTTTGGCTTTAGGAGCCATATATAGTTCACTCAGGGCCACATGTAAGGGACCCTGATCTCTATATATATCTGACCCTGTTTCAGTGACCTGTTGTGTGATGGCCTGCAACCACACATCCTGGCCCTGTTCGGTCCATTCACCTCTCACAAATAGCTTATGCAAGAGGTGCTCTCTGGCTATTTTCATGTCTACTAAGGTCGTCATTCTAGAGATTGGTCTCTGTCCTGACTTACAGAAGTTTGTATTTTTTTTTTTTTTTTTTTGCAGAACAGAACTTTTCTTGGAGTGTCCCTTTTGAGGAATGCTTCACAGCGTAATGCAGCGTGGTGATCCGACCGGATGTATGTATCCCGTCAGTTAGCACACTGTATTAAGCTGCACAAGTGGTAAATCTAACCCAACATCCCGGACGAGCCCCCAATTTGTAAGGGGATTCAATTCAACACTACAGCTAAGTCAGCGCCTAGTCTATAATACTGAATGAAAACCCTTATTGATATATCTTTAGGTCCAGTTCATGCGTTCTGGATGACTACCCCTATATAACACCCCTCTCTTGGAATCCCCCTGACCCCACTGAGCCAAGAAGTAGTTCTGTTTTGCAAGTTTAAAAGGTTTATTTGATAATTTAACAATAGATATATAGATGACACTTTATAATAAATTAATAATTGAATAGCACACTTAATCTGATATGATAAAGATCAACAACGGAGAATCTGGCACTAGCACACTTCTTATAATCACTAATGAGTTGACATGAAATGGATAAGGTAGCACACTGGTAAATAGGAACAAAAGAAGAAGGTGGTACAAAATGCTTTATAGAGTTCAAATGGATGCAAGGTTGAATGAATGAAATGCAGTATAGAAATACTCAATATGATTTCAACAAAACAATGTAATCACTTTTCTCTGGCAATTCCCTCCCCCCCCCCTTTGATGCAAGGCAAGGAAATGGAAGGAAACACACAGTTCTCAGAAATGCAATCAAATGTGATTCAGTTCAATCCCAGCAAGCTTACAGAAAACAGATAGGAGTTTTGAAAACACAGGCCCAAATGCTTTGATATGTGCTAGCAATGGATGAGAAATATGCTGGAAATGCTTTTTAATTCCCTTTCAGAGGTTCAGGGTGAGTGGTATCTAGTTAATATTAGTCCAGACTCACACTAGCAATGATGCAGGGATAGTTAGCAGGTTAAACGAAATTCTGGCAAATGGAAGGCGAGCAGCAGCAGTTTTTACATGTGAAGAAATTTGCAAATCGCGGTAAAATTCGCGGATGCGTGTTCCGCGATTGCGGTAAAACTATAAAGGGTAGGAATGCGGTTCTAGGTGCGATACAAAGCTAAGATTCTAAGCTTTCAAATAAAAGTTATTGCAAGTCTCTAGCACAAACGGTTGCGGAGATATGAGCAATTTTGTGAAGGTCGTTTTTCAGATTTGAAATTTTAAAGTTCAAAAAGACAAGTGCAGCTTGCGACTAGAAATGACAAGTGACAGCTTTACAAATGACAGGTGACAGTTAGGAGACAGTTCTACTTAGATTAAGCTAGATTGAATTATATTATTTTAACTAGGAGATTGGTTCTGCACAGTTTTCTAGGTACTCACACTATACTCTTGAGTGAAATGGGCCTCGCCATGGATCTGGTCAGGGTTTTGGACTGGGCTCTGCACTTCACAGTGATCTGGGTCAGCTCTCTCTGCTGGTCTGGGTCTCTCTGGGTACAGCACTGCTTTCTCTCTGGTCTGGTTTCTTAGTTCTGGATAGATTGAAGTCTCTAGTTTGGCTTTCTGGAGGTTGATGGAGGTAAGTATGGATTTTTCCGGCAGAGCGTCCCGCTGCAGATGGATTTGGAAAGTCTCTATCTGTCCTGTCTGTCTGCTTTTATGTGTTTAGAATGTGGGTGTGTTCTAGCATCACTGACCCTACCTCTCTCTCAGCTTCTAATTGGTCAAACTTCCATTTATCATTTGATTGGGGAATGAACTGTGAGTCAGAGTGATGTCATTTTACAGCCTGCAGAAAGTCCACTCCTCCTGTCAACTTACACACAAATCTAGATTTGAAACAAATACATATTTGCAGAGGTACATATTGTTTTAAAATCATATGCACCCATCATGCATTACAGGAGGTATACCCTGTTCAAACTCTGCTCTTCCTGGGAGCTTGCATTCAGAACTGGCACATATTTCACTTTTTAACTGATTTTGCAATTTCTGACATTGACCCAACTTTACATACAAGTGTGCAGGGAGTACGGACATTAACTGATGAAGTTTCAGATTTTTAACATGCATACATTTAGAGTTATATCCACTTTTCCGCTGACACCCCCCTGAACATGCCACCGGGTCGAAAAACCTCTTAAAATGTGGGCAGAAAAATCACAAGAATTATGGTGTCATTTATAAAATTTTCACATGTCCGCTCTATGAGTTATTCATCTTTTTAAAGTTATGTTCTGGCTCCAAAGGGGTGTAGTTTACCCTCAGCAAAAGGTTGAATTTCTGGTTCTTCCAGTTCTGCCAAGCCAGCTTGCTCTCACAGGCAGTGCTCCTCCCAGCTCCTGCCAAGAGGAAGCTACATTTTACGACTGCGTAATAAAAACCTTTGCCTGAGTGAAGAGGGCTTTGTTCACTCTCCTGCAGAGCACAGCTAATTCAATTATCAGATAGATGGCATATCCTTAGTGTGGGCAGCAAAAGGAAGGTTGGCCTGGGAACACAGTGGTGACTCAAGTTTCACTGCTGATGGGGGTAGTTGCCAGGCAGAATCAAGTTCCTTAAGCCAGACTTTCAGCTACTGTCATGTTATTTGTTGCTTTTTAAATTAACTTGCAATTTTACACATGCAGCTAGAATGCTGATTCTAAGTGCAAAACTATGACATTTAAACAATTGCAACCTATGTGACACTCAAAGTAGGTCACTCAGTCAATTTAAACATATGGATTTTTTTTTTTAGTGTCTTTCAATCCAGTGCAACTTAAACTGCTGAAATCCACAGCGCAGCCAGTCTTGTTATAAGCATTGTTCTGGGCTCTTCATTTCCCAGATTTTGTAGGCACACAAAACTCCATTCTGCCAAATGTCTGCTGGTGTTCAGTAAATATTTTGCACATATTGCAATGTTTGAAAATAGGCATTTTGACTTGCCTTCAGGGAAACAGAGTGGTTTTAAAACGCCGGCTTTTGGATAGTGGTGAGTACTGGTACTGCACCCATTTTTGGGATTTAAGAAATGAATTCCCCACAATTCTAGGTTGCATTTGGCAATCAGCATTGCCATTCCCAATGGTTTCAGACTACTGTGCGGGTAGTCCAATGGTGGTTTTAGGCAGTGTCCTTCTGTGCCCATAACATCGGCAAAAATGAGTGGCAGCCTATTCTTCATGCATTTCCCTGTGCATTTTCTGGGAAGCTCTGGCCATCATGATGTTTTCCATGTCAGTACTGCACAGTTTTGAGGTATGGCTCGGATGCATGGGTAAATACATCCCACACTGCGGAACAGACCAGAAGAGGGTTTGAAAGTCCATATAAGGAACCTAATAAAACACCAGACCAGAGCCTAAAAGCCCATGGAAGGAGCAGTGGAAGAGACCAAAAAGGTTCATAAAGTTCATGGGAAGAGCATGGAAACCCATCAGATCAGTATCTGAAAGACAAAGTGAGGAGCAACGGACGAGGCCAAGACAGGGTGTGGCAGCATAGGGGCAGAACAGAGGAAAGAACAGTCAGGGTCTGAATGTCCATAGGAGGAGCAATGCAACATATCAGATCAGTATCTGAAAGGCAAGGTGAGGAGCAAAGGAAGAGATCAGACAGGGTCTGACCATCTAGAGAAGGAACTATGAAACAGTTCAGAAAAGGGTTTAAAAGTCCTGTAAGGAACCTAGGAAGACACCAGACCAGAGCCTAACATGCCATGGGACGAGCAGGGGAACACATCAGATCAGTATCTAAAGAACAAGGTGAGGTACAAAGGAAGAGATCAGACATGGTCTGACTCTCTAGAGAAGGGACTGTGAAACAGTCCAGAGCAGGGTTTATTAGTCCATGTGAGGCACCTAGGAAGACACCAGGCCATGGCGGGAGCAGTGGAAGAGACCAAATGGGGTCTTACAGTCCCTGGGAAGAGCAGGGGAACACATCAGATGAGTATCTGAAAGGCAAGGTGAGGAGCAGACGATGAGACCAAGACAGGGTATGGCAGCCCAGGGGCGGACCAGAGGAAAGAACAGACATGACAGAAGGCAGGGCAAGAAAGGACTGCGAAACAGACCAGAACAGGGGTTTGAAGTCCATGCAAGGAACCTATTTATTTTATTTATTTATCTATTGCGCATTTGTAAGGGACTTATACATCACATGAATTGTGTTTCAAAACGTCCACAGGGCAACAGGGAGGGGATATGGGGATGAAGAACAAATACAACAGTGAAGATAGAGGCAGACCTATTAGGCCTTGTGAGCATTCAGAATGTGCAAGTGCAGGGTGAGAGAGGGTTGAGGGAGTGGGGTTTGGGGGGAACCTAGAAAGACACTAGATCAGAATCTAACAGGTCTTAGGCAGAGCAGTGGAAGAGACCACCCGGAGTCTTACAGTCCATGGAAGTAGCATTGGAACACATCAGATCAGTATCTGAAAGACAAGGTGAGGAGCAGACAATGAGAGCAAGAGAGGTTGTGGCAGCATAGGCGCAGAAAAAAGGAAGAGAACACACAGAGTCTGAATGACCATGAGAGGAGCAATGGAACCTATCAGGTCAGTATCTGAAAAACAAGGTGAGGCACAAAGGAAGAGATCAGACAGGGTCTGACCATCTAGAGAAGGGACTATGAAACAGTTCAGAGCAGGGTTTAAAAATCCATGTGAGGAACCTAGGAAGACATCAGACCAGAGCCTAACATGCCCTGGGAGGACCAGTGGAAGAGACCAAACAGGCTCTTACAATCCATGGGAAGAGCAGAGGAGCACATCAGATCAGTATCTGAAAAACAAGGTGAGGAGCAATGGACGAGACCAAGTGTTAAACATAGCGCTGCGTGAGTGCTGTGTACCTGATCTTCCTGGTGAGTGATGTGGAGAGTCAGCCAGTCTCTCGACGTATACTGAGGCAAAGTACTAGCAACGAGGCAGGGTACCAACCCAACACCCTCATGGTTGACTCAAACAGTTTGTCGCTGGACTGGCTGCAATCGCCACGGGATGGCACTTCTCTGATTTGCGTGAAGTCAGAACAGTGCAAGCAGAGAAGGCCTCAAGATGGTCCAACTGTAAGCTCAGATGTAGAATGAAGATCCGAGAGGCTGAGATACACAGATTCCAGGAGACAGCATGATGAGGTTCCACAATGGTGCAATGAACTGGTTCCAGAAGGCAGGGTACCAAGCAATGACAGAAGGCAGGGCAATGACAAGAAGCAAGCTAACAAGGTGAAGCCAGAGGTAGTCAGGAGATGTAGCCCGGGAAACCAGAGAAGGAAGCGGAGAACCCCACAAAGAGAGAGAGGGAACCAGAGAGCAAGGACCCAACCCAGGCCCAGGGCAGGTATCCCAAAAAAGATCTACGGAAGACACAGGGATCGACCTGCCAAAGAACAGGCCAACCAAGAGGCAAGGAAAAGAAAACAAGGCAGGAGCAGGGAACGCGATCAGGGTACTGACCGCATTGAGACGCTGTGTGTTCTCACAAGCAGAACCCAGATAAAGGCTTGGGTCCAAAATGAACCCTGGTTGCCAAGCGGACTGCGCATGCATGGAGAGTTGGGCATGGATGCCCGTGCATGCACAGACCCATGATCATGGCTGCGCCCAAGTAGCAGACCGAATGGGCCCGTGAGAGGCGCCGCCGGGGGTAAAGCCGCCATGTCGGGATCCACCAGAACCAACGACCCCACCGCCAAGACCCGGTGAGTGGTGTGACACCAAGACAGAGTATGGCAGACATGGACTGCCCATCTTGAGAAGGGAATGTGAAACAGAAACGAGTAGGGTTTAAAAGTCCATGTGAGAACCTAGGAAGACAACAGACCAGAGTCTAACAGGCCCTGGAAGGAGCAGTGGAAGAGGCCAAAAAGGTTCATACAGTTCATGGGAAGCGCAGGGGAACATGTTGGCTCAGTATCTGAAAAACAAGGTGAGGAGCAAAAGAAAAAAACAGAAGGCGGTCTGGCAGCCCGGGGGAAAGCAAAGGAAGACACCAGAACATGGTGTCGCAGTGAAAAATACCAAAACAGGGTGTGACACCACAAATGAGGAGCAGAGAAAAATTCCAAAACAGGATCTCACCAGGAAGGAGACTAGAACAGGACCTGTGGGTGCCAGAGAGAAGCTTAAGGTGTGTTTTTATCGCAGTGTCTCTTGGGAATGTGTTCACACAGGAAAGAGTGCTCACTAAATTCCACGCTGCATAAACGTCGACATGAAAGAAGGATGTTGCATGCAGAATGGGGAGGTCCTCACACGAGTGCATGCAGCGTCAAAGGCGTGCAGGGAAACATTGTGTGCATGCAGCACTCGTTCCTGAACGAGAAAGGAGTACGGGGCAAAGGGGAGAGGGGGGGAGGGGGTGGTGAGATAGGGTTGGAGTAGGGATGGGTACCAAGAGGCATCAACATTTTAAAAGACAAACCAGGATGCTGGGCACCAAAAGATCCCCAACCACAAGAGAAGGAAAGGAAGAGGGGAGATCACATCTGTGGTTCGAGTGGCATTGAAGGAGCCGAGGAAGGGTTGCAAACATGAAGGGGTCTGGGGGCTCCCTCCCTGATTAGAAAAGAAAAGGTAAGATGCGAAATAAGGGAAGGCATCATTAGAGAGAAAGGCCCGAACGTGAAGGATGCAGTGGCATGTATGCAATGGCATTCAGACAGAGGGAAAAGTATTACAAGATGCAGGAAGCAGGTGGGCAAATAACAGAGAATGAAAACCAGCACAGAGAAGTGACTGGAAAATGCTCATTCCGCCGCACAAGCGACAGGCAATGCCAGCTCTATTGGAACTTTAGTTAAAACAGAGTTACGATGATCTGACAGCTCCCCACCCCCCAACAAAAAGAAGTATGGCATTTGGGAGTGCAGGGGTCAGGGGGGGGCGGGGCAGTGAGGTCAATCTTAACTCAGATTCCCTCTGTAGATGTCACCCATGATATCAATTTGTATATCATGTTTGATCCACGCTGTGATGTCATGCACGCGATCATGAGCAGAGCAACAGGGGGGCTCCGAAGTCAACTGGGCAAAAAGACCCTGGCCCATATCTGCTCACTCCCCAAAAAACAGATCCATCATTGTCTTTGGCCAAGGCCACTGCCAACAGCCCCCCAATTAGTCCAAAGTCACCCAATGGGCATTGCTGTGGCCATGGCCACACCCCCTTCATTGGTAAATAATCAAACACCTCTGGCCAACTACGTTGCACCAAAATAGCATGGGCTCATGGCTATGAGCTTTGTCCATGGCCAGCGATCCATATGCCCTCTTCCTCCCCAGCCCCTTTCATTTATATTGTAGTTTCCCCAGAAAAAGTCCTACTGAAACATATCGTGACCGCCTCAGTGCCACCTTCTATTACCACTGTGGGCGTGCGCATCCTAAAGGAGGCCTTGCCTCATTTGCACAGGGGCGTGCCTCATTCAAATAAGGGAATTTCAGTAGCCCATGCACATGCTTTATATTAACAAATCATGAACACCACAGGGAGCCAATTGGAAGGTGGGAATGGGCGGGGGGATTGGGGGAGAGAGAGGTCAGTGCATCAGAGGCACACACCGGTTACCTCCCTTCTGCGATGCATGTCTCTAGGCATACCAGGCCGCCAGCAACATCCCACGTCCTCAGTCCCCATAGGTCGCTCCACTGTTGCCAACGCGAGCAAAACATGCGTGGAGGCCAATTTAAAAATACATCCCTGAAGGTAGAGCTGGAAAGGCCTGCATCAAAAATGGAATGTTTTGGTTAATGTTGAGGTTTTCAAATTAATTCGAAAGGACAGTGGAAAAATGGTAAGCACTTTTTTTGGCACATTCAGTTTCAGTTGGTGCAGTTTTGTATCCCTGGAGCACGTGATCAGCATATTATAAGGGTTGGGAAGAACACATTCGGCGCAACCTAAGGAAAGGGCTTACGTTCGGGCAGCAGCTGTGTTGTACATTGGGCATAATAGAGAATATTGTCCTACTGCAGATTCCAATGGTTGTCGCACTTGTTTTGTTCACTGACGGTTATTCCTGCGTTCAACTGACCCTATGTGCGATGCACATTGTGCATGCATGCCCTGTGGTGGGGGGAGGGGGAGGAGGGTTAGGGGTTCACCGAGCTGCATGAACAACAAGGGCGGGGTGCTCCCCACCTCCTTCCAGACGGCGCTGCGCCACATGCCAAGCCCGCGGTTTCCCGCCTCCGTTTCTCACACATACTGGAGTCCTTCCGAACATGACCATTGCACTGGTGTTGATACAATGGCTGCAGCAGCAGGGAGAGAATGTATGGGCCTCTCGTCCTTACAAAGAGTTGACAGCTCCCTGGGCCCCTGTGCCTCCCTCTCCCCCTCCCGCACACCCCCCCCCACCTCCTCCCAGCCCCGAATACACGCCAGACCTGGTTATTTATCGTATTAAACTCACGTCAGCTGGTCCAGGCGTCAGGGGAAGGGTCTGCCTTCTATTAGGGCTCTGTAAAGGGGGTGACCTTCCAGGAGCCGCTGCTATTGGGGCGTAAAACTCTTACGACGATGTAATTGTTTTTCCATCATGGAGGAGAGGGCAGAATGGAAGAACTCGCCAAAATGTCGATTAAATATATACTACCTGTAAGTCTGTAAATCTGCTCTGGCCTTGAAATAAGCGCCTGATATTGCGACTGGCCGCCAGGCCTGTGAAGGCACACACACCCAACAATGCATGTATTATCCAATAGACCAAGTGATGAGGACGTTCCCCTTCTGGGGAAAAAAGTTCTGAGATAAATTGCAAGTATAACAAGCTTTATATAAGAAGGATAGCTAGCAAAGAACTTTGCTGCCCGAGGGCGCTCTGCCAAACAATACACAGGCAGGACATTATGAGTGCAAGATGCGTCACTAGTGAGGTCAGACTATAGGGACAACATTCGACAATACAATTGGAGAAATGGAATGATACATTATGCTTCTATAAGGGCTGACCACGTTGTATTGGCTGCTGCTCGGTTGTCGCTCCATTGACACGTGGGTCAGCTGGGCTCATCTTCGGGGTGAAGGTCAGGGTACGACAAGACACATTTCTATCCATCTAAACTAAACAACAGGAACTTATAATGAGAGAGTAATGGTACACATAACATCTTACACTAAAATAGGGTTGCTTGGGTACATGAGCTAGTTTATAGGCATTCCAACCTTTACCCTCAGAAATGCTTTTGATACCTCATGCCTCACACCCAAGTGCCCGCCTCAAGGTTTGATCTCCCATCTATTTTACTGATACTTGAGGGCTTGTGTGAACTTGAGAAAATATACTGCTTTGCAGGTTTAGAATTTAAGTTGGGGTTCTGGTGTGGTCAGGTTGAGGCCAGGTCAGATAGGTATCTGTAGGAAAGAGAGTCGGAGGATCAGTGTTAGTTGGCTGTGGTCTGGCTGGATGGGGCTCGAGGGGGCACAGACAGTTTAGTGGAGATGGATGGGTTCTGGTGCAGAGGCCTGCTCTGCTCTCACCCTCTGCAGAATGGGCACTGTGAGGATATGATGTTATGCTGTTTGCAACAAATGAATCGCTGGGCTTCTGTGGGAACAGGGCTTGAGCAAAGCTGGCAGGACAGGAGGGGGTGGCGGGGCTCTGGGCTGTCTGTGCAGCTGCTGGGGATGGGAGAGCTGCTCTTTGCAGGGGGGATGATTTCTGGGCCTAGTAAAATATGGCATCTATCGCGGTACAAGATGGAGTCTTAAGGCAATTGTATGGGTTGTGTTATGTGTGCATGTGTCTATGTTACATCGCATTGCAGGGCACTTCTACGTGATATGTTAGTTCGGGAATGGTGAGGGAGTGGGAATAGACCACCCCCTTCCCAACATTCCCCCTTTCATTACACCTAAAGTAACAAATACCCCCACCTTACTTCTGTGTTCTTCTGTCTTTTTAACTGCTTCATCCCAGGCAGAAGAACCTTTTATGGGCATCCATGTTCTACAAACGTTTCTCAAACTCTCCCCATGTCTAGCATATTCTTCAGGACGGCAGGTCATGTAAATAAAATCTCCATCCCCATCCAGATCTACCCACACCTCCTTATAATTCTCAAGATTTAATGGTTTCTTAATTGTTGTGTTATACAAGTTGTCTACTTCATCCCCTGTATTGTATATTATGACCATACGATATTTGGGCTCATTGTTTTCACAAGTTTGCACCTGGGCCTCTTTAGTGTTTATCTTTTTTATTTTGGTTACACTCTGGTTGCTGATTGTCACCATCATCATTGCACTGTTGGGCACTGCTTTTGAGCAACACCTCAACCCTAATTGGCACAGACAGAAAAATAGCAGGAACAAGATGATAATGGGAGCTAGCATCTCGACAGCCAATCCAAGCCACAAAGGTACCCAAGTGAATGCTATGGTGAACCAGCTGTCATACTCGATACCACCTTCTTTCTTCATTCTTACTCCAAGCTCATGCACTGCTGCTATGACGTGTGATAATGTCCCATTTTCAGCGTCCATAGAAGGTACGGACTTGCAGCAGGAACTGCCTATTTTCTTGCACACACCTCCTTCCATTGCGGTCAGAAGGTCCAGAACATTGCGATTTTGCATTGTCATTAGTCGGAGGGCTCTGAGTTCTACCTTGATGACATTAAATCCCTCTTCAGTGTCGTTGGTCAGCTGAATGAGCTCCCATCTCACGATCTGGAGCCATTTGGCATTTGCTCTTGTCTGGATGCTTGGCACAAGTGATGCAAAGAATGTCTCTGCAGAGCTGAACAGTTTGTATTGATCTGGTATTTGTGCAAGGAGGCCAGAGGATTCCTGGGATATGTAGTCTGAGTGTCCCTTTCTTTGCTTAAAGCTGCCAGGTTTTTCTTCTTCAGTGAATATTTGATAGATGGGGTTTGCTCTAATGTTGAACATGGTGCCCAGATTTCGTTGTGATGTACCGCTCCCCCCTTTACATGCTCTTCAGTTTTCATCAACAGTGCCAAATGTAGCGTTGTCAGGGTACAGTAGCCTCTCCAGTATGGCGTGAGATGCATGTATGCCTGATTGCCACATACCCAATAAAGGTCCATTAAAGCAGCTGTGCCCTTTCAAAGATTAGGAACGGCAAGTGTCTTGTTGCAGTATCTGTTGGACCCCATAGGAGTCTTTCCTTCACCATAGAAGCATAGTTCATAGCTGTCCTCTTGTCTGACCTTGATGGGTTTCTCGAAGGCTGTGACCCATGTCAGTTTCGAGATGTGTTTTGTCCATGTTTGAGCACAGGTTTGACCCATCCAGTTTAGTAGATGATCTGACCATTCCCGTAATGCTTCTGCCTTGCACATGTAAGTTGACTGGAGTCTCTTGTTGTTGGCAAAATCTGTGCCTTCTATTGCCAGAACTGGGTCTTTCAGACAATCTGGATCTTTGCAAATGTTTTTGTCCGGCGGCTGAAGTTTTAATGTTACTGTGCGTGCCTGAAATGAACTCTTAATGCGACAAAGGGCCTGATGAAGGAGACATTGGGCTCCAACTATAGGGACCTCTTGAGGTACTGGAATTTTTGGTGTACCAGAGGCATGGGGAATTAAGCAACACACATAACAACTACTATTAGTTGTTTTTTAACCGGTTGAACTTATGTCAGAATACCAGCTATTAGATTGGGTGGGGTGGAGAAGATCATTAATAGTATCTAATCCTAACCCATGATAGGCATTGTATTGGTGCTTATTAGCCTTTCTTTTCCTTGGTCAATAATGTAAAAGGGATCGCCTCCCGTTCGTGAAGACTTTACACATATCGTTAACACTACAGAGTGACCATTGAACATTTGCATATAGTTCACTGTACATGGGAAACATTTCGACATTGGCATCAGTATTACTTTCGGTTGCTTCTTGTTGGTGCATTTCTGGGGTAATGTAATACGAAAGTCTTGCATTAGACAGTGGGGTTTGGGGTACATACTTGAGTTCACTAGAAGATGAGGTAGCGTCAAAAGTAGATTGTGGGGAATGTAGTGAAATTGTAAACATAGACTTTATTGGTAGTATGTAATTTGTCTCTTGCGATTGGCTGATATTGTCATTATTCATGTGCAATTCTGAAACAGGGCACAGTATGGTAACATTTTTGTGCAGCGTTGTTAGATTATGGGGTACCTTGTTAACATTTCTCCATATTATCCCCACCCCACCTGCTTTTATATGGACACCCCAGATAAAAGAATCTGCCCAAAACGCATTTAATATTAGAATCATCAAAGTAAACAGTAAGGCAATGAAGTTCAGTGCACATTGAGATGTATACGAAGGCATGCGGTTACTTCTATCTCTATTGCTAATTAGCTCAGTCTCTGTATATGCTGTTGGCTCCATCATCACAACACCTAAGAAATAAATAAAAAATGGGATGGGGTTAATATATACAAAGATGGGACAAGTCGGAGGTATAGTAAACTTGTGAGTGAGGTACAGTCAACAGTGAAGATGTGAGAGAAAGATAGGAGCGGGCAGTACTACGCTATTCAATTTACCAACTACTTCTCTTTCATTATTTCATTTTTAGCATTATTGGAAGAGAGTGAGAGTGAAAATGAGAGATGATAGGACAGTGTGAAAGAAGAAGAGTATTGAACGCGAGAAAACATCATTGTATACATACACATTTTCTTCAATTTTTTTATGCTGTTTATATTCTGTTATATGTACACCCAGTTATGTCTTCCTCATTTGTTTTAGGGCATTGCAACGTTTGTTTGCTGTTCACTCATTGTTTCAGACACCACACTGTTGTGTGCCTTTCTTATGTCGAATAGATGAATCCAGTAGCGCAGTCCCTTAACTTTTACTGCCAAAGGCGTACAATAGATTACCTCATAGGAACCATGAAACCTTGAAGAGTTCCATTTGCGCATGAAACATCTTACATACACTAATTGGCCAGGCATTATTGGTTGTTCTGGGCTGTCTACCATGGTAGTGTTTGTATCTCTTTCATTTTCCCCGGTGAATGGGGGACCCATTTGCTTTGCTATGCTCCTGACAGCTCATGTTACTTGGGTAAGGTATTCTTTGAACTCCTCTCCTAATACTCTCTGCACTGGTGACAAAGGCATTTGCATGCGTTGACCAGTTACTATTTCATGGAGGGACATATGGTGGTCCTTACTTGGTTGCGTTTGGAGTTGAAACAGGGCTAACAGCAAGCAATAGACCCAATTCTTCTTACGTGAGTGACACAGTTTAGATCGTCTACTTTTCAATAAGACGTTTATTTTCTCGACTACCCAGTTCACTTGCCGGTGGTAAATGGGGCACATTTTGTGTTTTATTCCCAGTAACAAGGTGACTTCTTTGAATAAATCATTTACGAAGTGTGTTCTGTTGTCACAGCGTATTACATCACATATTCCCCATCAAGGAAATACTTCCCTAACAAGGAATTTTGCAGCGCACTTCGTGTCTGGATGAGCGCATGGTCCTGCTTCTACCCACCTTGAAAAGGGACATACTACCACAATCAAGTATCTTGCTCCGTAACATCTCTCTCCCATGTCTGCAAAATCAATGTGCAGTTCACAGAAGGGCCCTACGGAGTAGGGCAGGGTTCCTTTCAGTGTTACCATAGTCTTTCCTGAATTGTACGTTTGGCATGTCGTGAATTCTATGACCATTTTGTTAAGATGTTCCTGAAGGTTTGGGATAAACCAGTCCTCCTGGAGATCAGCGGCAATGTGTTGTTTGGATGTATGTGCTGGGAAGTGCAATTGCTTGAAGGCCACTATTAGTAATTCAAAGGGCATTACAACTTTGCCTGTGTTATTTTGTCTCCACAGTAAGTTTGTTGGTGACTGTGTGCACCTCCTTTTAGTTCATAGCTCTTGTTCTCTGGGCAGTGCTTTCTTTTGTAGTTCAATTATATGGTCTATTGGTAGGAGCTATAACTTTCCTTTTTGGGCATTTCTTGTTTAGTTATCAGTAAACATTCTGTGATAGGCGCTAGTGAGAGGTATGCTGCCTCTTTGGCGGCTGTGTCTGCTGCTGTGTTTCCTAATAATATTTTGTCACTATTGTGTGGGCTTGGCATTTCACCAGGGATACTACAGAAGGTTGGGCAAGTGCTTTGATCAATTTGTTTAGCAACTCTGCATGTTGTACTGGGGACCCATCTGCCCTCCTAAATCCCCTTCTTCTCCACCTGAACAATCCGGCATGTACAGTGGTGGTCACATAGGCTGGATCAGAATAAATTGTCACTGCATATCCTTTTGCTGCATGTAATGCTTCAATGAGGGCCAGTAGCTCTGTGACTTGGGCAGAGAAATGCATTGGAAATCGTTTCTTCACCAGCACTTCGTACTCCATTTCTTCCAACCTCACTACTGCTGCCAAAACATGTTTTTCTCCTGTTTCTGCACAAATGGACAATGAGCCGTCTACAAAGTACACTTCTCCTTCATCTAACATGTTTCCTCTAGCTTTGGTATGTCATCTCCTTCGCCCTCATATGTTGGGCAGTCGTGTTATTGCAAGTCTTGTACTGTGCATGGTTCAGTAATGAAGGTGGCTGGGTTTACTGTTTTGCAATGCCCTACGTGGGCATTAGGAATGGAAACAATTATCTCATATGCTGATGCTCTCTGGGTAGCGAGGGTGGATTTGGACCTTTCGAGGATGACAAACAGGGAGTGCTCCACATATAGAGTGACAGATGAACTCATGACAATGGTGGAGCTTTTTTCTATTGCGAAGGCAGCAGCTGCAAGGGCTTGTTCGCATGTGAAATGGCCCTGCATTACTGAATCAAGAGTGCCACTGTAATAAGCCAGTGGTTTGTGACCCAGAGATTTTTTCTGTTTTAACACTGCTGTCATTTGTGTCCCATTGGAATGTGAGAATAAATAAAATTCCCAATCATAGTCAGGGTTGCTAAAACTGGTGCGGTGCTTATTAATTCTTTGAGATTTTCAAAAGCCGTTTGCATTTCTGTTGTCCATTCTATGTGTGTTTTCTCCTTTTATGATATGCTGAGCCCTTCTAAAAGCAGCAATGTATAGGCTGCATAATAAAGTATCCAGGCTCTACAGTAATTGCAGATTCCGAGGAACGTCTGCATGTCCTTTACAGTACAAGGTCTGTCTGAGACATGCACCTCGGCTGCCCTGTCGGGTATTATTCTCTTACCATCTTTGGAATTTAATTGGCAGAAGAACAAGACCTCAGTAAGACAATAACGTAGCTTTTTCTTGTCTACCTTGTACCTCTTGTGGGCAAGCAACTGAAGCAAAGCTATAGAGTCTCTTCTGCAACTTTCTTCACTGTCACTGCAGACCAATAGGTTGTCTACGTATTGAATGATGGTGCTTGGAACTTGAATATTGCCAAGGTCTTCGTGTAAAATCCTGTTGAATATACTGGGACTCTCGCAGCACCCCTGGGGCAATCTACGGTGTTCGTACCTTCTCCCCCCCTAGTGTAAAGGCCGTAAGGTATTGTGAATCTGGGTGAAATGGCACTGAGAAGAAGGCGTCCTTGAGGTCCACCACGGTAAAGTGGGTGGCCTCTTTTGGAATACTGCACAAAATCAATGCAGGATTCGGGAAAAGTGGGAACTCCTTTTGCACTATATCGTTTAGTGGGCGGAGGTCCTGCACCATACGCCACAACCCCCCTGTTGCTTTCTTAATCGGATACACCACCGTATTGCATGGTGAATTTGAGGGGACAATGATGCCTTGTTTTAAGAGGGCCTGTATTGTTTCCTGAATCCCTTCCTCTGCTTCTCGGGATAAGGGGTATTGCTTCACTCTGGGGGGTATGGCTCCAGCTTTCTGGGTTATTTTTAAATGGGTCACGTCTCTCAAAAGCCCTACATCATGTGGGTTAGTGGTCCATAAGTGAGGGGGTATTTGTGGCATTTCTGTTTCGTAGTAGGAGCGTGGTGCGCTGACAACTGCCATGAGGTGGTTCGGCACTTGTACCATTACTTCACATGAGACACTTATTTCCAAGATTATTTCCCCATTTCTGGTCATTGTCAGTGAATAGTTTCTCATCTGTTAAGTCTCTTAATGGTACATTGGGGTCAATGAACAGCACTGTACGCCACTCACAACTTTTCATGACTGTTCCTATGACCACTATTCTCTTCGCTGACACCTTTACTCCCAAGTCTAGGTTCAGTATTGTGCCAGCTACTATCTCAGGTGCCGCTACAGGGCTAAATATAAAATCTGATGGTACTCTCCATTCTTTCCTAGGGTACTGCCTTAGTCAACACCATAATCCCATAAATAAACATGTCAGGGTTCACAGGTACTCCTCTTACCCTTATTTCATTTGCTATTGTATTTATTAAGAGCATTGCTCTAATAGGACACATGCCTGGAGTAGAACAGACGATTCCTCTGTCCGTGAAGGATATCGTCACATTCAACTTACTGAGCAAATCTCACTCTAACAAATTGACAGGTGAGTTCTCATAATGTAGTAAGGGTGTCTGAATTGTTCTCCCCCTATTTTGACATCCAGCTCTTCTGTGAAAGGAACTCTTACTATAGCCCCAGAGAATCTTTGCGTCTCGAGATTTTTGTCTGATAGCGGAAAATCACCTTCACAAACATATGATTTTTCTGCCCCTGAGTCCACCATAAAGATTAACTGTGTGTTCCCTATCTCTGCCCCCACCAGTGGTTCCTCTTCTGGCCTTAAGGTAGTGGATAGAACTGGACACGTAAGTGCTCTCTGTGGGCTGTCCTAATCAGGGTGAGTATCTGTTCCGGGGCAAGAGAAAATATCGTCATTTAGCACACAAGCTCCTTGATAGGGTGCCGGCGCTCCATTTGCAGTCGTGGCAAATGGGTTGTTATACCAATGGGTCATTGGGTTAGGGGCATTCTGTTGTCATTGTAGGGCATGTGGGGAGTGTTGGAGGGTGTTATAACCTGGTATGGGTCTGCTGTTTGGTTGATAATCTTGGTCGTAATTACCTTGGGGAAGGCTGTGTGGGCTACCCGGGTGCGGGTGCCTGTACTGTGGTTGATTGCTATATCCCTGGTTGTACTGATAATTGCCCCCTGGCCTGCTGCAGCATTCCCTTGCAAAATGACCCACCTGCTGCATGACCAACATTGTCTGGGCACATCCCCCTTGGTCCTTGCCCTCCTTATCCCCCTCCTCTTTGTCCCCAGAACCCACCTCGTCCTCTTGCCGGTCTTCCTTGCCACCGGAGTCCCATGTACTGTTGTTCCCCTCCCCACTGAGCCTACCCATTGTCTGCCCACATTGCAGCAATTTTAGCCGGTGCAGCCACTGAGGAACTCCCTTCTTCTCCTGCCAGGTCTGTTGGGGGTGCCGATATTACTGCTGCAACCTTCACCAGTTTACTTTGTACTAGTTTCGCTTCGTCTGCTAATCTCCTCTGTACAATTTCTTTTTCCCTTTCTTTGATCGTCCTACAATGATGTATTATGATGCTCTGTATTTCAGGCTATCCCTTGGCTTCTATCCCAGCTATTTTATCAAGGGCCTTCTGTACCTCCTTCGGGAGGCCTTGTTTGATTATAAAGTAAAATAGGCAGGTGTTTTGACCACACGCCATGCCCGTCTCTGCCCTCCACATTTCCTGCACCCGGATGAATGTACTCCACAGCACCCTCCTCGTCCCCCGTTGTGCACTGCATAATAGATTGTAAATCAGGGGTGTCAGGGAAGGTTCTCCGGAGAGCATCCCATACTCGTGTCCTGACGTTATGCTCCGCCGTGTATATCATTTCCTATTGTTACCCCTGGGCTCCCCGCTTTTACCCACACTGAGCCTGCTTGATCTCCAACTGCGGAAACCAGAAGGCTTTTAATATCCCTGATAGCCAAGGGCACACCTGCAGTATTCTTTTCAAAGGCATAGATCCATTTTCCTGCGCCTCTCATAAGAGGAGGAGGTATTTAAAAAGGTTGTTTTTGCCCATCTTTGCCCAAGGCATATAATGAGGACTCCCTGCTCCCTTGTGTATCAATGGCATTTGCAATTTTGATTTTGTCTTTCCTGTATTTTCCTTCACTGCATTCTTCTTCGCCAAGGCTATCCTCCTCATCCTATTTCTGAGCCTCCCTTCCCATGTCGCGCTCCTCCAGGGGGATGCCCACTGCACCTGCTGTATCTCTCCCTCACCTACTACTCCCACTTCAACTACGTCAAAATCACTCCAGTACTCATCATCCCTGACCAAGGCTACTGTGTTATACCCCACACTTTCTATCTCCCCATCCCTTTCCACTTATACCGCTCGTATGAGTGCATTGTCAATCTGGAATAGAAAGTCTCACATCTTCCATTCACCCTCAGGGACTGGTGATGTTCCCCCCGTTAGTTGGGTTCCCCATCTACTCCTCGTGTTCCCTCGCATACAGCCCGTAACCGAGTCAATTCTGTTTGGGTTGCATTTAACGCTACTGCTAGGTCCTGTGTGTTTGCTCCGGTGTTAACAGGAGCAGTTATGGTGGATGGATCATACAGAGGGGGTGGGGCTGTGCCTGGGGCACTGGCATTAGAGGCCCCAGGTCGATATATTGGATCATCATACCCCTCGGTGGCCCTTGTCAGTAGTGAATATATTTTCCTAATTTCCTCTTTCCCCTTTTCTTCAATAACTTATTTTTCCCCACTTTCTGCCACTACTCCCTCCCTATTTTCTTCCTTTGTGCTTGCTACGGGTGTTTCTTCGAACATCTTCCATAAATCCAATATCTCCCTTCTATTTTGGAGTTGCTTTCCTCTGTATTTTGCAGTCAAATAAGTGGACAAATGCTCTAGAGTCAAAGATCCCTCTTCTGCCCAGGCGTGAGACAACCCCTCCCCCTTTGTTTCGTTCACCCATTGCTCATGGTATTTTTTAATGCGCTCACTGTTTACAAATATGGGACTGAGGAGTGTCTGTCCCCATCTCTCCAGATACTCCTCCTTCTTGTGGCAACCCGCTTCACAACTGACAGACAACACAGCTATTTTACGCCCTTCTCGCTATGCTTTTATGTGTCTTCTAAGGGCACTGGACAAAGCTTCATCTTTTTCTCTCAAGCGTTGTAACATAAATACATAGGACAATAAAAACATATACCATGACATATATTGACATATTCATGGCAACAAAACTTAGAACAGAAAAACAAAAAACAAATATACCCCTTCCCTCTTAGAGCTAACTGCTGCACACGCTTTCTCCCACCGCTCACATCACCCCTCCTGGGCCTACCTCCAAAGTTATAAGAAAAGATGGTAAGAAAATACCCTAAAACAACAACTATTTGTTCTCGAGTCGTCTACTTATATGGGCTCTTACTGTATTATTTCTTCACTTCTTTAACTGCACTGGTTGGGACGGTGGACTACGACATCGTCTTCCACCCCCTTTCGGAGCTAGGTTCCCTTATCTCCTCTATTCCATTTCTTTTACTCCTTTAATCTCAACAAAAACCTAATGGCCATGAAAAAGAAAAAGCACTTTTTTCAAAGGAAAATAGTCACTCATACACACACAGTCATTGCGAGTTCTTCTCAGTCACACTGCTCTATACTCCCCTTAACTTGTTAGCATTGCAATTTATACTCACATGCCCATGTTATTCCAAGAGAACTCTGTTCGCGGCCTATCCACAACCTCTAGGCCTCCCTCTTCTTGCTGCGCCCGGCTCAGGCGAGCAGCCGGGTATTTGCAAAGCCAGAACCCATGAAAAACCTTTTCTTTGTATCATACGTGTTTGTGGGGACTGGTCAGCTGTAGGTGGGGGCGGCCTTACAGGAGAGGCATTGGATCTCGCCAGAGGTACAGTGACTCAAGGACAATCCCGTCATAGGGTCACCAAGTGAAGGTGAAGGCACACACACCCAACAAAGACCAAATGATGAGGATGCTCCCCTTCTGGGGAATAAAGTTCTGAGATAAATTGCAAGTATAGCAGGCTTTATATAAGAATGATAGCTAGCAGAGAACATTATAAGTGCAAGATGCGTCACTAATGACGTACGACTGTAGGGACAACATTCTACAATATAATTGGATAAATTGAATGATACATTATGCTTCTATAAGCGCTGACCACGTTGTATTGGGTGCTGCTTGGGTGTTGCTCCCGCTCCGGTAGCACGTGGGTCAGCTCGGCTCACCTTCACGGTGAAGGTCAGGTCAGGGTATGACAAGATACATTTCTATCTATCTAAACTAAACAACAGGAACAGATAATGAGAGAGTAATGGTAAACATAAAAACTTACAGAAAAATAGGGGTGCTTGGGTCACATGAGCTAGTTTATAGACATTCCAACCCTTACCCTCCGAAATGCTTTTGATACCTCATGCCCCACACCCAGGTGCCTGTTTCAAGGTTTGATCTCCCATCTATCTTACTGATACTTGAGGGCTTGTGTAAACTTGAGAAAATATATTGCTGTGCAGGATTAGAGTTTCACTGGGGGTTCTAGAGTGGTCAGGGTGAGGCCAGATCAGATAGGTATCTGTATGAAAGGGAGTCGGAGGATCAGTGTTAGTTGGCTGGGGTCTGGCTAGGTTGGGGCTGAGGGGGCACAGGCAGTTTAGTGGAGATGGATGGGTTCTGGTGCAGAGGCCTTCTCTGATCTCATGCGCTGCAGAATGTCACTGTGAGGATATGATGTTGTGCTGTTTGCAACAAATGAATCGCCGGGCTTCCGTGGGAACAGGACTTGAGTGGAGCTGGCAGGACAGGAGGGGGTGGCAGTGCTCTAGGCTGTCTGTGCAGGTGCTGGGGATGGGAGAGCTGCTCTTTGCAGGGGGGATGATTGCTGGGCCTAGTAAAAGATGGCATCTATCGTGGTACAAGATGGAGTCTTAGGGCAATTGTATGGGTTGTGTTATGCGTGCATGTGTCTAGGTTATATTGCGTTGCAGGGAACTTCTACATGATATGTTAGCTTGGGAATGGTGAGGGGGTGGGAATAGACCACCCCCTTCCCAACACCTTTACAAGAAATTCTTGCCCCTCTCAGCATTCTGCTGACACAGATGAAAGAATTAACACACGTGTGGTGGCTGTGCCTGTTATTTGAGAATTGTCATTGCATGCTTCTGCCACACATCTATTTCCTGGCTATGCACACTGTGGAGATAAGTAAAGGTGGCTGCAATTGCAACCACCCTGCCAAGCATTTTGGTGCACTGCCTGCAACTGATTTTATCTGATACTGTTGTGTGGCTCTGGGGTTGCAGAATCACAGCAGAGCAGCACTTTTCATCCAGAACTCATCCCCATGGTGGAACTTTCCCTTGTATTATAAATGTGACATAGGACATCATAATCCCTATCATCATTTATCAAATGTTCAACAAACCCACAACCCTGCACCTCCATATACATTTCCTAGGCTGAACTGCTCCCTTATTACCAGTCCGTTACATGGTCCTTAGATTGATCGAGTAATCACCTGATCATTTGGCCGGGATATCTGGACTCATGTCTCTTGCTTAAGGGCTAAGCTCTGGGGAGATACTAACGTCCTTCTCCTGCCTCTGGCCAGCTTTCATCCATCCTCTACGGAGGAGGTATTGGCTTGCCCTTGTAATCCCTGCCATCATCGCAACTGGCCTCTGGACTTTGAATTGGGTTTCTTCCAGAGAACTTCCAGAACCAGCTGCAGTTGCATGACACTGTGCAGAGTTTTAGAGAAAAGGAGAATGGCCAAAAATAAACTGAAAACAGAAACCTCTCCAAAAGAGTAAGAGAGACATTGTTCAAAAGAGCTTGTTGATGGATTCTACATTTAGCTTGCTGCCATAATGAGGGCACTTGTGTGAGGTGTAAATAAATGCAGATGTGCCAGAGAATATTTTTTCTCAACTGCATTGAATTTCCAGACTGGTCTATCAATACTGAGAACCAACCAAGAATTATGGCACATGGGGAAGACAAGGCCCAAAACGTTGTAGGGCATTTACTTCCCAAACGAATTGAGCAGGCTTAGAATGTTTGTTTAAGAACATGAAACAGATATAAGAAGGTCTGGGATTTGATCACAAGTTTGATATTCCTGGATTCACAATATACAAGGAACATCCATTTTTATTATGAACAGGCCCTGTGTAGAGAAAATGTACCTACAGTTTAAATGTGATTTGTATTCAATGACTATTTTGACTATTTATTTTGGAGTACAAAATGTTGTAAAATGTAAGCCCTATTGAAGCCTTAGGTGATGTCCTGCGTCCCGAGTATCAAACACAGAGAATATAAATTGCACTTGATTAGCATAGAAAACTATACAATTTCAGTAACTATATTTGCATGTTTCATTTAACATAAAGAATGTGAAAGTTGCAATAGAACCAAAACCTTATTTAAAGTTCCATTTTGTTGCACCATGTATTTCACTCTGAATCACTGTATTTAAGTTGAAAATGCATATTATTGATGTAATAGAGACGCAATTTAAAACTGTTGAAGTCCTTTCTGAAACTCTGACTCAGGAATGCAGGATGCAAAAACATGAGGAAACCACAGAAGGGCCTTGGTCATCTGCTCTCTCTGAGCCCGGCCTGAAGATTATACAAATAATAAGACAAAAGAAGATGGATGGCATCCTGTGAACACCAAAGGGCTTGTCACCATTCATCATATTCCAGGTCCCATAAAATCAATTTTCCAAAAATCAGGGGATGGTTATCTGATATTCTATAGAGCAAAAGAAACCAGGTCTTGATGCACATTGATATCATGCAAAAGGAGTATGCAGGGATGAACTGCCAGTGCCATCTGCAGGCAAAGGTCAGCAACTCCACACACAGAGAAAGCAACGTGAACTTTAAAATCACAAAATGTAGTGTTAAGAAAATCATAAATCTGTAATGTGATATCTGATCAACATGAAACAAATTGCATTTGAATGTAGAAGTTATATCTACCAAACCATGTCAAATTCACATAGTGTGCCATTTAAAGATTGGGTGATGAATGGGGAAAACATGTAACTCAAACAGTGTGATTGTTCATGCATGACATCGTGCCTACTGATATGTAGATTACAGTGATCTATATTTGATGAATCTCACATGTTCACATCCAAAGTTAGGGCCTAAAAATGAAATAGCAATGTTAATATTTGGAGATGATTCGCCCCTCCCTATCTGTGTGTCATGGGACTGGTCCAAACCACACATAGTCACCAGATCAGAGAGCAGTTAAACAATATATGTTTGCCTGCTCATAGAATAAAAGAGGATGAAATAAAGGCAGATGAACATTGAAGATTTTGAAAATGAGATGGCTGAAGAAAGATGAGGCCCTTGGAGACTGGTTTTCAGACATGCAGGATGGAGAGAAAAATTGGGTTTTAGACAATCTGCTGCCGTTGCTGAGGCAGTAATTCCATACCAAGGGTTTCCGTGGTGTTTCTCCAAAACAAGAACCGATTTTTAAAAGTAGGACAAACCCCAAATATAAATCTAATTTGTTTCCCTAGACTGTCCTCCGGCGAGCGGGCAGGAGCCCCCACCTCTACTCCCTCGGAGCGGGCAGGAGCCCCCACCTCTACTCCCTCGGAGCGGGCAGGAGCCCCCACCTCTACTCCCTCGGAGCGGGTAGGAGTTCATACCCCTCCTGGGTCCTTCCTGCCAGCATTGCAGGGCCCCATTTGCAGGCCCACCACCTTCTTTGTCCTACAACCCGCTCGCGCCGACATTACGAAAAACAAAATGTCGGGCGCGATGCGGGATGAAAGCGAGGCTCGGCCTCGTCTTCGTTGCTAGGCAACGCGTCCCTGCTCCACATCTACAGGAACTTCCGCCGGCAGGCGGAATAGCCGGCGGCCACCTCAAGGCCACTATAAGGCCAAGCTGCCCTGTTAGCCCCTGTTCGCCGCTGGCAGGCGCGAGGCGCTCGCCCCTATCGAACCTTGCCACTGAACTTGCTTCTATCATAGACATCCACCTGCTGCACCTGTTGCCACCCTTTTCCATAAAAAGTACCTTTGGTCCAGGTCTCATAAAATGCCGAGTGCAAGGTCTCATGCTCCTTCTGAAACCCACTAACAACATCCTGATTATGCCGGCACCTATTCAGGGTAAGAAGCTCACCACCAGCATACAACCCCAACCGTTATTGCAAACGTATTGCACTGTTAGTGTATGGCTGTGTGGCCTGAGTATACTCGCCACTTTTAAATTGTGTTGTGCCCTATGGTCGCTTTTAGACCACCTTATACTGTGTTGTGCCCTATGGTCGCTTTCAGCCCACTTTAAACTGTGTTGTGCCTTATGGTCGCTTTTAGACCACCTTATACTGTGTTGTGCCCTATGGTCGCTTTCAGCCCACTTTAAACTGTGTTGTGCCTTATGGTCGCTTTTAGACCACCTTATACTGTGTTGTGCCCTATGGTCGCTTTCAGCCCACTTTAAACTGTGTTGTGCCTTATGGTCGCTTTTTACTGTGTTGTGCCCTATGGTCGCTTTCAGCCCACTTTAAACTGTGTTGTGCCTTATGGTCGCTTTTTACTGTGTTGTGCCTTATGGTCGCTTTTAGACCACCTTATACTGTGTTGTGCCCTATGGTCGCTTTTAGACCACCTTATACTGTGTTGTGCCCTATGGTCGCTTTCAGCCCACTTTAAACTGTGTTGTGTCTTATGGTCGCTTTTTACTGTGTTGTGCCCTATGGTCGCTTTCAGCCCACTTTAAACTGTGTTGTGCCTTATGGTCGCTTTTTACTGTGTTGTGCCCTATGGTCGCTTTCAGCCCACTTTAAACTGTGTTGTGCCTTATTGTCGCTTTCGGACCACCCTTAAATTGTGTTGTGCCTTATGCCTTTGTCAATATCTAAGTGCCATGCCCCACTATATTGGCATTACTAGCTACGATTAGGACTTCCCAAGCCTGAACCCTTTCTGTAGCATACCCGCCTTACAGATACTAACAGGATCTTCCAACCTAGACTGATAGTACATTTGCACCCCAATCCCCTCCGAACTCACCAAATACAAGCATTATCTTGCCACTCCCACAATATGTACACTACTACCTGCTTCTCACACTCACGTGGGACCATAGCCTGGACTCTCCTAACCACCACCATAATAATGGCCCTCACCAACTCTACACCCTGCAACTTGCAAGAGAGAAACCTGCGACTTAGAGCTAGGCTCCCACGACTTTACGACATCAAAAATAAGAGAACCAACCCACCAGTACCCACGCGCACCTCCACTACCATTAATCCTAACCTCCTAGACCCTGCGACGATAAATCGTCCTCAACCACTTGATTACCCATACTACAAACAGAGGAGACCCAACCACCCCATTCCCAGAACTGCCAAAGATAACACGATAAACCCAACACTATCAGGAGCCCTTATTAATGCTAGGTCCCTTATAGCACACAATACCGAAATAGCAGATATACTGTCCTTGGACAATCTAGATATCCTTGCTGTCACTGAAACCTGGCTTCATGATGCAGCTGGCCCTGCCCTCTCGACTGCCATACCAGATAACTTCAATATCCTTAGAGTCGACCGACCCAACACTAGAGGAGGTGGCCTGGCCATCATAACCAAAACACATCTAGCTGCCAGACTCACCCCACACCCAGCTCTCACATCGTGCGAACTTCTCTCAGCTAAAATACCTATCTCTAACAACAGCACACTAACAATACTTCTTGTGTACAGACCACCAGGCCCACTAGGCAACTTTGAGGAAGACCTATCTAGCCTCCTCACTGACAGCATTAAAGACTCAACTCAGCTCCTTCTACTAGGCGACTTTAACCTAGGCTTTAATGACGCTGAAGACAAACAAGCACAAGCAATCCAATCTATTCTAGCCAATCACGACATCACCCAAAATGTCCTAGCTCCTACACATACAAAAGGCTGCACGCTAGACTGGATAGCCAACCACAACTGCAACATCACCATCTCCAGTATCCTACCTCAAATATGGACTGACCATCATCTTATATGCTTCACAGCCAACATCGAACCTCCCAAACCCAATAAGAATAAAATAGCACCCCCCATGCCAACAAGAAGTAAAAAAGAAATCACAGCTGAAAAACTACTTCCACTTCTCCTACCAACTCTCATAGCTAGTCCTAATGATTCCAACCCTAGTGAGTTAGTTGAATCATTTAACAACGCCATGACCAAAGCTCTAGACTTGATTGCCCCTACCAAACTTCATAAAAGTAAACGTGAAACTCACCTTAACTCTTGGTTCACCCCCCATCTCAAAGAAATGCGTATCCAAAAACGCAAACTCCAAGCTATTTGGAGGCATACTCCCTCTGCCGACAATAAAACCACACTTGCCAACTTTGCCAAAAAATACAAAAAGGCAATTATTCAAACGAAAAAAGACTCATTCAATCATAGAATCAGTAAAGCCAATTCTAATTCCAAAGAGCTCTTCACTATTCTTCGTGAATTGGAAAACCCTATTGCCCCCACAGACAATGTCCCCAAGGACAAATCCTGGTGCACTAGCATCCAAAATGCTCTAGCAAATAAAATCACAACCCTTCAATCTAAAATTGCTGAGAAAAAAGCCTCCTTGCGCCCTCATGGTACTCACACCACCCCACTGAAGGAGTTACCCAGCATACCCCCCCAAAACAACGGTAAACCCCTCAGGTTCACCAATATCTCTATATTGGAAACTGAAAAGGTCATTCTGTCCCTTAAACCGTCAAATTGCCAAGGCGACAGTTGCCCTGCGCAAATCATTAAGGATGCAGCTAGAGATCTAGCACCCTTCATCTCGAAACTTATCAATGCCTCCTTCAACACGAGCACTGTACCTACCAACCTTAAAGGATCCTGGGTTCTCCCCCTTCTCAAAAAACAGACACTTGACCCAGCTATCCCCACTAACTACAGGCCTATTACTACGGTCCCATTTCTCCTTAAAATCATTGATAGAGTAGCCTACCTCCAAATCCAAAACCATTTGGAGACGCACCAACTGTTAGGTACACGGCAATCTGGCTTCAGACCACTGCACGGTACCGAAACAGCCCTCATTGACCTCAAGACACAAATCGACGAGCTGAAGGATAAAGGTAACACAGCTATGCTCCTCCTCCTTGACCTGTCAGCGGCCTTTGACCTTGTGGATCACGCAGTATTATGCAACCATCTAGCGACTGCCGCTCACTTCTCAAGTGAAGCTATAGCATGGGTACAATCCTTCCTAGCCAACCGTTCGATGAGAGTGTTCTCCCCTGTAGCAGCAGCGGACCCAATCCAGATCACTTGTGGTGTCCCACAAGGCTCATGTGTCTCCCCGACTATGTACAATATCTTTACTAAGCCTCTCCTCGACAAACTTGACAAATTAGGGGTACCCTACACGACTTATGCGGACGATACGCAGATTCTCATACCTCTATCAGGCAACTTTGTCGAAGATACGCTCTAGTAAACAAAATCTACCTCCTCATTCAGGCATGGATGGCCTCCCACGGCCTCTGCCTAAATGACGACAAAACTGAGATATTAATACTGGGTTCCGACTCTAACCTAAAAAAACTGAGCCCCAACTATCGTAATTTCAACATAGATGGCAACACAATCAAGGTGGCCACCGAGGTAAAAACCCTGGGCTTTTACCTCGATTCCACTCTATCCTTCAAAAAACAAGTTAACACCCTGGCATCCTCTACAGCGTACACCTGCAAATTAATCAGGACCTGTAGACCTTACCTCTCTAAAACCAACTGCATCATGCTTGCCAATGCATTAGTCATGTCCAAACTGGACTATTGCAATGCCCTCTATGCAGGTGCCAACAAATCCATCATAAATAAAATGCAAATCCTTCAAAACAACGCTCTTAGAGCAGCCCTTGACATACCCCGCAAAGCACATATCTCAAACGTTAGGAAAGACCACCACTGGCTCAAAATCAGCAACAGAGTCCTGCTCAAGACACTATCGCTTACCCATAAAGGGCTCAACAACACTGCTCCCCCCTACATCTCAGCCAGACTGACTAGAAAATCATCCAGGCACCATACTAGGGCTACTAACCACTACCTGCTCGAAACCCCTAGATTCAGACGCTCCAAAGCGGGCCGAGCAAGATTCCCTGTCAAAGCTGCCCAGGCCTGGAACGCACTGCCCATTGCACTGAGAGCCAACTTACCCTACTCCAATTTTAGATGCAAGGTAAAAAACTGGCTCTGGACAAACGACAACTAACTCTCGTGGCACCCAATGACCATGATACCGTTGTCCAAAACGATTCTGTTCTCATACCTATACCTGTACACTCCCTCAAAACTACAATATGCTAGTTTTTTTCCTTCCACACGGCGTGTATTGATATGTTCTTACTGTACTGTTATGTTGTTTCTCGCCTATACTCTGTATGTAACCCAAGCTTAAGTAACCGTGTACCTGCTGCGCCCGGCTACCCCTGGGTTTTGTGCGCATTATCAAATAAACAATACAATACAAATCTGGGCAATGCCGTGCTGGTAGCCCAGGAGAATGCAATTTGAGATCTGGAGCACAGGTGAGGTGAATTTAAATGCCCTGTGTTCTCCCATTCAAATCAAACACAAAGTGAGATGTTATTTCCTTAAAACCCATTACATTTGTATTGAGAGACAAGATTTAAAGAGACAAGATTTAAAACTGAATGCATTTTGGTGCCATTTATATGCAGATTGCCTTTGTAAACTAAGTACCATTTAAGATATAATTTTATTTATTTGTTTATTTGTCCATTTATAAAGTGCCTTAGGCCCGTAGTCAAAGGGGCACATATAAAAACAGAAAAACAAACCCCAAATAACATTTAAACAAGATAAAAACATAACAAAACCTATAAAGTGATACATGTTGGAACAGCTAACCATTAAAGATTCTTAAAAACTAAGCATTCATCTTATTACTAAAAATACTCCACAAGATCAACTACTAATTTCAAATTGGAGTACATGCCATGCCCCCAGCTGATGATACCGCATCCCCTGTGCCTGCTCTGGGCTCCACGAGTGCCTCTACCATGACAAGATGGCCACTGCCATCCACGATCTCCAAGCCTCTACCTATCCTGGTCCATTGACCCATGAGATGCCTCCCCTTCCCTGTGCTCTGCCTCCCAATGCCACTGATTGGTTGCTAAGCCATTCACTTCCTGATGCACCACTGAGCCGGCAAGCAACGCTGGTGCACATCCAAGGCACACTTATAATGTACCAGCCTGTTCGTGCCTCATCAGTACAGGTCATGCCCCCAGCTGATGTTACCACCAGAGACACCGAAGCGCTTCCTGCAGAAACCCAGGTCAGGATCACCTGTGCATCCACAGGGCTCCACAAGTGCCTCCACCATGGCAAGGTGGCCACAACCAATCAAGACCTACCAGCCTCCACCTTTCCTGGTCCGCTGGACCATGAAATGCCTCCCCTTCCCTGTGCACCACCTCCCAATGCCGCTGATTGGTCGCTAAGCCATTCACTTCCTGAACCACATCCAATACCAGCAGGCGATGCCAGGCCACCTATAAGGCACCAGCCTGTCCATGCCTCCCAGCTGATGATACCACCATGGACACCAAAGTGCTCACTGTAGAAACCCAGGTGAGGATCCCCAGTGCCTCCACTGGGCTCCATGAGTCCTTCTACCATGACAAGATGGCTTCTGCTTTCCTCAATCTCGCAGCCACCACTATTCCTGATACGCTGGCTCATGAGATGCCTCCCCTTCCTTGTGCATCACTTCCCAATGTCTCTGATTGGTTGCTAAGCCATTCACCTCCTGATGCACATCCAAGCAAGCAGGCGATGCTGGCACACTTATAAGGTACCAGCCTGTCCGTGCCGCATTAGTTCAGGCCGGGCCCCCAGCTGATGATACCACCACGGACACGAAAATTATCCCTGCAGAACCCAGGTGAAGATCCCCAGTGCCTCCACTGGGCTCCCCAGTGCTCCTGAACACATAAACCTAGGGCCCTTTAAGACGAGGTAGAAATACTTAGTGATAGATGGGGATGCTGAATTTACTCAAACATCAATAATCAAAACTGACTCAGGAAGTTGGCAAAACCTGGTCTGTTTTATTTGCAATTGTCTAAAACAGGGAGTTACAACGGACATCAACGGACATTCGCTCGATTTCTCTCAGCGCATATTATAAAAAACGCAACTTTTATAGTAAAAACTCATCATCAATGACATCACACTACGTAGCAAACTACAAAAACCTACATGAGGATGTGATAGGCTCACAGGGAATATCTCATTATACCTTCCATACTGACGGGGGTTGTGATTGGGTTTCTGCAGTCAGGTGGGCAACTAAGCACATCACAAGAGCAAGTCATCTTCAGTGTCATTCTAATACTCAACACTTCATTAGTTATACAAACTATAGGGCTCTTTGATACGTGGCCCTCTACAATTGGTTTGGCACTCTTGTACTCTTCTGGAATATTCCAAATGCTAGCAGCACGCAGGCTACCACACCAGGTGCAGGAAGGGTCGGCTTGATCATGCCTCCCCGCCCAGTTACCCCAACATCTATCATCACTCTTGCAGTCTGATAGTCAATTAAGGCTTTGAACCTGGCCTTGCAGAAGCTCTGTGTGCCTGGGAATAAGAGGGAGTTTCTTCTTGGTTTCGGTGTAGCTCGACCCAATGTCTATTTTGATCTGACCATGTTATTTGGAGACTGCATTTTCAAGCTCTTTGCAGCATTTAATATTATTAAATGATTAACTCTTGATGCCTTCAGTGTTTTTTCATTTCACCTCAAACAGAAGTTTGTTTCTTTCTCACGTTCATGTAACTACTGGGTGGACAACCAGGTTCACGGTGGCCTCGACTTCTTGGTGCTGGGCCAGCCAAGCCTTTCTTGTATTTCTCCATTTGTTTTGTTATTTTCCAACTGTGCCACACTGAAAAACCATTTCCAATCAAGGGGTTTAAAGCCTTGCTTAAAGTGCATCATGGAATTTCGAGGTTCTATACATTCCTATGTATTATACATTGGTGCATCGCCGCAACTATTCACTACGTAGCCAGCCTTAAAATTACTTTGTCTACTTGCGTTACTGCATCTGTACAAGTACAAACTGATTTAGCATTTTCTTCAGCATTTCTATAGCATGAGCATCTCCACCTCGAGCCTGAAATGTTGCTCATCTTTATCACCTTCTCTTCAGATCTTAGAGAATGTCTGTGTTCTTTTACCTCATGCATCTCTCCTGGGTGTGTCAGCTCTGCTCCGCATGACATCACCAGTCCTCTCTTTCACTTGTTTTCATACTTCCTCCGGGACCTTGTCCAGAATACCATCATATCTTCGTGAATGCATATAGAGTTTTCTCAATGGATACCTTGTTTCCAGGATTCTTTGCGGTACAGGCATTCTCAATTGTACTGCACGTGTCACAATTTCCGGGTTCCCAACATATAGGCAACATGGGGCTGAGCTTTTGGTGGGGGTACTTGACTCCTCCTTTACACTCCCCCCTCTGGGCGATACATAGATACATAATATCGTCGCCAGATTTCAAACTAGAGGAAAGTCGCCTCTACAATCTGGTTAATCAGCCTCATGTCTTGAATTAAATGCCATGACCACCCTTTTGATTTCTTGATAAGATACACTGCAGTATTGCATGGTGACTCTTACATTACTAAGATGCCTTGATCCATCCTGGCCGATATAGTCTTGAAAATACCTTCATCTGCCTCTCGAGACATAGGAAACTGCCTTGCTCGAGGTAAAATTGAAACCAGGATTTCAATTTAATTTTAACTTCTCCAACTCCCTTTAACAGGCCTGTGTCATAGGGGCCCATAGTGCATAAATAAACTGCCCCTTTCTCCATATTTCCATCATAAAATGAGGGGCGCTGCCACACTATCATCATCTCTTGCCTTTCTATCCTGATCCAATAAGTAATGCTCATTTCAAACACTACTTTGTCATCTGACGGTTCGTCTCTAAACATACCCTTGTCAGTGACGTCAGTAAATCTATATCCTTCCTCAATAGCAATCACTGCTCTCCATGGCCTGCCTCGACCCCAACCTTCGAGCATGGATAATTCTCCTCGCACTATGGCTGCTTGCAATTACAAGCGAAAACCCTGTCCCCCTCTTCGTCCATAGGCATCTGTGGCCTGAACAAAAATTCACCAGGTATTTTCATAATCTTGCCCACTATACCGGGTAGCCACGTTAATAAAATGCGTACCCCTATAGTGAAAAACCTCTGGCTCTAACAGCGTTCCTCGTACAGCTATTTGCCCTGTAAATGCCATGATAAATTCACCCATATTTAAATAATGTATTCCTGGCACTGAACACACTATGCCTTCATCAGTAAAAGAAGTCTTCATATTTAACTTTGTCATTAAATCTCTGCCCTGTATATTAACTGGTGTCTATCTTGAATACAACAATGGGACAGACATGCCACACTCTCCTGTAGAGACTGGCAATTTCTCAGTAAAAGGAACTCTACTTGTAGCTCCAGAGAACCCTTGAGCATTCATGGCATTACCCGATAATGTCACACTCTACCCCCGGTCTTACCTGTTTGTCTTTTGTCATCTCCTTCTTTAAAGGTTTCTCTGTCTTCCGGGATGTCCGGGACTTTTTACAGGTAAGGCCGGTGGTCCTCTGTATCCAGCCTGGAACGAGAGCAGACTCGGAGGAAGACAAGAGTTCAGGATCCCAGGAAGGTGAGAGCAGTCAATGTCCGGGATTAAGCACGGAACCAGGGAAGGGAAGCACTACTCACAAAGTGCTGGGATAAGTTGCGAGCACGGAAGCCTGGGAGTGGGCCCAGGAAAGAATGAACAGACGGCCTCGGAGAAGGCAACAGGCCACTTCTAATACTCCAGGAATGAAAAAGTGAATATGGAAGGTACCGGACAATGGAACGAGGAAAAGGAAGGAAACGATGAACACACTAGCTGAGAACTCGAAAAGGAGCGTTGAGACGCACAGCGCCGCGGGGGCTTGCCCGTTTTCTAGGAAGCCAGGGCTCCTGCGTAAACGCTAGACCGCAGCATGGCTGATGCGCCGGCCATGTTGAGAGGAGAACGGCTCCAGCGGTACGGTGCACCATGGACCAGAAAGTCCAGAAGGGGTGTAAATGGCGAGTCATGACAGATAACTAAAATGTTCCCTCTCATATACATGAGCTAGTTGCCCCTATGGTAATGTCATCCCTTGTTTACTCTTGAGGATTTGGCGTAACCGATAGTACGGAACACATCAAGTCACCCTGTGAGCTGTCCTGTTGTGGGACATACTTATTCCCCTGCCTGTAAAAGGATTCCCTCCCATTACAGTGACACCCCCTACTCTAGGAGTCAATAACTGTCCTGTGTTTGCACTCTGCTGTATCTGCATGGGTGCGTACTGTGACTGCCCTTGCAGCGGATTCTATGGTGCTTGCTATGGTTGCAAAGCCTGTTGCATTTGTAGTGCCTGTGCTTCATACACTGTCTGATCTTGGGCAAACCTGTCCCTGTTTTGTGGGCTATATGCTGGAGGATAAGCTGTTCCCCCCCTCTTGAGAATTCCCCATTTTGCACATATACTTGGCTCCCAGATATTTGCGTGATGTGCCCTGTCATTCCACATGTCTGACATAGAGGAGGGAATCTCCTAACCTGCCCTCCCTGCATTCCTTTACTATCATTTTGCATATTCTGACACCTCACCTTGGTTGTTCTGAAAGTTTCCCTGATTATTCTGAAAGCCTCCCCTTCCACGGTAGCCTCCTCTGCCTCTCGGCATAAACCTGTTCCCTCCTTGATCCGACTACCATTGGTTATGCACCTGCAGCATACCTGATACTTGCTGTGATCCTGGCCCTTCTCCATTAGTCAGCATTACCCCTTCTATAGCATATTTTGACAGTTTCTTCTGCACTAACTTAGCTTCTTCGATTTTCCCAGCATCTGCTCTCTTTTGATTTTTCTCTTGCAAAAATCGGCAATGGTGCACAATGGTCAGCTAGATTTCTGGCCATGGCTTTGCCTCCATACCAACCAGCTTCTTGAGCTGTCTCTGTACCTGGTCTGGCAACCCCTGACATAATATATGATAGAATACAGGTATAGATTTCCTCCATGGCTCTCGAGTTTCCAAAGACCACTGCTTTTGAAAATTCTGAATGTAAGCAAGCAGATCTTCGCCTTCTTGCATCTTTTGTGCCATTATAGCTACCATATCCGACATATCAGCATATTGTACTCTAAGCACTTTCCAAACTGCCACACTACAACTTTAAACAGCGCCCCATGGTGTGCTGTGTTCTGTGCTGCAATACTTGCGTATCCTGCTCTTGTCCAAATGTCGCCAGCCCTCTCCCCAAGGATAGCTGCTAGAAGACCCTAATGTACCTTATAGCTAATGTGTTTCCTCCTGTTTCCTCCTGTCATTTTCTCTAATTCATAGATCCATTTCCTGGTGCCCGAAGTAAAACTCGGGAGCTTACGCCTTAGATTATCCTTATTCATCTGGGGCCACGAATATACTGCGATCTGGCCCCTCCTTTTTTTAACAAGGGAAACTGTGAAATCCCAAAAATCGCAATCGTCTCCCATCGTCTGCCTGTTCATAGCAGGGACAATGGTTCCTGATCACCTTCTCCCTGTTAATGACCTCAGCCTACTCACATAAGATGGCAAGACCCCCTCTAACTAAGAGGTCGTCTTTTATGTCGCTCTGCCTGCACCATAGGCTCTGGAGTCCTTTCTTTAGGTAGTCCAAATCTGACCAACTCACTTATTCGTCCATCTGAAAACACCCCTCGGGAACACACACACCACCCTCCTCCTCACAGAAGGTTTCCCTTTCTTCATCTGATATATCTTGTCCCCAACTCGTATGACTATCCTCCTTCTTGTCTCTATTTAGTGTTCGCCTGTCCAGAGATAGGGCTCTATGCTCGAGGCTGAACAGGCCTCCCTCCTTGCCTCGCGATTGGGCAATTTCAGATCAATCGTCTTTTCCTTTATTTCTCGATTCACCTTTTGCCTTCATCTCTTGATAGGCTTTTTCGATTCTGTCTCCAATATCTCCTATCTCAAAATACTCCTCTAGATTTATTCTAGAGGGTCCTGGCATAGGTTCTTATGATGGGAGGAACTCCTCCATGTCCTCCCATGCCACTACTGGGTTTGGTTCCATTAACCCTCTTTCAATGCGATCAATGCTGCGTGTCCTCTGTCTTCTCTTTTGGTCCATTTCCTCATCAAATTCCCTTAATTTCTTTGCTTCCTCCCTAATCATTTCCTCTTCCGGCCTTTTTGCTGCCCTTCTTTCATTTGCCCTACGCACCTCGTCATCTCTGCGTCTTTACATTCTTTTGTCTCTTAATTTCTGATCTTCCTCTTCTTGTTTCCTCTTTTCTAGCCTGCCTCATTCTTCGATTGCTCTCTGCATGTTGTCATATTTTGTTTGCTCTTCCGCCCTTTCCTCTTTTCTTAACTGTTTGTCCTGATACATTTGCTCTTCTCTTAGTCTGCTCTTCTTTTTAGACTTGTCTTCTTTCAATCATTTGTCTCGTTCCCTGTCCTATTTATCTTGCTCCTCTTGATCTTCCTCTTGCCGAACTTCCTCGATGCTCTTTCCATCAAGTTTGAGCAACATCTGACTGCCCATCCATTTCTTCTGTATGAGCGCTATCTCGTCAGCTTTGTCCTTTTCTCCTTTCCGTCTCTTAATTTCTCGTTCTATATCTAGAGACATACTTGGTCATTCACTTCTCTCTTTGTCCCTTGGGACTTTAGAGATCACATCCCTTTCTGGAGTTTTTTCCGGAACTTCTTAACTACTATATGCAGGCGGCTAATGCGTTGGATTACTGTATCCTGCCGCTGCTTTAAGCTCCCTTAATGGATACGCTCCCTCGTCTTTCGTACTATCGTCATTTACTTCAGCCGTGGTAGGGGAAGCAGAAGTTTCGACAACCCCCTCTTTACACAGGTTACACATCCAGTCTTCAGGAGGTGGGTCTTCCCGTTCCTCCTGATACATTTTCCAAAGCTCTAAACTAGCTAATCATTTTTCTAGCTTCTTTGCTGTGTACGTTGCATGCAGGTATGTGGTCATGTGTTGCAAAACTGCTTTCGACAGTGATCCCCTTGTGGCCATGGTATGAACATTTTATCTGCAATGCCTTTAACCCATTCTGCAGTATATTGCTTCAGCTTGGGTGTGTGTTTTGGCAACTGTTCGCACAGGTGCATGAGCGGAGTAAGATCCTCCATCACGACTAGTCACACTTGACTGTTAATACTTACTGTAGTTTTATGCAGAAAATACTTTTCAGAAAAATAACACAATATGAGCGTGCACCAATCATCGCTGCTTCAAACCTTTGTGTCTCACTTTACTTCAGTCTACCTGTTCAATCAATACTTTTGATGACTAAATAAATAAATTTGCATTTTTATTTGTTTAATATTTGTATTGCGCACCTAACCCTGAGGTAACTGGGTGCTGGAAAACTTAGCATGTTACAGATAGAAAAACATAAGTACATACATATCTACAAGAAGGATAAGCAGCAAAGTAATGGTGGAAGGGTCGACCTAGGTTACAATATACATATTGGTCGGACCTTCATGGTAAGTACAAAACTACACAATAATAGTGAGAAGGTCGACTTAGGTTACATATTGGTCTGACCATTAAGATAGGTACAGGTGAGATGAGGAGCAACGGGATACTTAGGCCAAACAAAGAGCTGTGATGCAGGATCACTATGATGAAGGATCATTTGGGCTCAGTAATTGGTGGGCTTATCAGTAAGCCAGAGTTTGACGCTGGTTTTGAAGGTATTGAAGGATGGTCCTAGTCTGATGGAGGGGGTTAGCGTGTTTCAGAGGTTGGCCGCTTGAACAGGGAAGCTTGCTCCTCCTGTGGTTTTGAGGTTGAATCTGGGGACTGTGAGGCGGTGGGTGTGGGATGATCTGGTAGGACGGGTGGCGTGGTGAAGGGAGAACTTGTCTGAGGGGTATTTAGGTGCGGTGTGTGAGATATATTTGTGGGTGATTACCAAGGTACGGAGTGAGATTCTGTCACGCACTGGGAGCCAGTTAGAATTTTGTCTGTGGCTGGAGGTGTGGTTGGATCTTGGGATGTTTAGGGCGGATCTCAAAGAGTTATTTTGTGAGACCTGTAGTCTATTGAGATTCATTTCAGAGGTTCCTGAGAAGAGTGTGTTGCAGTAATCTATTTTGGATAGAGCTAGGGCTCTGGCGAATGTCAAGCAACTGTTAGGGGATAGGTAGGACTAACAGGCATTGATTAGCTTGTTTGTGTAAGCTGTTGATGAGGCAATGGCACTCCCTTGCTTTTGTAGAGGTTAGGTGGAGTCGAGGTAGATGCCGAGTGTCTTTATATCTTTTGCACCTTCGATTGCATTACCGCCAGTGATGAAGGACGAGTATTGTGGGTCAAGTTTGTTCAGACGAGCTTGAGTGCCTATGATCAGGAGCTTAGTTTTTTCATCATTAAGGCATAGGCTATGTGTTGCCATCCATGCCTGGATTTCAAAGTAGAGGTTGTTAATTAGTTTGATGTCGTTGGCATAGTGTCCTGACATAGTGATGAGGACCTGGGTGTCATCTGCGTAGTTTGTGTAGTTTGCAAGGTGTTTCAAGATGGTATTTTTCAATATTTTGTTGATTAGTGGGGATAGATTGAGTAGTGTTATATCAAAAGTGTTCCTGGAAAATGAAGGGGGAATGATAACAGGGCTGGGTTGTGCGGACTCCTGAACAGTAAAGGATATGTGGTGGTGGTCTGTCCAGGCAATGGGTTCGTTCTGAAGAATGTTTATGGAGCAGTTCAAGTCAATCTACTCTCAACTTTTTACCACAATCCATTGGTTGTCGCTCTTCGACATTTTCATAATATCCTTAACACATATAATACATACAATATACAGACAAACAAACTGTCTGGATCACAATACTTCTACCAATGCTCCTCGTGTCTACTCTAGTCCCTAAAATGACTCTGATCGGAGCGTGAGTCGTTCTCTTTAACAGATCTATCTGTTTGTAGTCTAAGTATACACTTGGATTCTAAAACAACTCTGTCTAGATGTCCCTGGACGTAGGATTCTGAACGTATCTCATGGATCGCTCCTCATCCATGTATCTTCACCTGACATTCTTCGTCATTACCTCAAATACCCCACCAACCCTCCGGTACTTTCTCCCCATTATCACTTTCCCCATTTAGTACACAATTAATTTTGCCACCTCTCTCAATCTACTCACCATTTGCTTTTCAGCTCCTGACCCTCGGGATCGTTTCCTCCTGAACCAGCCACCTTAGCCTTTAGTTCTCTCAGCTGCCTGTAGAAACCAGGAGAGGAATTCTGTGAAAAAGGGACCCGTCCCACCTGCTTCGTTTGTCTTGCAAGATCTTGGTTCTCAGCCGCTATCTACAGGAAGCCTTGCGGTCCTCCAGCTAACTGACGGAGAACATCCGATATTTCCGAGACCCCTAAAAGCCTACTGGGTGGACAGATTCTGAATCATCCTAGCTCTGCTACCATGTGAACCGATAGACGTAGGGCCTTTTAAGACAAGGTAGCAATACTTAGAGATATATGGGGATGCTGAATTTACTCAAACATCAATAATCAAAACCGACACAGGGAGTTGGCAAAACCTGGTCTGTTTTATTTGCAATTGTCTAAAACAGGGAGTTACACCGGACATCAACGGACATTCGCTCCATTTCTCTCAGCGCATATTATAAAAAACACAACTTTTATAGTAAAAACTCATCATCAATAATGTCACAGTATGTGGCAAACTAAAAAAACGTGCTTGAGGATGTGATAGTCTTACAGGAACATCTACTAAGCGCATCCCAAGTGCAAGTCATCTTCCTGTGTCACTCTAATTCTCAGCACTTCATTAGTTATACAAACTATAGGGCTCTTTGATATGTGGCCCTCTACAATTGGTTTGGCAATCTTGTACTCTTCTGCAATATTCCACACGCTAGCAGCACGCCGGCTACCATACCAGGTGCAGGGAGGGTCGGCGTGATCATGCCTACCCACCCAATGAGCCCAACATCTATCATTACTCATGCCACCTGCCAGCCTATTAAGGCTTCGAACTTGGCCTTGCAGAAGCTTTCTGTGCCTGGGAATCAAAGGGAGTATCTTCTTGCTTTCGGTTTAGCTCGACCCAATGTCTATTTTGATCTGACCATGTGATTTGGAGACCACATTTTCAAGCTCTTTGCAGCATTGAATATTATTAAATGATGATTTCTTGACGCCTTCAGTGTTTTTTCATTCCACCTCAAACAGAAGATTATTTCTCACGTTCATGTAACTACTGGATGGACAACCACGCTCATGGTGGCCCTCGACTTCTTGGTGCTGGGCCAACCAAGCCTTTCTTGTATTTCTCCATCGCCTTTACTTATTTTCCACTGCACCACACTGAAAAACCCTTTCCAATCACAGAGTTTCAAGCCTTGCTTAAAGTGCATCATGGAATATTCAGGTTCTATACATTCCTATGTATTATACATTGGCGCATCACCGCAACTATTCACTACGTAGCCAGCCTTAGTATCACTTTGTCTACTTGCGTTACTGCGTCTGTACAAATATAAACTAATTTAGCATTTTCTTCAGCATTGCTATAGCATGAGCGTCTTCACCTCGAGCCCGAAATGTTGCTCATCTTTACTACCTTCTCCTCAGATCTTAGAGAATGTCTATGTTCTTTTACCTCATGCATCTTTTCTGGGTGCATCAGCTCCATTCCGCATGATGTCACCAGTCCTCTCTTTCACTTGTTATCATACTTCCGCAAGGACTTTGTCCAGAAGACCATCATATCTTTGTTAATGCATATAGAGTTTTCTCAATGGATACCTTTTTTCCAGGATTCTCTGTGGTATAGGCATTCTCACTCGTACTGCACGTGTTGCAATTAGCGGTTCCCAACATATAGGCAACATGGGGAGGAGCTTTTGGTGAGGGTACTTGACTCCTCCTCTACACTTCTACCACAGTAAGATGGTCACTGCTCTCCACGACCTCCCAGCCGCCACCTTCCCTGGTCCACTGGCCCATGAGATGCCTCCCCTTCAATGTGCACCACCTCCTGCTGGCACTGATTGGGTGCTAAGCCATTCACGTCCTGGTGCACATTTGAGCCAGCAGACGACACCGGCACACATCTAAGGCACACTTATGAGGCAACATCCTGTCTGTGCCTCATCAGTACAGGCCATGCCCCCAGCTGATGACACCACCACAGGCACCAAAGTGCTCCCTGCAGAAAGCCAGGTGAGGATCCCCAGTGCTTCAACTGGGCTCCACAAGTGCCTCTACCATGACAAGATGGCTGCTGCTATCAACGACCACCCAGCCACCACATTCCCTGGTCCCCTGGCCCATGAGATGCCCCCACTTCCCTGTGCACCGCCTCCAAATGCTGCTGATTGGTTGCAAAGCCATTCAATTCCTGAGACACATTCAAGCTGGCGGGTGATGCTGGCACACATCCAATGCACACATATATGGCACCAGCCTGCCCATGCCCCATCAGTACAGGCCGTGCCCCCAGATGATGATACCACTGCGGACAGTGAAGTGCTCCCTGAAGAAACCCAGATCAGAATCCCCAGTGCCTCCACTGGGCTCCTCAAGTGCCTCTACCATGACAAGATGGCTGCTGCCATCCACAACTTCCCAGCCAACACCTTTCCTGGTCTGTTCACCCATGAGATGCCTCCCCTTCCCTGTGCACTGCCTCCTGATGCCGCTGGTTGTTTGCTAAGCCATTCACTTCCTGATGCACATCCGAGCCAGCAGACGAAGCTGGCACACATCCAAATCTGGTCAAAAGGCCCTACACATAAGTTATCTCTAATAGGATTTATATTTCCTTCTCAATCTGAAATTCTGACATTCCTAATGACCATTAGGAAGTTGATCATCAATATTGAGCATATTAGATAAATATCAGCTTTTACTTAACGGCACACTTGTGTTCATCTCTATGGTCCGCACAATAGTTGCTAATTATTGACATACTATTATCCAGTAACAGGATAACCTTTTAAAACTAGGTTCTAACTTCACAAGTAACTATAAATTAAGGACACTGTTGCGTCTCTAAATCTATCAAAAAGCAGTCCAAATGCCTATTATTTGAGGGGAAATTGCGGGCACACAATTTAATAATTTCGCTATTATAAGCAGTTGTGTAATTGTAATATAGAATTTAAGTAGGATTGCTTTTGTAAACATTTACAGCGCAAGTATATAAAAACTACAAAAATGGCCACACGACTATATAAAAACTACAAAAATGACATCTGTGATGTCATGACATCAATGACGCTAACGTACGTATGACGTCATCACGTCACGTTACGTAAATAAATAGCAGCCATTTTCTGGTTGCTAAACGAGCAGATCCAGCGAAACCATGCATCCAGCAGCATCCAACTTTTGGAGAAATCCAGGTACTTGCAATTATATACTTAGGTATAGATAATAGCTATTGTTTATTTAAATAGTATTATTTTTATACTTGAATAAGATTTAAGACTCCAATCCTTCATATGGAGAAGAGACTTGGCTTTCTATACAAATATTCCCAAACCAATTAGTTTCTCCATACACACAAGAGGCTTTTTCTTGTATTCTACAGGGACTGCTCCATAATTTCAAGATTCATGGACCAAACAAGATCATAGATTTAAATAATAAGAATATGATCTGACATTCTGCAAACTATCATTGAACAGTAAGGATTCAATCATGGCATTTTCTGTTTATTTGCAATGAATACTCCAGTTCAAATCTATTGATGAATTGTTTTATGCAACAGAATCTCCACTGGTTGAGACAAAGCTACAACCATATATGTCAATAATTACAATTTGTACTTGCCATGTAATCTAGACGTAAAGTATATAACCAACAACATTGCAAACTGCAGAGTTGTTAAATGTTAATTTGAACTAACTATAAGCCTACTTTGCTATTCTTGTTCACAATATTATGTAATTTGGAAAAATCTTTATTTTCAGCGTTCTGAACATTTTATTTTACCTCCTGAAGAACCACTGCAATTAAAATGGGGAAACATGTGTTGAGGACTTTAAATATGATCTTTATGTTCAAATTATCTGTGAAAACAAAAGACAGAGGACTTTAAATATGACCTTTATGTTCAAAGCATCTGTGAAAACAACAGACATTCTTTAAACAACTTCTGACCTTTATGTTCAAAGCATCTGTGAAAACAACAGACATTCTTTAAACCAATTTCAATTAACCACATCTGAAGCGCCTAACAAACTGGTGTTTGAACCTTTTCTTATTGAAGCACATCCAAAGCACACTTATAAGGCATCAGCCTGTCTTGGTACAGTAAACCATTACCCTGTAAAATAAGACTTGATGCTTCAAGTGTCCCTTTGAGCCCATTTCAAGCTAATCACACATCCACCTACTATTATTAGTACTGTGTAGAGGAGGAGATGATGTCATCCCACCTCTGTCATACTGGAAGCAAAGCAGGAAGACTCTGTGCATGGCCCCAGGTATCGTCCCAATATCACACTGAAGATATGAGAGACGTTATGCACTCAGACAACCATATCGAATGTATCCTCGCACTAAAGTGGTGGAAGGATGTCAGCATACACCATCAGACATAGAAGAGCTATAAGTGCAAACAGATGAGAGTAAAGTGACGTCATAAAGGGAAGACACAATGATGCACAGAAACGATATAAGAATACTTAAGGTATGAAGGTGTAGTACAAGTAACAAAGTAATGAAGTATAAAGAGATGAAGAAATCATCTATACCAAGAAGACAAGTGAGATAAAGTTCAACAAATGTATATATACAGAAACGCTTGGTAGCTAAGTTACAATGAAGCTAACTGCAGTTGAAATAATAATGTGAGGAAACAGCCATGATGGAAAGATGGACATTGGATTGTGTCAAAACTACCTCAGAGACAAAACAGGGCCGCAGATCAGAAACTCTGCAGAAAACACCTTGCTGCGAGGAACAAAGAATATCTGTTTTACCAAGACTAAGGATGGCACAGAAAGACATGATTGGAAAGTACAAAGGGAGTTAACCAGGACAAGCTATGAACGAAGGGCACATTTCTCTTGTGGTCTCCTCACATGTGACTCAGAAGACGAAAAAACATGGTCTATTCATTAAGCCTCAGATGAAGGTAATGGTGTACCCTGACTCCCTTAAAAATCCCAGAGAAGCAAACAGCCAGCAAGTTCACTACAAAAGAGAAGACTTGGCTCATGGTCTTCTATTGACCAACAGGCTAGTTGACCAATGTGGGAAGTAGTCTGATGTTATTCTCTGCACCTGGGTTTCATTCTGTTCACGTGCTGCTATTTAGCCGAATGTCCAAGGTTAAGAGAATATACCAACCAATCAGGAGTGGCTATGTAGCGACATGCTATACAATGTTGCAGAAGCCATTCCGCTGTTATTATTTTTATAATCAGTATTATACGCATTTAGAGGTGTGCCTACTAGATAAGGGGCAGCCACTCATGTTATTAACACTTAAGCATACTATGGGTATATATATTCCCCTAACCAATGCCTCCCCTCGATAGGTTTTACTGTTTGCCACATAGGATGACATCATAGCTGACGTACATCGAAGTTTAATGTTTTTGTGTAAGAGAAAAATAACCAAGAGTGCGTAAGCTGCATTTTGTATGGTCACCAAATTTCCCCACTTTATTTGAGCTAACAATAAAGTAGTACTTTGCCATATTCTTTGAGTCTGTCCGATTATTTGGGTCAGAGTTCATTTACTATGGTAATTCCATTCTGCGCATGAGATACGCTCCAAGGTGCTACTGTACATTTTGGTAGCGGTGCAGTTGGTTCAAGATCCAGCTACGTAGGCCCAGATCTAGACTCTTGGATAATCAATGTCTTTTGCCATGGTATCTACAACAAGCACCTATACAAGCACAGCAAGTATCGACACAGCAAGCAGCAGTACCACAATGTAATATGAGTACAGGGCCCCCACAAACATCTACACCTAGGATAGGGAGTGTGACCATTCTAGGAGGAACTCCTTTAGAGGTACTGGGATGAAATTATATCCACAATAGGACAGCCCGCACAGCGACCTGATGTGTTCAGTACTATCAGTGACACCAGACCCCAAGAGGAACCAAGTGTCAGGGTAATGATAGGAGGCAAGACATTTACATTTCTAGTAGACACTGGAGCGACTCGTTCCTTTGTTCCACAGGGAAAATAACCAATGTCTGGCATTGCCATGAATGCTTAGGGATTCTCTGGGGCAATGAGTTTAGTACTGTAGAGGAGCAGGTGGAGACCTTCTCCATGGTCTCTGCCCCATTAAACCATCCCATTGGAATGACGGACTTGCAGGGATGATGCCTTTAATGAATGGTGTCAGTAGCAGGGCGAGGAAGTCAGCACAGTCCTTGATTACCTTAGGTGGGCAAATGTCCCCTTTGCAGATAGATGGTTTAAGGTGCTTGAGGAGGTTGATGACTTCTGGTTCAGTGATGTCTCTGAAGGAGAAAAAGGGGTTTAGGGGGTCTTTTGAAGTGGGAACTGTTTAAGGGGGCCTCTGCTGGTGAGGTAGGGCTTTACAGTGATCCTGTATTTTTTTTTTGAAGAAGGTTCATTTTGTTTAGCATGGCAGATTGTATGCTTGCACACCAGGCCTCATCTTTGACGATCTCATCTGGACTAGCAGGAGGAGAGATGAGTTTGTTAAAGATGGCAAAGATTTCCTTGGATTGGGAGTTAGCATTAGCGATGCAGATGTTGAAAGAGTTGTATTCGGCTTTGGTGATGGCGTCTTTTTCATTGGCAGGAGATCTGGTTAAAGCAATTCGTAGTAGTGTCGCTGGGGTTGGCATGCCAGTTGTTGAGGGCCTTCCGTTTGCTAGAGTGTAGGGCTTGCAATTCTTCAGTGAACCAGGAGTTGGAGTGCAGTGACCTTTTTTCTTTTTTTGCATTCGAGTGGTGCTATAGATTTAATAGCTTTGGTAAGGTGTCCTTGTATATGTCTGTTAGTGTGTTGGGGTCATTGGAGAAGGGGGGAGCTAGTTCTGGGACATTTAGGTATGGGTGGAGGTTGTCCTCATTGAGTTTTTTAGAGCTTCTGACTTGGGCTGCGGGGGCATGGGTGAGAGTTTTAGCAATTGGGGATATGGGTATAGTGAATTGAAAACATTTGTGGTCAGTCCATGGATAAGCAGTATTAGAGGTGATGGTGGTGCGGCAGTTGTGGTCTGCAACCCAGTACAGGGTGCAGCCTTTGGAGCAGGGAGGGCTCATGACTTTTTGTATGAAACCTAAATCCTTAAGTTCTTTGGCGAGCGTAGCCGCTGCTTTGTCTTTAGGGTCATTTAGATCTCTAAGTAGTAGACTTTTGGTGGAGCTTTTAATGTTATCACTGAGTAGGTGAGTGAGGTGCATATTCTGTGCACCAGCAAGAGATTGTTGTCTGCTGACCGGGAGTGTGGATGAACATATAAAAAATGATGGATACTTGATGGGGGTGACAAAGATATGGGTCCCAAAGAAAAGCAAATATCACAAAAGGATAGAAGAAAACAAAGCAGGAGTTGCAGGAGAGGAGGTGAAGAGTTTGGTCAAGAACGCAACCATAGGGGGGAATGCAGAGAAGCAGGAGGACACTTTCTTCCTGGTCTCTGCCCTGCTAGAACCATCCCGTTGGAATGACAGATTAAGAGCCACAATTGCGAACCCTTGCAATATTCCTGTACCACGTAGAGTATATGAAAGACGATATGCACTCAGGCAACCATTTAGAGTGTAACCACAAGCGGACATAGTGGAGGAAAGCTACCAAGAAGTATACCCTTTGTCAAGCTGTCGAAATGCAGCCATGAACAGAATGGATGTACGTTAAAATAAAGTCTGATGAGAGCAAAAGAATTTCACAAAGAAGATAAAAGAACCTATGATGAAACGATATGAAAATACTTAAGGATGATGATGTAACTGAAGAACTAAGAGAAACATGTAACCACTGATATAGTAATCATGAACACAACGAAGAATGAAGTGACCCACTGGTCAATAACTGTAAATACGATGTAAAGCAAGGTAGAAAGAACACATACAAGCTTGCTTATGAGAGGCATATATTCAATGTTTAGGATGACCATTAGAAGAAGATGGACGACGGCTTATGTCAATCAACCCAGCTACCTCAAACTATGAGCCCAGTATCCTAAAGTGAAAAGACCATGAACAGGTTGTTTTTCCCTTACAAAATAGAGGAGTACATTGGCCTAGGACCAAGGATGCTATTTGAGGAGATGAAGGCAAAGTACACTGGAGTCTAACAAGCATAACATGTGCAAAGGACATATTTCTCAAGATTAGTAGGAACAAGAACATATAGAGTTGCCAAGTATTGGACTATTAAAAGTGCATAAAGTTTATATGGGATAGAGTGAGCAAGTCTGTAAAGGCCCAGAGGAATAACTGCACCTGGTATAATTGAATCAACTAGTGCTAAATACACTGTCAAAAGTGACACATTTGTGGTCTCTTAACATGTGAAGAGCTTGCAAACAAGGGCTAATCATTAGGCTTGAAACTAGATAATGGTGTGCCTAGACTCCCTTGAATGTTCCAAGACAGTGCAGACTGGCAAGGTCAGTCTACAAACAGGGGTCACTGGCATGAGGCCTACCAATGAGAGAGGGTAGACTAATTGGGAAAACAAGGGGAGAGCTGACGCATCCTGACGTATCCCCAAGCACCTGGGTTTCGTATCTATGTACGTGCTGCTAGCGAGACGAATGTCCAAGGTTGGATTTGGGTTGCCAACCAATAAGAAAAGCCTGCCATGCACTTTTACAAACAATGTTGCATGTATTATTCTGCTGCCATATTCTTTTCTGTAATCAGTGTGCTACGTGTGTAGAAGTAGCTCAGGGCGTGTCCGTCGGGCAAGGGACCGCCAATCAGAGATTAATACGCATTCATTCTATATGTAAACATGTTCCCCTAATCAAATCCCACCCCTCGATAGGTTTTTGTAATATTACACGTAGGATGATGTCATATATAACACATCTAGCATTCTATAAACCAAGTATAATCAAGAAGACATTGTGATCCTTCACAAATCAATTTGATGAATGATGATTTACCCTGTTTTTTTTCATTGAGATAAAAGCAGTATTTTCCCATGTTCTTTGAGACGGTCTGGTTATTTGGTCTGAGACATTTTATTGGTAATTCCATCTAGCACAAAGATGCTTCAAGGTGCTAGAGCACAGTTCCTTGTACTGATGATTTACCAATTTCTATAGGAGAACATGATGTGTGTATGTCACTTGTTTTCTCGACAGATATCAGTTAACATATTAGGATGTGATTTGATGACAAAATTAAACATGATAATATCTTTTATGGAAAAAAGGATTGTGTGTTCCACTCCAGGAATACATTTTCTGAATTTAAGAGAGTTAATATTGCCTTTTACAGGCCAGAAGGTATTACAAAGGGTCCCTTTAGACCCAGAGGTATTATTGGATAAAGTCACTGTTTTGTTAACATGGCTTCAAAGATTAGTAGGTACAACATTGAGAATACCTGATGTGTTTAGGCCACAAATGCCTATGAATAGTGAAGATGGACAGATATTTCCCATAGAGGTAGAAGCAGCAGCAGTCCGAGAAGAAAGGGTGGTTGTCCATCGGACAGATGATGAGGACAGAAGATGGAGAGCACTGATCGCTTTTGGTGAAGGATACAAACTGCGAGATTTGACAGATGAGGAGTTGTTTAGAGAGGACTACTTGGACAATGAATTAGTATGCTTTATAAGTCTTACTTACTGGATTAAAATAGAGAACAGAGACATACCACAGGTAATGGTATTAGTGAAAAATAAACCGTCATTTTTTCAGGAAGATTTAGAAAAGGTGCCAACCATCTTGTGGACTAGTAGTCCTTATGATGTAGGTCTACTAAAAGGAGTGGGAGCAGTCAAATTGAAGCTCAAGCCTTGAGCTATCCTGCCACAAGCAAAGCAGTACCCCATGTCCAGAGAAGCAGATGAGGGCATATTTGAAACAATTTCTGCTTTAATGCAGCAAGGAATATTGGTGCCATCAGATTCCCTGTGCAACCCAGCTGTGTACCCTGTGAAGAAATCGAAATGTGGGTCATGGAGATTTATTCAGGATCTCTGCCCTTTAGTAATATTGTTGAAGCAGAGTTTCCTCTAGTTCCAAATCCAGCTACAATATTATGTAATATTCCATCTACAGCAACATATTTTACAGTCATAGATTTTTTAAACGCATTCTTCTCAATTCCTCTTCATGAGGACTCACAGAATTTGACCTCATTTTCATATAGAAATACGCACCTAAAACATACTCGTTTGCCTCAAGGATACTGTGAGTACTACTCAATTTTTAATAGGGTCCATCAAATGGATCTGGGTAATGTACAGCTTGAGAGTGCACTAATTCAGTATGAGATGATATATTATTGTGCAGCGAGACAGAAGAAAGATGCAGAGAAGGCTCAGTTAGACTCATGACCATACTAGCAGAGAAAGGATACAAGGTAGATAAAGAAAATCTACAGTATTGTCAGGAACAGGTCCTGTAGATAGGACAGATGATCGCTCAAGATGAAAGGAAAGTGACACCTGATCGAGCAGAGGTAATTCAAAAAACTCTTAAACCAGAGACAGTAAGGCAGATGCAACAACGTTTAGGCCTATGTAATTATTGTAGGGTCTGGGTTTTTGATTACCGCACATATATTCTACCATCTTTAAAAGGACGCAAGTAAGCACAGGTGGGCAAAAATAAAATAACATGGACAGAGGAAATGACTGAGGGATTTGAACAAACAAAAAGAGCAATTTGCACAGCCACTGTGTTAGGAATTCCAGACCACAATCAAGAAGTGCATTTGTTTTCACACTCAAATGGAGAGGAAATGACAGCAGTTCTCACACAGAAAATGACTTTAGGACAAGGACATAAACCATAAGCTTTTATAGTGGGGTTTTAGACCCAGTAATGAAAAGACATTATCCAAGCTTTAGCCTTTCCCGCTTTTGGGATTGAAAAGGCTGCAAGTATTACAATGCGATGCTCAATGGCGTTATTTGTCGAGCACGTCCTATTTGCTATTTTGAAGAAATCCAGAAGTACATTGACTACATAAAGAGCATCAGGACATGGTGTGATTATTTCATCCAGCAATCAAAATTGTTAGATGTCGAACAGTGAATCCAGCACATTTCTGGCAGATTTAATAGGGAAAGAGGATTATGTACACGACTGCACGACATATAATGAGTTTTATGAGGATTTTCCGCATGTTAGAGGAATTGCCCTCAGAGGGGAGGGGAGTTCTCTTTATAGATGGTTATTCAAAAATAGATCATACAAGTGGCAAAAGGCATACTGGGACAATGGTAGTAAAGTTAAAAAATAGCTGTGAATTTGAGATAGTGACAAGTGCGAGACTGCCTTCGCATTGTTCAGCACAGGCTGCAGAGTTAGTGGTGCTTATCGCCGCACTCCAGAGATATGAGGATGAGGAAGTGACAGTCTACTCTGACTCCGCCGATGTGACGTCAACCATACACACTCTGTGCAGACAGCTTACCAGTGCAACATGCACTGCTGTTGGACAAGCTTATTAAAGTACTAAAGCTTCCCTTGGCTATTACAGTTGTGAAGTGCACAGCCCATACTTAAAGGGCAGATTTGATTTCTCGTGGGAAACGAAACAGCAGACATAGAAGCCAAAAGTGCAGAATATTTCCGAAACATTTCTAACTTTGATGTCGATAGTGTTAAGCAATTGTCAGGACGGTGCATGGTAACGACGGAAGAGTTTAATATGTTATCCATCATACAGTTAATTGAGTTGCAATGTCGATCCCCACAGGAAGAGCAGGACCTATGGAAGAGGCTGGATTGTTCCTTATCCCCACTGAGGTTTTTTGGAGACAGGACAGCATTGGAAAGCTAGCTATGCCTCTAGCATTATTGAAGGTGGCACTGGAGCAGCTTCACTACCCAGCACAAACAACAAGAGGGAGTCTTGCTGTTACAATCGCAGACGACTGGTTCTCAACAAATGTATTAGAACATGTGGCACAGTTCATTGTGAATTGCATTGTATGTCAGAGGTTCACAGCAGGACACACCTTAGAGACAGTGAGAGGAGCAATACCAAGGCGTAACGGTCCTTTTCAACTCCTATTTATAGATTGTGTCTATATGTTGCAAGTGTGCAATGGATATAGGTGCATGTTAGTGGTAGTTTGTCCCTTTTTTAGATGGATCGAGGCAGGTCCATGCACACACTCCTATGCTACATGCACTGCCAAGTTCTTTGTGCATGAAGTGTTCCCTAGATGGGATGTGTGTGAAGTGGCCCGCATTTTGTAAATTAAGTATTCTAACAGGTTACTCGTTTATAAGGCATAAAACACACATTTTCTTCTGCTTATAACCAACAGGACTATGCTATCTGTGAGAGATTAAACAGACTTCTCAAAGAAAGGATAGCGAAACTGAAGAGGACTCAGAAGAAAGGGTGGCTGCATTGTCTGCCCCTTGCTATGTATGCACTGAGAAACCAGCCTGGTTCGGATCACCACCTGACTCCCCATGGGTTGGTGACTGAACACTGCATGAGAGTACCCCTTGCTCTTCCCACTATGATAGATACCGATGCCCACAATGTAACGAAGCCTTTAGGTGATGAGATGCATGATTATTTCACAAATGTGACAGCTAGTGTTTCTTTCATTTCTCAACAGATCAAGTCACAGAAGGAAGGGTCAAAGAAGACTGAGGAAGACAGCCCAACTGGTGATCTGAGTAAACTCTTAAAGCAGCCTAGTTTGTACCCCAGGGACCAGGTGCCATCACAAAGTTTTGTGAATACTTGTCAAGCCCCGCTTTGAAGGACTGTACCTAGTAGAGTAGGTCACACACACAGCAAATAAATTAAAAGGAAGCAGAGCCTGGCTGCACCTGAATGGTGTTAAGCTCTACAAAGGAGAGACCCCGACCCACCCCACAACCGCTGACAGAGAAGCAATAGAAGAGGTTCTGTGCATGCAGACCAAATCGGACCAGAAACTATTTCAGCTGAACTAAAAACAGATTATACATTAACAAAGAGAGACCATTTTGTATGCTGCTTGAAACATTACAGTAATTGCAGAACAATGTCCCAGACGGAAAACAATAATGTGTACATAAATATCACTTCATGAGACCCATATCTGTAAAGATGCACACATTTTTAACTGCTCTTTTTGCCTTTATTCTCCAGTCTTAACCAGTTTAGTAAGACAAGATCTGGATTCTGTCACATTTTGGGATCCTAAAAACGGTCCCATCATTCTCAGAATTGTTATTGCAATTATCCTGCAATATTTGTTGGAAAAGAGAAGAATTTGATAAAAGTGATCGAATCACACATTGAAAGAAAAAATAGAATGAGAATATTTCAAAATATAAGAAGTGCCATGTCTGTGAGATGCCCAATAAGTTAATTGCACTGATGCTAATATTGTCATTTTGTACAATGATTTGCCTTTTCTTCCTTATTATTACAGCTTTTCGACAGTTGATTCTTTATAATACAGATGAAATACTAAGTGATGATGCTTCTATGGTTATCCCTAGTAAAGGTACTATGTTTTCCAAAATATTTCTGAGCAAATTGTTCTAACAAAGAGAGATGCTGCAGAAGATAATGAGGATATAAACTCATATCTTGATAATTCTGCCTATTTAAAGAATAACCTATGGTGTAAACACATGAAGGAGATGGGAGAGAGAACGTTAGATGAAAACTGCTATGTGTGTTCTCTAATCCCCTATGCCATGAAGGCAGCCAGAGCATTCACTGCAAGCAAAATACCTGCACAGGGTGCAAAGTGCCTTAGCCATCTAGCAGTGTGCACAACCAGAGGACAATTTCGAAGGAAGATGGGCAACCTGGTGATGGCGATCAAGGAGATAATTTTCATATGAAGATGCTTATGTGAAAACACAAAAGATGGAGAAAGAGATATGCTCGATGAACAAGGTGCTTATGTATTCATCCCTGACTGGATACCAAATAAAGGTTGTTGAAATGAAGAAGCTGGATTGTTCAGACATACTGGAAAAGACAGGAGTACCAGGATTCTGGGAAAGACCTCGGCTATTAGTATATGGACGAGTTGCCACCAATACAGGAGGGGAAGAGGGTATGTTATCTTGTACTGCACAGTTATTGTAGAAGGAACCAGTAAGCATAGTACAAATAGTAAACGACATATGCCTAAAGTGTTGGGCTAAGTACTCTAAGCTACGAACATGGGTTGACAATGAAGGAGGACCGGTGTCGATAAAACTATACAGAATGCGACAACATGCTTCAGGAACAAAGGCCGGTTTATAGTTGCAGAAAATAAAGGATATAAACAGGTACT